>NC_041383.1:259924817-260046304 GCF_002162155.2 Triticum dicoccoides
GCTCCATTTGACCTAATTCTGCCCTATAGATTCTCTAAAATCGGGAAACCAACAGAGAGCCACCTGAAACCCTTTTTCCGCCGCCGCAAGTTCCTGTTCTTGATAAATCCTATCTGGAGGCCTTTTCCGGCACCCCGCCATGGAGGGATCAATCACGGATAGGCTCTACATCATCCTTGATGCCCTTTCAATGATGTGTGAGTAGTTTACCACAGACCTATGTGTCCATAGTTAGTAACTAGATGACTTCTTCTCTCTATTTGATCTTCGATACAATGTTCTCCTCGATGTTCTTGGAGTTCTATTCGATGTAATACTTTTTGCGGTGTGTTTTTTGGGATCCGATGAATTGTGAGTTTATGATCAGATTATCCATGAATATTATTTGAGTTTTCTTTGAACTCTTTTATGCATGATTATTATAGCTTTGTATTTCTCTCAGACCTATCCGTTTGGTTTGGCCAACTAGATTGATTTATCTTGCAATTTGAGAGGTGTTTTGTGATGGGTTTGGTCTTACGGTGCTCAATCCTAGTGATAGAAAGAGACATGACACATATTTGTATCGTGTCCATTAAGGGTAAAACGATAGGGTTTATTCATATTGATTGGGTTTACTTTGTCTACACCATATCATCTTGCTTAAGGTGTTAGTCCGTTCTTTATGAACTTAATACCCTATATGCATGTTGCATAGCGCGATCGATGTGTGGAGTAATAGTAGTAGATGCAGGCAGGAGTTAATCTACTTGTCTTGGACGTGATGCCTATATACATGATCATTGCCTTGGATATCGTCATGATTATTTGCTTTTCTATCAATTGCGAAATAGTAATTTATTTAGCCACTATATGCTATCTTCAAGAGAGAAGCCTCTAGTGAAAACTATGCCCCCCAGGTCTATCTAAATCATATATGAAAATTCAAAAATATATTGCACTTCTACTTACTATATTTTTTGTGTTTTTATTTATCTATCTATCACTATGAGATTTGATCCTTACAATTAACCGCCAAGTGACAATGCCTTGTTTGCGTCGGGTGCAAGTATTTGTTACTTTGTGTGTAGGTACTGCTAGCGAGTTGTTGCGTGGTTCTCCTACTGGATTGATAACCTTGGTTTCTAACTGAGGAAAATAATTATCTCTACTATACTACATCATGCTCTCCTCTTCGGGGAAATCCCAACGCAAGTCACATGTAGCAGGAAGAATTTCCGGTGCTGTTGCCGAGGAGACATTACCAACATCTATCAAGTTACTACGCATAAACTTTTATCTCCTTGCATTTATATTATTTGCCATTTGCCTCTCATTTTCGTCTCCCCCACTTCTAAAACGTTTTTACAAAAACACAAAAACATTTTTCGTTTGCCTTTTTTTCGCTTGTTCTCTTGCTTGTTTTCTTATTTGCCTAGTCAAGATGTCTCAAGAAAATACAAATTTGTGTGATTTTTCCAATACTACTAATAATGATGATTTTATTAGTACTCCAATTGCTCCTCCCGCCACTAGTGTGTAGTCTTGTGATACTAATGCCGCTTTGTTAAATCTTGTTATGGAAAAACAATTTTCTGGTAGTCCTAATAAAGATGTTGCATCCGAACTTAACACTTTCGTTGAATTGCATGATATGCAAAATAAAAAAGATGTGGATAATGATATTTTCAAATTAAAATTATTCCATTCTCACTACGAGATCACGCTAAAACTTGGTTTTCATCTTTGCCACCAAATAACATTAATTCATGGGATAGGTGTAAAGATGCTTTTATTGCCAAGTATTTTTATCCAGTGAAAATTATTTCTCTTAAAAATAAAATTATGAATTTTAAGCAATTTGAGTATGAACATGTAGCCCAATCTTGGGAGAGTATGAAACTAATAATAATAAATTGCCGAACTCATGGCTTAAGTTTGTGGATGATCATACAAAAAATTTATGCAATATTGAACTTTGTTTCTAGAAATCGTTTAGATTGCGCCATGAGTGATACTTTTATGGAAATCACATTAGGATAAGATACGAATTTTCTTGATAATATTATGGAAAATTATTCACAATGGCGTACTAAAAGAACTCCTCTAGTAGGAAAGTAATTTTTGTTGAAGGAATTAGTACTTTGAGTGATAAAGTAGATGCACTTATGAAAATGGTTGCTAGTAAGAGTGCTCATATTGGTCCTAATGATGTGACTTTGTCTACTCTGATTGAGAAAAATAATGATCCCGTATATGTGATTTTTTTCTTGTGAAAGAATTTCAATAGTAATGCTTATAGAGGTGATTTTAATCCTAGGCTGTTTTCTGGAAATTCCTCTAATAATTATGGCAATCCCTATGGTAATTCTTGTAATAATAATAGGATGTTCTCTGATCTTGAGAGTAATATCAAAGAATTTATTAACGCTCAAAAACTTTTCAACACTACGATAGAGGAAAAAAGAGTAAAGTTGATGATATGTCTAGGAGCATGGATAGAATTGTGCATGATGTGGAAAATCTTAAATCTGACCCTAGATCTGATGATGAAAAATCCAACAAGGGAAAGAAGAGTGGCATTGGTAAGGGTCAGCAACATAATGTGATAGGGCATAACGGCAACAACCAGGGCAACAGTGGCAAGCGTAGACAACCTGATGGCGGGTCAGATCTTGTAGATATAACCAACACTGGATATAAAAACCAGCGCCATAATGGTAATGGTAAGCCGTCCTTCGGAGGGAAGAACTTTAATATTGAGATGATGATGAATGAGCCTTGCCCAAAACACAATGTGCCTAATAAGCTAGCGACTCATGCTTGGAAAGACTGTTTCATCATGCGAGAGTACAGGAATTCCAACTTTAATCAGAATCATGGGAACAATAATGGCCTGCCTGGCGGTTTAGGATCCAACTCATAGGGGCTCGGCTTTTGTAGTGGCAGTTCAAGTTCTGGTTATCAAGGATAGGGCAACCAGTGTGGTTATAACCAATAGTCTGGTCAGGGTAACCAGCAACATCAGTCAGGATATCAGAGTAATCCAAAGCAACTCAATAGTGGACAATATCATGTTTTCACCACAAGTCTTTGCAAGCGAGATCAGATGGTTCATAAATGCACGATTAGTGCACTTGAGTTGGTGGTGCCCCAATACTTACGGTAGTCCGAGTATCCAATCACATGGAGTCGAGAGGATCACCCGCCCCAGGTTGACAATCTGGTTCAGCTAGCGTTGGTGGTAGCCCCTCAGGTCGGGGGTTATAAATTCACTAAAGTACTCATGGATGGTAGCAGCAGTATCAATATCCTTTATTATGACACCTTTCGCCGGATGAACTTAAATGATAAAGACATTAAACCATCTTCTACAGTCTTTCATGGCGTGGTGCCTGGTAAGTCGGCGTATCATGTTGGAAAGATTGCCTTGGAAGTAGCCTTTGGTGAGGACTATGACTACAGAACAGAGACATTATGGTTTGAAGTGGTCAAAATCAAGAGTCCTTATCATGCCTTGTTTGGACGCCCGACTTATGCCAAGTTTCTGGATCGGCCTTGTTATGTTTATTTACAGCTTAAGATGCCAGGGCGTAAGGGCACTATTATGGTCCATGGTAATCGTAAGATTGCTTTGGAATGTGAGGAAGGAGATGTTGCCTATGTTGAGTCAGCCTGTGCCATAGAGGAGCTTAAATTATATAAGGATAGTGTTGACCCGACTAATATGACCCCTTTGAAGAAGCCCACCACTGAGCAAGACCCTTGTCAAAATTTAAGTCAGCTGATGACACTAAGCAGGTTGATTTTGTCCCTAGCGACTCATCTCAGCAATGCACAGTGGGGGCTAATATGGATCCTAAATAGGAAAGCGTGCTGATCGAATTCATCTGTGAGAATCGGGACATCTTTGCATGGAAACCTTTTGACATTCCAGGTGTACCAAGGGAGTTTGTTGAGCACACCCTTAATGTGGATCCTAAGTTTATTCCAGTTAAGAAGAGCTAAGTAAGGCCATTGGAGAGGAGGTAGCCCAGCTCTTAGCAGCTGGGTTTATTGTGGAAGTCTTTCACCCTAAGTGGTTGGCTAACCTTGTGCTTGTACTTAAAAATAATGGCACATGGCGTATGTGTGTTGACTACACAGATCTTAATAAAGCTTGTCCAGCTGATCCGTTTGCTCTCCCTCGTATCGACCATATTATTGATGCCATGGTGGGTTGTGAGAGCTTATGCTTCCTGGATGCTTATTCTGGATATCATTAGATGAAGATGGAAGTTAAGGACCAAGAGAAGACGTCTTTTTACCCCTTTTGGAGCCTGCTGCTATGTGTCTATGCCTTTTGGGCTTAAGAGTGCTCAGGCGACTTATCAACGATGTGTTTAGAATTGCTTTCTCAGTTAGATTGGACGCAATGTGCATGCTTATGTGGAAGATATTGTGGTTAAATCTAGAAAGAAGGAGACTCTCCTGGATGATCTCAGGGAGACTTTTGTCAATCTCTGGGTCTATAAGATGATGCTTAAACTGGCCAAGTGTATTCTTGTTGTGCCTGCAGGCAAGCTATTGGGCTTTCTGGTCTTAGAGAGGGTTATTGAGACTAACCTGGAGAAGATTAAGGCCATCATTTCACTCGCTAAGCCGGCGTGTGTCAATGACGTCCAGCGCCTGGCGGGTCACATCACGGCTCTGAGCCGGTTCATAAGCCGCCTGGGAGAGAAGACAATTCCTTTATACCAGAATATGAAGAAGACAGATCACTTTGTCTAGAGTGATGCTGCTGATAAAAGCGTTTGAGGCGCTAAAAAACAGTTAGCTGAGCCGCCCGTCCTTGCAGCTCCCAACGAGAAAGAGCCTTTGCTCCTGTATGTGGCGGATAATAGTAAGGTTGTGAATGTGGCAATTGTTGTGGAACGCAAGGAGGCGGGTAAGGAGTACCCAGTCTAGTGGTCAGCTTATTATGTTAGTGAGGTATTGATTGAGTCCAAGCAACGATATCCACATTGGCAGAAACTGGTATATGGGGTATTCATGGCGAGTCGCAACTTGAAGCATTATTTTCTTGGTCATCCTATTACTATGGTCAGCTCTGCTCCCTTAGGATACATTATTCAAAATAGGGAGGCCACATGTCGGGTTGTTAAGTGGGCAATAGAACTTGGACCTCATGGTTTGAAATATGTGCCAAAAACAGCCATCAAATCTCAGGCTCTAGTGGATTTCATCAATGACTGGACAGAGTTGCAGACACCCGAGGAGAAGCTTGATAACACATATTGGACGATCCACTTTGATGGGTCCAGGCAGTTGGAAGGCTCGGGGGCTGGAGTTATTTTGACTTCCCCACGAGGTGACAAATTTTGTTATGTTTTAAGGCTAATGTTTCCGTGTACTAACAATGTAGCTGAATATGAGGCTTTACTCCACGACCTTCGTATGGGCAAGGAGATGAATTTAAGCCGCGTCAGGTGTCTAGGCGACTCAGACCTTGTGGCTCAGCAAGTCGCAGGCACATGGGATTCCAAAGACCCGCTCATGGCGGCTTATCGGTAGGCAGTTGACAATATTGTTGGTCACTTCAAGGGCTATCAGGTGGATCATCAAAGGAAGAACGAGGCGGCTGATGCCTTAAGCCGTCTTGGATCTCAACATAAGCCGGTGCCTCCTAATGTGTTTCTTGATGTGTTGCACAATCCTTCGGTCAAATTACCATCTGAAAAAGATCTTGCGGTCCCTGACCTGGAGGTGCAGCTAGTGGCGGCTCTCCATGCTATTCCTGATTGGACGCTCCCCTAATTGGCTTATATGACCTGGGGTGAGTTACCTGAGGATGAAATTTTGGCAAGGCAAATAACCAGGAGGGCTAAATCTATGGCTATTGTCAACGGCGAGTTACACAGATGCAGTGGATAGGCGTGTTTCAACATTGTGTTTCTCCTGAAGAGGGTTGTGAGATCTTACGAGAGATTCATGGAGGTGATTGTGGTCATCATGCCGGCTCTAAGTCTTTGGTGGATAAAGCGTTTCGTCATGGTTTTTACTGTTAACGGCTCATGTTGATGCAGAGGATATTGTTAGCAAATGTGATGGATGTCAGAAGTTTGCAAGGCGAGCTCATGTGCCGGCTGAAGAATTGCGGATGATTCCCATAACCTAGCCATTTGCAGTTTGGGGGCTTGACATGGTTGGGCCGTTCAAGAGGTCCAAGGATAAGAAGACCCATCTTTTGGTGGCAGTTGATAAATTTACCAAGTGGATTGAGGTAGAGCCAATCAGCAAGTGTGATGCAGCGAGTGCAGTTCAGTTTGCTAAAAAGTTGATCTTCCGCTTTGGTTATCCTCATAGTATCATAGTTGGTAATGGTACTAATCTGTCCAAAGGAGCTATGAAAGAGTTCTGTCAAAAAGAGCATATTCGGCTCGATGTTTCCTCAGTGGCTCATCCAGAACCCAATGGTCAAGCTGAACGAGCTAATCAGGAAATCTTGCAAGGTATTAAGCCTTGGCTTATGGTTCCCTTAGAGCGAACGCCAGGTTGTTGGGTGGAGGAGTTACCTTCCGTGGTTTGGAGTATTAATACCACCCCAATAGGTCAACAGGTTATACGCCTTTCTTCATGGTCTATGGTGCAGAGGCGGTTCTCCCAAGTGATATACGTCACAACTCACCCAGGGTGGCGGCTTATGTTGAAGCTCATAATGAGACGGCACGTCAAAACGCGCTTGATGTTTTGGATGAAGAGTGTGACCATGCGGTGGCCCGGTCGACGATTTATCAACAAGACCTGCATCACTATCATAGCCGCAGAGTTAAGACTGACTTACTGCTCCGGTTGATTCAAGATCAAACTGACATGCATAAGCTTTCCCTGCCCTGGAAGGACCTTTTGTGGTTAGCAAAAATCTCAACAATGGTTT
The DNA here is from genome assembly GCF_002162155.2 of Triticum dicoccoides. NCBI lineage: Eukaryota > Viridiplantae > Streptophyta > Magnoliopsida > Poales > Poaceae > Triticum > Triticum dicoccoides. Next base: position 259,931,713 of record NC_041383.1, read on the forward strand.
GTATTATCTTACTGATATACGTGAGTGCAAGGAGTCACGCACCACTGAGCAGGAGACCAACATGCCTTGGAACATTGCTCATCTTCGGACTTACTACACCTGAGCCATCGGCTCTTATCATTGTACATACTTTTGATGATGTGTATATATCTTTTTATCATCAAATATAATAAAGCCGGCATCCCTAAAAACTTAGGGGTCTCTGTCGTTTCATTTCTGTGTATCTCATCCTTTATTAGTTGATCATGAGGTCACCTGGGGGCTTCCAACCCACCCGGGTTTAGCTTTCATACCCCCTTGGCCAGGCATGAGACGCCAAATTATGGGTTACCCTGCCTATTTGCAACTTGCTACTCCGCCAGGTGACCCACCGAACTCTTAACAGTCAATCTTTTTTAAGACCATGAACTGATTAACGTTAAAACGGCGGCTTGTGTCACGTGAGGGCCAGCTTACAGTGAGCTGGGATAAATGCAATGGTTGTGTGGCCTTGAAAGCAAAAGTCCTGTGAGCCAACTTGTCTGGTCATGTCTTGAAAGCCGGCCTAACAAAAATTTGGGATTTTTTATCTCTCTTTTGGATTCATTGGATGTCTTTATGCTAAGTTTTTGCTTTTGTGCAAATTTTGACTACCCGGGTTATGTTGCTCATATTTAAGTATTTTTGGGTTGTAACCCACCCTGGCTTTGGATATGTCGCCGGTATGTTTTGGTTTGAACTGTCATGGTTATGAGGCTACAAGTCTTTGGGTTTTCACCTGCCCTGGCTTTTGGTTTTTAAGCCGCCAGCATGATCTGGCTCTACAACCATGATAATCATGTTTTCAACAATTATATGAGACTACGAGTCTTCGGGTTTGGGAACCCGCCCTGGTTTATGACTTTAAGTCACCAGTATATATTCTTTTGTCAGATTGAGCATGCCACAAAGTACAACTACTAGATTGAAAGTGGAGTTAAACATGCACGAAGGCATGACAAGACGGATCAATGTTTTCAACTACCCTATTACACGGCTTCAACTGAGCCCAAAAAAGTTTTTCAATCAGGAGTTTTTGGAGCTGCATTCCCATAACCCGGCCTGAGAGCCGCCTGGTTCATCATTGCTATGATTAATTTTCTTCCCGACGCCTTGACGACTCCGGGTCATCCTACGCCGGCTCTTCCTTATCGACCATCTGGAGGTCAGCCGATGTCCCTTCGATGCCGGTTTAGGCCTCAAATGTGGCTTCGTCATTAATAATAATGAAAGGGTTAAGGTTAGGGGTGAAGATACCTTGCAGAAAAAAAGGTCAGGGGTGAAGATGTGCTTACGCCTAGGAGGAACAAGATCCATCACTTCATGCGTGGGTGGCTTAATCTTGTTGTTGTTTTCGTCATAAGCCAGCGTAAAATGGTTCAAGTTCAGCTCTTCAATAAGCTTGCAAGCCACATGTCGCATTTCTCTGACACATTTATTGAAGTCTTGTTCTTCAAACGTTGACCCTGTCGGATTTCAGGTTCCGGCAGACCCTTAAGGTTCGAACTCTGGGGTGCGCGCGGAGATCTCTCCCCCTACCAACTTACATCTCGTCGCCTCGCAAAGGACCTAAACTACACGAAGAACAACACAAGGGACACGAGGTTTATACTAGTTTGGGCCACCATTGTGTTGTAATACCCTACTCTAGTTTGTGGTGTGGTGGATTGCCTCAGGGGCTGATGATGAACAATACAAAGGAAGAACTGCCTCGCGAGGGGAGGAGTTCTTGTGTTGGTGGTTTTGGCTAAGGTTCGTCTGGTCTCTTCCAGGTTAGGATCTTCCTTTTCTATGCTATGGTGGCTAGCCCTATTTATAGGGCGAGGCCGTGGCCCTCTTCCCAAATATTGAGCGGGAAGGGCGCCAACAATTGGCCATTTTGAAAGGGAACATCTAGTACACTTATCCTGACTAAAGTTGGTCCTCGCCTGCCAAAGACTCTGACGATGACGCCTTCCTGGGCTCCACGATGACCTCCATCCTGCCGTTCTGCTGGTCTTGGTCTTGTTGCACCGAAATGGTTGCCTTTGCTTGATACCCTTGCCCGCGCTTGCCCCCTTTGCACCAAAGAGGAAACAAGGACTCTGCACAGGCTGGCGCCCGCCTGGCACCCGCCTGGCTTCGGTCGTCATGGCTTGCGTCACGGGCACCTCGTGAGGTGCCCCGCCTTGATCTCTCCGCCTCCTCGCGAGCCAGCCTGACGAGGCTACGCCTGAGGAAGCTTCCTGTCATCCGCCCCGCGAGGCTTGGCCCCTCGTGAGGGTCTTGAGCTTTTGTTGACGAAGATGGGCTGCACTAGGCCACTCCTTGATCCACGCCGCAAGCCGCAGGCAGGCAAGTCTGGGTACCCCCGTTCCCAGAATGCTGACAGTAGCCCCGGGCCCAAGGTGCGCCCGGACTTGGCTTAGCAGAGAAGCGAAGGGGCAAGTGCGAAGCGCTGCGGGCCCCAACAGCCTACGGCCTTGGGCGCCGCGTGGCGGTTGATTGGACGTGGGCGTCCCTGTTTCCCCATGCCCCTTATTTTGCGCCTGGCTAGGCGGACCCGTGGTTGCACACAGTCATCCCTCTTTTTGCCGTTCGCGCATCTCCTGCTCTTCCTCCCCTTGAGCTCCAACCTCTGCTTCCAATCCAATCTCGAACTCTCCCCGTTCTTGTCGCCATGGCGCCAGCGAAGAAGGAGAAGGGGAAGAAGCCCGCGCTTTCGCCCCATTCGCCGCCGTCGGTGGCTCCTGCCGTCGATCAGTCGATCATACTCAATCTAGAAGCCCTGGACAAGCTCAGCTCTGCCCTTGCCACCATCTTCAATGAGTGCGGGAGGACGACGCTCTAGCCCGCATCTCACTTCTCCATTGACAGAGTAGTCACCGAGGTCCGGTTCTTCGCCGATGCCCTGTGGGCGGGACTGGTTCCCCCCTTTTCCGATTTCTTCAATGCTGTACTTTCCCATTATCAGATCCACATGATGCACTTGGGTCCCGAATCCATTACTCTTCTTGACGTTTTCGCCTTTGTTTGCGAGGCGATGGTGGGCATTCCTCCTTCAGTTGCCCTGCTACGCCACTTCTTCTCTTTGCGCCTTAGCGACCCCACTCAATGCTCGGGGTGCGTGAGCTTCCTCGTTGTACCAGAGACGGCTGCCTCGGGGATTGATTTCAGCTTTCCTCCGCCTGCGGCTGGGTTCCAAGAGTGGTGGTTGTACGTGGATGTCGGAGTGCCCAACCCCCTGCTCTCGGAGCCAACCTTGCCCGTTGTCCCCAACTCGGGCTGGGGCCATGAGATGCTCACGAGCCCCCGGCTCGCCTTCGTCTGGTGTCGCTTTGGGAACTTGAGGGCGCTCGACATGATGACGCCCAAGGTGGTGAAGGAGTTCCTTCAGAGCCGCATTGCCCCTCTCCAGCGTCATTCCCGCTGAATGTGGGCCTTTGGGGGGCGTGAAGACCGTATGAGGCTCCAGAAGGAAGATCTGGCGCCCGAAGTGCTAAGGAAGGTCCTCATGATTCTGACTAGGGATCCTTCCCCAGGCAGCCTTCGGCAGGGAGCTTCCCTGTTGTACCTTTGCTCGGGCAGGGCTGACTTTGTGAAGCAGATGCCCAGCTTCGATGAATGGGGGTTGTGCCCAGCAGGCCTCATGGGACCTCGTGAGAACCCAGTTGCGGTGGTTGCCCTCCCGGTTGCCCGCGGCGGCCCTTCCTCGAGTGGTGGAGCCGGGAGGCGAGGGCCGCCAGGGGCTGAGGGGGCTGTCGTCGAGATAATGACGCCGCACGGAACTCCTGAGGCGGCACCTCCTGAAGCCTGCCCTGCGGCAGCCGCGGGCGTCGAGCTGCGGCCTACGGCTCCCATGGCAGAGGCTCCCGAGGACCCGGCCGCCCTCCATGAGGCGGCGCCTGGCGGTGTGCTCCAGGGCAATGCCTCCGACGCCGGTCACCTTGACGCTTCTTCCTCGCCGCAGACTGACCCTTGTGCCTAGCTCCTAGGCCGCTTCCGCGTGGACTTCGAGGCCCTCCGAAAGAGAAAGGAGGCCTTGGGTGGTGATGATTACCCCTGCCGCCTATTGAAGCGCAGGAAGTACTTCACCATTGCTGAGTAAGCCTTCTCCTTTCTTAGTCCCTTACTTTCCCGTTACTTCAGCTGACCATTGCCCTGCAGGGTCCTCCCTGCCGAGTTCATGGAGACGGCTGAGGAGCCATCCCCCCAGGCTTCGCCCTCTCCACCGACCCCAAGCGTCCCGAGCTCGAGTACCACCCTTGCCGTGATGCCGGTTGGAGAGGTGAGCCATGATACATCCATTTTGCATCATGCTTTTATGATAATATTTATTGCATTATGGACTGTTATTTCAGGTTATGTCACAATACTTATAGCTATTCTCTCTTATTTTTCAGGGTTTACATGAAGAGGGAGAATGCCGACAGCTGGAATTCTGGGCTGGAAAAGGAGCAAATATTGGAGGCCTATTCTACGCAACTCCAAAAGTCCTGAAACACCATGGAATACCTTAAAATAAATAAACAAAAATCGTCGCCAAAGATGAGGCTAGGGGGCCCACACCCTGCTCATGAGGGTGGGGGCGCCCCCCCTGGGCGCGCCTCCCTACCTCGTGGGCCCCCTGGTGGCTCTCCCACGCCCATCGTCTCCTATATGAAGTCTTTCGATGAGAAAAAAATAAGAAGCAACCTTTCGGGATGAGACTCCGCCGCCACGAGGCGGAACCTTGGCGGAACCAATCTAGGGCTCTGGCAGAGCTGTTCTGCCGGGAACACTTCCCTCCGGGAGGGGGAAATCATCACCATCGTCATCACCAACTCTCCTCTCATCGGGAGAGGGCAATCTCCATCAACATCTTCACCAGCACCATCTCATCTCCAAACCCTAGTTCATCTCTTGTATCCAATTGTTGTCTCCAAGTCCGGGATTGGTGCTAGTAGTTTGCTAGTAGTGTTGATTACTCCTTGTAGTTGATGCTAGTTGGTTTATTTGGTGGAAGATCATATGTTCAGATCCTTTATGCACTTTATTACCCCTCTGATTATGAACATGAATATGCTTTGTGAGTAATTAGGTTTGTTCCTGAGGACAAGGGAGAAGTCTTGCTATTAGTAGTCATGTGAATTTGGTATTTGTTCGATATTTTGATGAGATGTATGTTGTCTAGTCTCTAGTGGTGTTTTGTGAACATCGACTACATAACACTTCACCATTATTTGGGCCTAGAGGAAGGCATTGGGAAGTAATAAGTAGATGATGGGTTGCTAGAGCGACAGAAGCTTAAACCCTAGTTTATGCGTTGCTTCGTAAGGGGCTGATTTGGATCCATATGTTTCATGCTATGGTTAGGTTTACCTTAATACTTTTGTTGTAGTTGCGGATGCATGCAATAGAGGTTAATCATAAGTGGGATGCTTGTGCAAGTAAGAGTAGTACCCAAGCACCGGTCCACCCACGTATCAAATTATCAAAGTACCGAACGTGAATCATATGAACGTGATGAAAACTAGCTTGACGATATTCCCATGTGTCCTCGGGAGCGCTTTCCCTATTATAAGAGTTTGTCCAGGCTTGTCTTTTGCTGCAAAAAGGATTGGGCCACCTTGCTGCACCTTATTTACTTTTGTTACCTGTTGCTCGTTACAATTCATCTTATCACAAAACTATCTGTTACCACTTATTTCAGTACTTGCAGAGAATACCTTGCTGAAAACCGCTTATCATTTCCTTCTGCTCCTTGTTGGGTTCGACACTCTTACTTATCGAAAGGACTACGATAGATCCCCTATACTTGTGGGTCATCAAGACTCTTTTCTGGCGCCGTTGCCGGGGAGTGAAGCGCCTTTGGTAGGTGGAATTTGGTAAGGAAAAATTTATTTAGTGTGCTGAAATTTTATGTCACTTGTTACTATGGAAAGTAATTGTCTGAGGGGCTTGTTAGAGGTATCTTCACCCCGTCCAGTAGAGCAAAGAGTTGCTCCTCAACCTACTCAACCTACTGAACCTATTGAAAATGAAACTCCTTTTGAGATTCCTTCGGGTTTGATGGAAAAACTGCTAGCTAATACTTTTACAGGAGATGGAACAAAGCATCCTGATGAACATCTACGCTATGTGGATGATGTTTGTGGACTATTTAAGCTTGCAGGTATACCCGATGATGTTGTTAAGAAGAAGTCTTTCGCTTTATCTTTAAAGGGAGACGCATTGACATGGTATAGGCTATGTGATGATATGAGATCATGGAACTATAAAAGATTGAAATTGGAATTTCATCAAAAGTATTACCCTATGCATCTTGTTCATCGTGATCGTAATTATATATATAACTTTTGGCCCCACGAAGGAGAAAGCATCGCTCAAGCCTGGGGGAGGCTTAAATCAATGTTATATTCATGCCCCAATCATGAGCTCGCAAGAGAAGTGATTATGCAAAGTTTTTATGCTCGGCTTTCTGATAACAATCGCACCATGCTCGATACTTCTTGTGCTGGCTCTTTTATGATGAAGACTATTGAATTCAGATGGAATTTATTGGATAGAATTAAACGCAAATCTGAAGATTGGGACCTCGACGAAGGTAAGGAGTAAGGTATGACACCTAAGTTTGATTGTGTTAAATCTTTTATGGATACCGATATTTTCCGTAAGTTTAGCACTAGATATGGACTTGACTCTGAAATAGTAGCTTCTTTCTGTGAATCTTTTGCTACTTATGTTGATCTCCCCAAGGAGAAGTGGTTTAAATATCATCCTCCCATAGAAGTAAAAGTAGCTGCACATATTAAAGTTGAAGAAAAGATTGTCACTTATAATGATCCTATTGTTCCCACTTCTTATGTTGAGAAACCACCTTTCCCTGTTAGAATGAAGGATCATGCTAAATCTTCAACTGTTGTTCGTAAAAGCAATATTAGAACTTATACGCCTCCTGAGCAAGTCAAAGTAGAACCTAATATTGCTATTTTTAAAGATCTCTTGTCTGATAACATCGATGGGCATGTTATTTAATTCCAAGGTGAAACTGCTAGAATTGCTAAACCTTGTGATAAAGATAAACATAGACATGTGGTAGGCGTGCCTGTTATTTCTGTTAAAATAGGAGATCATTGTTATCATGGCTTGTGTGATATGGGTGCTAGTGCTAGTGTTATATCCATTGACTTATACAAAGAAATTATGCATGATATTCCACCTGCTGAGTTAGAAGGTATTGATGTTACAATTAAACTTCCAATAGAGATACTATTTCTCCAGTGGGAATTGTTAGAGATGTTGAAGTCTTGTGTGGGAAACCAAATATCCCACTGATTTTCTTGTTCTTGGTTCTCCACAAGATAGCTTTTGTCCCATTATATTTGGTAGACCCTTCTTGAATACTGTTAATGCTAAGATAGACTACAAAAAGAATGTTGTTACTATTGGCTTGGATGATATGGTTCATGAGTTCAATTTTTCTAAATTTAGTAAACAACATCGTGAGGAAGAATTGCCAAGTAAGGATGAAATTATTGGTCTTGCTTCTATTGCCGTACCTCCTAGTGATCCTTTAGAACAATATTTGCTAGACCATGAAAATGATATGTTCATGAATGAAAGAAGGGAAATAGATGAAGTATTCTTTAAACAGGAACCTATTCTGCAACACAATTTGCCTGTTGAAATCCTAGGGGATCCTCCTCCACCCAAGGGTGATCCCGTGTTTGAGCTTAAACCGTTGCCTGATAATCTTAAATATGCTTATCTTGATGAAAAGAAAATATATCCTGTTATTATTAGTGATAACCTCTCAGAGCATGAAGAAGAAAGATTATTGAAAACTCTGAACAAGCACCGTGCCGCTATTGGATATACACTTGATGATCTTCAGGCCATTAGTCCCACTCTATGTCAACATAAAATAAATTTGGAAGCGGATGCCAAACCAGTTTGTGATCCTGAACGATGTTTGAATCCTAAAATGAAAGAAGTGGTAAGAAAAGAAATACTCAAGCTTCTGGAGGCAGGTATAATTTATCCCGTTGCTAATAGTCAGTGGGTAAGTCCTGTCCATTGTGTACCTAAGAAGGGAGGTATTACTGTTGTCCCTAATGATAAAGATGAATTGATCCTGCAAAGAATTATCACAGGTTATAGGATGGTAATTGATTTCCGTAAGTTAAATAAGGCTACTAAGAAAGATCATTACCCCTTACCTTTTATTGATCAAATGCTAGAAAGATTATGCAAACATACACATTATTGCTTTCTAGATGGTTATTCTGGTTTCTCTCAAATACATGTGTCAGCTAAAGATCAATCAAAGACTACTTTTACATGCCCTTTTGGTACTTTTGCTTATAAACGTATGCCTTTTGGTTTATGTAATGCACCTGCTACCTTTCAAAGATGCATGATGGCTATATTCTCTGACTTTTGTGAAAATATTTGTGAGGTCTTCATGGATGACTTTTCCTTCTATGGTTCCTCTTTTGATGATTGCTTGAGCAATCTTGCTCGAGTTTTGCAGAGATGTGAAGAAACTAATCTTGTCTTGAATTGGGAAAAGTGACACTTTATGGTTAATGAAGGTATTGTCTTGGGGCACAAAGTTTCTGAAAGAGGTATTGAAGTTGATAAAGCCAAGGTTGATGCTATTGAAAAGATGCCATGTCCCAAGGACATTAAAGGTATAAGAAGTTTCCTTGGTCACGCCGGATTTTATAGGAGGTTCATTAAGGACTTCTCAAAAATCTCTTGGCCTCTGACTAATTTTTTACAAAAAGATGTACCATTTGTCTTTGATGATGATTGTGTAGAAGCATTTGAAACACTTAAGAAAGCATTAGTCTCCGCACCTGTTGTTCAGCCACCTGATTGGAATTTACCCTTTGAAATTATGTGTGATGCTAGTGATTATGCTGTAGGTGCTGTTCTAGGGCAAAGAGTTGATAAGAAATTGAATGTTATCCATTATGCTAGTAAGACTCTAGACAATGCTCAAAGAAACTATGCTACTACCGAAAAGGAACTTTTAGCAGTTGTATTTGCTTGTGATAAATTCAAACCCTATATTGTTGATTCTAAAGTAACTATTCACACTGATCATGCTGCTATTAAATATCTTATGGAAAAGAAGGATGCAGAACCTAGACTCATTAGATGGGTTCTCTTGCTGCAAGAATTTGATTTGCATATTGTTGGTAGAAAAGGAGCTGAGAACCCCGTTGCAGATAACTTATCTAGGTTAGAGTATGTTCTTGATGACCCACTACCTATTGATAATAGCTTCCCTGATGAGCAATTAAATGTCAGAAGCACTTCTCGTAGCACTCCTTGGTATGCTGATTATGCTAATTATATTGTCGCTAAATTTATACCACCTAGCTTCACATACCAACAAAAGAAAAAGTTTTTCTATGACTTGCGACATTACTTTTGGGATGACCCACATCTTTATAAAGAAGGAGTAGATGGTGTCATTAGACGTTGTGTACCTGAGCATTAACAGGAATAGATCCTACACAAGTGTCACTCCGAAGCTTATGGAGGACACCATGATGGAGATAGAACTGCACATAAGGTATTGCAATCTGGTTTTTATTGGCCTACTCTCTTCAAGGATGCCCGTAAGTTTGTTTTGTCTTGCGATGAATGTCAAAGAATTGGTAATATTAGTAGACGTCAAGAAATGCCTATGAATTATTCACTTGTTATTGAACCATTTGATGTTTGGGGCTTTGATTATATGGGACCTTTTCCTGCCTCTAATGGATATACACATATTTTAGTTGTTGTTGATTACGTTACTAAGTGGGTAGAAGCTATAACAACTAGTAGTGCTGATCATAACACTTCTATTAAAATGCTTAAGGAAGTTATTTTTCCAAGGTTTGGAGTCCCTAGATATTTAATGACTGATGGTGGTTCACACTTTATTCATGGTGCTTTCCGTAAGATGCTTGCTAAATATGACGTTAATCATAGGATTGCATCTCCTTATCACCCGCAGTCCAGTGGTCAAGAAGAGTTGAGCAATAGAGAGCTCAAATTAATTTTGCAAAAGACTGTTAATAGGTCTAGAAAGAATTGGTCCAAGAAACTTGATGATGCATTATGGGCCTATAGAACTGCATATAAAAATCCTATGGGTATGTCTCCGTACAAAATGGTCTATGGAAAAGAGTGTCACTTACCTCTCTAACTAGAACATAAGGCATATTGGGCTATTAAAGAGCTCAACTATGATTTCAAACTTGCCGGTGAGAAGAGGTTATTTGATATTAGCTCACTTGATGAATGGAGAACCCAAGCTTATGAAAATGCCAAGTTGTTTAAAGAAAAGGTTAAAAGATGGCATGACAAAAGGATACAAAAGCCTGAGTTTAATGTAGGTGATTATGTATTGCTATACAACTCTCGTTTAAGATTTTTTGTAGGAAAGCTTCTCTCTAAGTGGGAAGGTCCCTACGTTATCAAGCAGGTCTATCGTTCTGGTGCCATAAAAATCAACAACTTCGCAGGCACAAATCCGAAGGTGGTAAACGGTCAAAGGATCAAACACTATATCTCAGGTAATCCTATAAATGTTGAAACTAATATTATTGAAACCGTAACCCCGGAGGAATACATAAGGGACACTTTCCAGAACGTTCCAGACTCCGAAAAGGAATAGGTGTGTGTTACGGTAAGTAAACCGACCCCAAAACAATTTTTAAGGCAATATTTCTCCACTTTGGAATATTTAGAAAAATAGAAAAATAAGTAGCAGTCTGGGGAGGAAACGAGGCCTCCACGAGGGTGGAGGGTGCGCCCTACCCCCCTGGGCGTGCCCCTACCTCGTGAGCACCTCGTGTGCCCTCCAGACTCCGTTTCCTTGCACGATACGTATTTTTGGTCGGTAAAAATTCATTATATATACTCCCGAAGGTTTTGACTCCCGTATCACGCAAATATCCTCTGTTTTCGTTTCGAGCTGTTGCTACTGCAGATTAAAGCAAGATGTCATCTCAAGATTCGGAGGGAGAAAGCTATGTGGCTGATTACCTTGCAGACCCTAAGGTCTATGGGGACTTGGACCATAGTGGTTGGACCACGGAAGAAGAAGAAGACTATGAGCCTAAGGAGAAGGAGGAAACAAGCTCATACGAAGATGAAGTTCCGCTACCTCAACCGGGGGATGTGCATGTGGAGTTTAAAAAGTCAAGTCTGCCTGATAGAGCGAAGAAGCAAAATATCGAGTTTATCCCTTTTTGTCTCTTGCAGGAAAATAAGCAAGAACTATGCAAAAGAGTATTAAGTCTTGAGCGGGAGATCGAAGACCTAAAAGAGCAAAACATTATACTCAAGGGAAAAATTGAGGAAGAAGTCACCCTCATCATCAACAACCCCTACTTCACCATCTCGAAATAATCACATGGGTATGGGCACTCCCCTTGGCAACTGCCAAGCTTGGGGGAGGTGCCCTGGTATCGTATCACCATCACAACTCCTATCTTTACCGTTTTTCTTAGTTCGATCCTATTAGTAGTATCTTGATTTAGTAGAATAAAGTCATGGCATGATCTAGTTTCGAGTTTTGCTTTATGATCCTTCTTTGTAATTGAGTCTGTGAGCTATATAATAAAGATTACTGTTGAGTCAATGGCTTGATTGTTTTGCCATGATCTTGGGTGATTAGAAGAAAAAGAATAAAAAGAATCAAAGAGTTCATAATGATCTTAGTGAAAGTAATGACTTCACATAGAGAGAGTATGATGATTAAAAGTTGTTGGGAGTTGGCAAATATAGCTTTGGTCATCGTTGCAATTAATAGGAAGTAATAAGGAAAGAGAGGTTTCACATATAGATATATTATCATTGACATCTTTTATGATTGGGAGCACTCATTAAAATATGACATGCTAAAGAGTTGAGGTTGGACAAGGAAGACAACATAATGAGTTATGTTTTCTTACATCCGAGATAAAGTATGTTGTCATGGATCCTCTACCGTGTTGAGCTTGCCTTTGCCCCTCATGCTAGCCAAATTCTTAGCACCAAGTAGAAATACTACTTGTGCTTCCAAATACCCTCGAACCAGTTTTGCCATGAGAGTCCACCATATATACCTATGGATTGAGTAAGATCCTTCAAGTAAGTTGTCATCGGTGCAAGCAATAAAAAATTGCTCTCTAAATATGCATGCCTTATTAGTGCGGAGAAATAAGCTTTGTACGAACTTGTTGTGGACGCAATAAAAGCGACGGACTGCATAATAAAGTTTCACATGCAAGGGGCAATATAAAGTTACGTTCTTTTGCATTAAGATTTTGTGCATCAACCCTAAACGTGCATGACAACCTCTGCTTCCCTCTGCGAAGGGCCTATCTTTTATTATTATCCTCTACCTTATGCAAGAGTCACGGTGATCTTCACCTTTCCTTTTTCATTTTATCCTTTGGCAAGCTCAGCATCTTGGAAAGAACATGATATATATATCTAATTGGATGTGGGGGAGCATGAATTATTATTGTTGACATTACCCTTGAGGTAAAAGGTTGTGGGGCAAAACTATAAGCCCCTATCTTTCTCTGTGTCCGATTAAAACACCATAACCACAAGTATCGCGTGAGTGTTGGCAATTATGAAGGACTAAATGATAGTTGAGTATGTGGACTTGCTTTTAGAGCTCTGACATAGACTCTTTCCGATGTTATGATAAATTGCAATTGCTTCAATGACTAAGGGTATAATTTGTTGGTGCTCAATAAGGTTTCTGATTCATGCTTTGGCTTTGTGAAAAGATCATCACTTGAACATGAGTAATCATATGACAAAATCTATATATGTTGCTGTTATGAAATAATCATGATGCCTTCATGTCCGTATTTTATTTTTATCGACGCCTCTACCTCTAAACATGAGGACATATTTGTTGTTATCGGCTTTTCGCTTGAGGACAAGCGAGGTCTAAGCTTGGGGGAGTTGATACGTCCATTTTGCATCATGATTTTATGATAATATTTATTGCATTATGGACTATTATTTCACGTTATGTCACAATACTTATAGCTACTCTCTCTTATTTTTCAGGGTTTACATGAAGAGGGAGAATGCCGGCAGCTGGAATTCTGGGCTGGAAAAGGAGCAAATATTGGAGGCCTATTCTACGCAACTCCAAAAGTCCTGAAAGTCCACGGAATACCTTAAAATAAATAAATAAAAATCATCGCCAAAGATGAAGGCCAGGGGGCCCACACCCTGCTCACGAGGGTGGGGGCGGCCCCCTGGGCGCGCCCCCCTACCTCGTGGGCCCCTGGTGGCTCTGCGACGCCCATCTTCTCCTATATGAAGTCTTTCGATGAGAAAAAAGATAAGAAGCAACCTTTCGGGACGAGACTCCGCCGCCACGAGGCGGAACCTGGCGGAACCAATCTAGGGCTCTGGCAGAGCTGTTCTGCCGGGAACACTTCCCTCCGGGAGGGGGGAATCATCACCATCGTCATCACCAACGCTCCTCTCATCGGGAGAGGGCAATCTCCATCAACATATTCACTAGCACCATCTCATCTCCAAACCCTAGTTCATCTCTTGTATCCAATTCTTGTCTCCAAGTCCAGGATTGGTGCTAGTAGTTTGCTACTAGTGTTGATTACTCCTTGTAGTTGATGCTAGTTGGTTTATTTGGTGGAAGATCATATGTTCAGATCCTTTATGCACTTTATTACCCCTCTGATTATGAACATGAATATGCTTTGTGAGTAATTACGTTTGTTCCTGAGGACAAGGGAGAAGTCTTGCTATTAGTAGTCATGTGAATTTGGTATTCGTTCGATATTTTGATGAGATGTATGTTGTCTAGTCTCTAGTGGTGTTATGTGAACGTCGACTACATAACACTTCACCATTATTTGGGCCTAGAGGAAGGCATTGGGAAGTAATAAGTAGATGATGGGTTGCTAGAGTGACAGAAGTTTAAACCCTAGTTTATGCGTTGCTTCGTAAGGGGCTGATTTGGATCAATATGTTTCATGCTATGGTTAGGTTTACCTTAATACTTTTATTGTAGTTGCGGATGCTTGCAATAGAGGTTAATCATAAGTGGGATGCTTGTCCAAGTAAGGGCAGTACCCAAGCACCGGTCCACCCACATATCAAATTATCAAAGTACTGAACGTGAATCATATGAACGTGATGAAAACTAGCTTGACGATATTCCCATGTGTCCTCGGGAGCGGTTTTCCTATTGTAAGAGTTTGTCTAGGCTTGTCCGTTGCTACAAAAAGGATTGGGCCACCTTGCTGCACCTTATTTACTTTTGTTACTTGTTGCTCGTTACAATTCATCTTATCACAAAACTATTTGTTACCACTTATTTCAGTACCTGCAGAGAATACCTTGCTGAAAACCGCTTATCATTTCCTTCTGCTCCTCGTTGGGTTCGACACTCTTACTTATTGAAAGGACTACGATAGATCCCCTATACTTGTGGGTCATCAAGCCATCCAGCGGAGCATCCTGATTCTGTGCGCCTCGTGCCCCTCATTCGCGAGCTCTCCCGGGGCACAGCCAGCCTGCCCCGAGCTCCCACTTTGGTCATGGATGGCGACTGGCTGAGGTCGATCTCGCATTCTTCCTTGGGGGACAAACCGGCCCTGGGCCAGGCTCCTGGCGGGGCGTGCCCGCCATCATGAGGGCGCCAGCCCCCAACCCCCTGCACAGAAGCGGCGTGTCGGTCTGCGGCCCTTCGCATGCGCCAGGGGCGGAAGACGACACGGAAGACGTGCTCGGGCGCGCTCGGGAGCGCCTCGCCCTTCGCAAGAGTTTCTCCAGAGGGCGGCTGATGCAGTGAGCCAGCTCGGCGCGGAGCTTGCTGGCGAGGACGCGCGTCTTGAGGCCGAAGGCCTGCGCCTTGCTGAGGGAAGGCGCAAGCTAAAGGTAGCCGTCGCCCTTGTGCATCATCAGCGCGACCTTGACAATGCGAAGGCCGAAGCGTCACTGGCGGCTTCGCGGGAGGCCTGCTCCCAAGCCTTCGAGGAGGCACGGGAAGCAGACCGACGGCACAAGGCTGCAGAGGAACGCACGTGGGAGCTCCAGGCCTGGAGCAACTCCTTGGAGCAGCAGGTGGAGCTGCGTCAGGCGGCTCTTGTGTCTCTGAAGGGGGCTTCCGTCGACCAGGCGGAGCTCCAGAGACGTGAGGAGGCGCTGGCGCTGGAGGCCGCCAAGCGCACCCTTGATCTTGAGCGGTTGGAGATGAGGGAGCGCCTGGTGGCACTGGCAGAGGATGATGTCAGCGCGCGGGAAGCCCGAGTCCAAGAGGAGGTTGACTGTCGCATGGCGGAGGCTCGCCCGAATCTTGAGCGCGAGTACGGAGAAAGGCTGGAGCTGATTAGGGCCGAAGCGGAGGGCAGGACCGCCGCCATTAAGGCCAAGCTGGATGAAGTGGCACGGCGTGCGGACGCTTCCGGGGCCGCCCTTGGCACTGCACAGGTGGAGCTGGCTTCCTCCCGCGTCGAGGTGCTCCTTCTTCATCAGAGGGTTGATGAAGCTCAGGCCGTTGCGCGGCGGAACGAGGACGAGATACGTCAGTGGCAGACCCTGGAGCACATGCATGGCCCCATGCTTCGCGAGCTCCGGGAAAGGGCTAACGCGGCCTTGGGCAACATCTTTGAGGCGACCGTGGAGGAGCCCCATGTGGTTAACTATGCCGGCAACCTTTGGTTCTTCACTGATGTGGTGACGCAGCTGGAGACTCGGTCGAGTAGGGCCGACAGGTTGGTGGAGGAGAGGAGCCGAGCCCTACTTGGACGTGCTTTTTCTCGCGTCTTCAGTCATCTTCAGAACATGGACCCCCACTTTGACTTCAATGCCGCCATCGCACCGGTACCCGTGGCCATCTGGGGCAACCTGGCGCATTGGGTGGAAGACAACATGGACACCCTTGTTAGGGCCTTCACCGCCGATGACGATGGCGTGGTTGTGGCTGCCGATGAGGGCGGTGTGGTGAATGATCCGGATGCTGATGACGGTGACGTAGTGGACGATGGCAAGGCGAGCGACGCCAGTGATGACTCCGGAGGTGCCCCTGAAGATGCATTGGGAGATTTATCCGATTGATCGCACGTCATTCCTGCTATTTTATCCTGCGCAGGGAGAGTTCGGGCTTGGCCCTGAAGGTCGTAAGAGCATTTTGGGAGGGGGAGCCCCTCGTGTAAAAACTTGCAGTTAGCATATTTGTAGACATGATGTCGCATGCATGCTTATGTCGAGAGATTGGCCTTGTGATGAGTCAGTTGACTTGTTTACCTTCGACCCGCGTGGGTCTTGAGCGAGCCCACTGATCCTGTGATAAGAACCTCCTGAGAGGAAGTAGTGACAGCAGTCCGGGCTGCGCACATGCCTGACCCGGCCCGACTCGTGAGGGGCTCGCGAGGGGTGGCAGCTGATGTTAGCTTTGGATGCAAAGCCGAAACCAGAACGCGAGAGATTGCTCGAACGAGACTAAACACCCCTTCCCCGAACATAGGCAAGTTTCAAGCTCAAATTCAACTTAAATTCAAACCAGGGAAATTGACAACCAATAGAAAGGCAAAAAAGCAAAAAAGGCCGTGTCCGGTACCTAGTCTAGTCTTCGACGTCTTCTCACCAGCGCGGAGCTAAGTGCTGCCACTGGGCGTGGGCGGGAGCCCCCGAGGCCCGAGGGCGGCTCTACGGAGACTCCGGGGCGTGTACAGCCCCAATCATTATTACATGAGAGTGTCACAGGGCGGCGAGCTTCGCAGGCACTGGGCCTTCTTCACAGGTACCGGCCTTGCTTCATATCGCCAGACGAGGGCCCCGCCTTGCGCCACACTCTATTGCCATCGATGATGGCCGGAGACCGAGGACACCGCCGATGGGATAGAGCGGTCGCCAGCGGTTCCCCCGACGACCACAGGTCCTCTACCGGGGGCAGGCCCTAAGGCACCTCCCCAGCAGAGGGCCTACCTTCTGAGGACGCCTTGCTCTGAGTGCCGCAGGGGTGAGGCCGGATGTAGACCCCTCTCCTGCAGCCCCCGGTGCCCTCCTCCTGAGGGGTAGTGTCGTGGAAATATCACGTCAGATGTCCTCGGGTAAGGACTTAGTCGTGGATCCATCACGATGGGTTAGCTTAAAGGGGGTTAAGCCGAACAAAGGACACGAGGGATTTCATACTAGTTTGGCCCCTTCGATGAAGGTAAAGGCCTACGTCTACTTGTGATGGGATTATTGGGGTCTCGATGACTGAGGGAGTCCTGGACTAGGGAGTGTCCAGATAGCCGAACTATCATCATCGGCCGGACTCCAAGACTATGAAGATACAAGATTGAAGACTTCGTCCCGTGTCCGGATGGGACTTTCCTTGGCGTGGAAGGCAAGCTTGGCGATACGGATATGTAGATCTCCTACCATTGTAACCGACTCTGTGTAACCCTAGCCCTCTCCGGTGTCTATATAAACCGAATGGTTTTAGTCCGTAGAACGAACAACAATCATACCATAGGCTAGCTTCTAGGGTTTAGCCTCCTTGATCTCGTGGTAGATCTACTCTTATAATACCCACATCATCAATATCAATCAAGTAGGACGTAGGGTTTTACCTCCATCAAGAGGGCCCGAACCTGGGTAAAACATCGTGTCCCTTGTCTCCTGTTACCATCCGCCTAGACGCACAGTTCGGGACCCCCTACCCGAGATCCGCCGGTTTTGACACCGACATTGGTGCTTTCATTGAGAGTTCATCTGTGCCGTCGCAATCAAGAGGGATGCCTTTTCCCGTCTTTAAAGACGGCGCCGTCGCCAAGGGAGCTTTGGCCACCGGCCAAACTATCCGGCTAGGTGGTTTTCTTATGACCGCCTATTCGGCCACTGCTCCGACAATGACCTCTTAGGTCATCAAAAGCGATCTCCACGTCAACTCGGAATTCGCCGAGCAGCTAGATCCGATGGATCTCTCCTCCGTAAATGAGATCTTGGATTGCATCGCCGCCCTGGGAGTCGCTACAGACTACGATCAGATTGGGCTTAAAACCGATCTGAGAGAAATTAACTCTCCCTAGGCTACCCACCACGTTGTTGTGGTAGAGGAACAACGCGGCGACTCTTCTTCTATGTTAAAGACCAGTTATGTCCGGATTCCCGATCCCTCCATGCTGGATTCCCGTGGAGGGACGGACGTCAATCAAGTACTGGACCTAAAGTCAGGCATCGGACCAGATTTGTTGGATAACATCCAGCAATCCAAGCTTCCAAATCCGGAAACTTCTCGGCCTTTGAGCCTCAGATTGGGCGGGGTTCCGAATTTAATTCCGCCCGCCTACCCAAACATACGCGATCTATCTCAAATACGGCAAGAGCCCAATGAAATAGTACATCATTACTGGGCCAGATTCCTCCTGGTTATGGACAGGATAAAGGACTGCTGTGAGGAAAGCGCAATCTCAATTTTCTGCAACAATTGCACGGACAAGGGAATCATGAATGTCATAAGTCGTCGCGAAGTTACACGCTTCGCCGACCTGGCGACCATAGTACAAAAATACTGTGCGATGGAGAGTGCCTGGAAAACTGAAACCAGGTTTTGGGACAATCCGGTCCTGAACATAACCCTAGTTCGAAATAAAAGGGTGCATCATACTCAAGCACCTGGGTCAAAAACCAAAAAGCAAAAAACCCCTAAAGGGCACGGAACCGTACTGGAGGGATGGCTCAACGGACCCTGTAAAATCCATAGTACAGAGGGCGCCACTCCGACACATAGCCTTCGAGTATGTTGGATACTACGGCAGGTGGCCAAAAGTGGCGAAGGTTTTCTAGCCCCGGGTAACCAGCCCAACAGTACCAGTGCGGTATTAACAGTCTTCGAGACTTTCGCATCAAATAATATGCGGAAACGAACAATCCGCAGCCTCGCCGAAGTCTACCAAGTAGCAACAACAAATCCATGGAGCGACACGGCTATCACCTTCAATGCCAGCGACGAACCTAAATTCCGAACAGCCCGAGCACCAGCCGCATTGATCCTCAGTCCGATAGTGGACGGCTTTCGTCTTACCAAGGTACTCATGGATGGCGGCAGCTGATTAAACCTCATCTACGAGGAAACCCTCCAAAAAATGGAAATAGACTGGAGCCACATTGAGCGAAGCAGCACAACCTTTGGAGGAATAATCCCTAGTCGGGAAGTACGCTGCACAGGAAAAATCACACTAGATGTAGTGTTCCGCTCACCGGATAATTACAGGTCCGAGGAGGTCACGTTCCAAGTGGCCCCGTTCGGCAGCGGATATCACGCCTTGTTAGGGCGAGAGGCATTCACAATTTTCCAAGCTATACCCCATTACGGGTACATGAAGCTTAAAATGCCCGGGCCCAATGGAATCATCACTCTTGTCAGTGATCCAGATATAGCACTCCGCGCTGAAAATAAGACAGCCGCACTAGCCCTAGAGGCACTATCCGAAGCCCTAGCGGCAGAGGAACTCACTGCGCTATGCTCCACGGTGAATAGGGACGATGTGATACTCGATAAGAGATCTAAGTCCACCTCTTTTAAACCAGCAAACAAAATAGTCAAATTCCAGGTCCACCCAACAGACCCCACAAAGACGGCCTCCATTGGGGCACAATTAAACCCTGATGTAGAAGCCGCACTACGAGAATTCCTTCGGGAAAATTGGGAGATTTTTGCCTGGCACCCTTCAGATATGCCAGGAATCCCATGCAGGCTGGTAGAGCACAACCTAAATATCCTAAAAGGATTCAAGCCAGTCAAACAGGCTCTTCGGCGATTTTCCGAACCCAAAAGACAGGCAATGGTAGAGGAGCTAGCCAAACTCTTAGAAACCGGATTCATCAGAGATATAAAACATCCGGACTGGCTAGCAAACCAGGTAATGGTACCAAAAAAGGACAAATCCTGGTGCCTTTGTGTCGATTTCAAAGACCTTAACAAGGCCTGTCCAAAGGATCCTTTCCCCCTCCCCCGCATCGACCAAATCATCGATGCTACCGCAGGGCACGATTCATTGTGCTTCCTCGATGCATACTCCGGATACCATCAAATCAAGATGGCGGAAACAGACCAGGCCGCAACGGCATTAATTACTCCATACGGACCATTCTGCTTCAACACAATGCCCTTCGGACTCAAAAATGCCGGCGCAACATATCAGCGCATGATTCAGACATGTCTGGCTACCCAGATAGGCAAAACAGTGGAGGCATACGTAGACAATGTGGTCGTTAAGACCAAACACGTCGAAACTCTAGTAGATGATTTGAAGCTTACATTCGACAACCTCCGAGCATATGACATTAAGCTCAACCCGAAAAAATGTGTTTTTGGCGTACCAGCCGGAAAGCTCTTGGGCTTCATTGTATCCGGTAGAGGAATTGAAGCAAACCCAGCCAAGATCCGAGCTCTGTCACAATTGGATATCCCAAAAGACCTCAAACAAATACAAAAACTAACTGGATGCGTGGCGGCTCTAAGCCGCTTCATCTCTCGTTTGGGAGAAAAGGCACTGCCCCTCTATCGCCTCCTCTGGCGCACCGAACACTTCGAATGGACGGATGCTGTCACGGCCGGACTCGAAGAAATTAAGGCCATATTGGCAACAAATCCGGTCCTGGCCGCGCCCAACCTGGGCGAACCAATGTTATTATATATCGCAGCAACACATCAAGTTGTCAGCGCGGTACTCGTCGTCGAACGAGAAATAGAAGGGCACAAATTCCCTCTTCAAAAACCAGTGTACTACGTATCCACTGTCTTAACTCCATGCAAGTCCCGGTACCCACATTATCAAAAGATAGCGTACGCAGTGTTCATGGCATCCCGGAAGCTGCGACACTACTTTCAAGAGTGTTCCATAATAGTGGCCTCCGAAGTACCTCTCAACGACATTATAAACAACCGCGATGCGACGGGCAGGATGGCAAAATGGGACATTGAGCTCTTACCATTTAACATAACCTACAAACCACGGCGAGCTATAAAGTCGCAAGTTTTGGCTGACTTCATCGCCGAATGGACCAAAGCCGAACTCCCTAAAGAGTACGGCGCATACTCCAATTGGATCATGCATTTTGACGGCTCCAAAATGTTGGCCGGCTTGGGGGCTGGCGTCGTCTTGACGTCCCCAACCGGAGAAACAGTCCAATACGTACTTCAAATAATGTACACGAACTCCAACAACGCAGCTGAATACGAGCCCTTCTACATGGTCTCCGGATGGCAATCTCCATGGGTATTCAACGCCTAGAGGTGCGCGGGGATTCAAACCTCGCAATATCCTAAGTAAATGGAGACTTTGACGCCAAGGATCCGAAAATGGCAGCCTACCTTAACGCCGTCCTAAAGATGTCATCTCGGTTCGAAGGACTCGAATTCCACCATGTAGCCCGGGATAATAACCAGGCAGCAGACATGTTGGCACGCATCGGCGCAAAACGCGACGCCGTCCCTCCAAACATCTTCCTGGAGCGGCTCTTTAAGCCATCTGTATTATGGGAAGAGGAGTCCGGAAATAACAACCCGGAACCAACTGCACCACCCAACATGGAACATTCTGCACAATCGGTGGCTCAGCCAATGAAATAACACCTTCATCCCACGAAATAATGGCAGTAATTGCCCCGTGGACGGAACGATTCCTAGCCTACTTAATTAGGCAGGAACTTCCCGAATACCAAAATGAGGCCCGCTGCATAGTTCGGCGATCTAAAGCCTACAAGGTCCATGAGGGAGAACTTTATAAGAATAGCACAACCAGAGTCCTTCAAAGGTGTATCTCCGAAGAGGAAGGGCGAAATCTCCTGGCTGAAATTCACGCCGGACTCGGCGGCACCACACTGCAACCCGGACCCTTGTAGGCAAGGCCTTCCGTACAGGATTTTATTGGCCGACAGCCCGGGCAGATGCTCAGGACTTAGTCCAACGATGTGTCGGTTGCCAGCTCTTTGCTAATCAAAGCCACATGCCACCCACCACCCTCAAAACTATACCCATCACTTGGCCGTTCGCAGTCTGGGGGCTTGACATAGTTGGACCCCTTAAAGGGGGAACCCATAATCAAAAATACTTATTGGTCATGGTGGACAAATTCACCAAATGGATAGAGGACAAGCCGGTAAAAACGGCAGAACCCGGACCTGTGATAGACTTCATATCCGGGGTAGTACACCATTTTGGCGTCCCCCACAGCATCATCACTGATAACGGCACGAATTTCACGGCCGACGAGGTTAAACTCTGGTGCACAAACATGGGCATCAAGCTCGACTATGCTTCAGTCTATCACCCTCAAACTAACGGTCAAGTCGAACGAGCAAATGGTCTAATCATGAGCGGCATTAAACCCAGATTAGTGCGGTCCCTCACGGAATCTAACATGCATTGGGTAGAGGAGCTCGACTCCGTACTCTGGGGGCTGCGGACCACGCCAAACTGCACTACCGAATTCACACCATTTTTTATGGTATATGGCGCAGAGGCAATTTTGCCCTGCGATATAATTCATGACTCACCTCGCGTGCGCATGTACGAAGAAAGAGAAGCCGAGTTATATCAGCAGGACAGTTTGGACGCCTTAGAGGAGGAGTGCGACGTGGCAAAATCCCATTCCGCATTCTATCAGCAGCAGGCTCGAAGATATCAAAGCAGAGAAGTACGGGCCAAAACTTACAATGTTGGCGAGCTAGTTCTACGCCTGCCAGACAAGAAAAATGACAAACTTAAGCCCAAATGGGAAGGTCCCTTCATCATCGACCAAGTCCTTACCGGCGGTGCATATCGTCTACGCAATGCATCTGACAACCGACTCGAGCCGAACCCATGGAACGCAGCCCGTCTCCGAAGATTCTACGCCTAGCACCGGACTCGGAGTTCGTCTCCTTCCTCCGTCCACCTTTCATATTTTTTCGCTGTCTTTTGTTTCCCTCCTTTTTCCTCCCTCTTTCAGTAAAAGCCTTTGAGGGCTGATCTGTGCATTGTTCGCACACACTTGATGTGCTACTCGCACTCGTTATACCTGGGGGCTTCTTTAACAGAAGCTTATTTATACGGGCTTCATGCCCAACACATGTGTCATACTTCCGCATGTACCTTTTACTCACCATTATATGCATCGATATGACTTAAGTTTTGGCCAAGCTGGGTTGCCTGGCTCCTGTGCTTACCCCTACGTTCCCGATTGTTCGGCTAGGAGGTAAAGGGAGCACCTCTACGATTGTTACTGCCGGGTCAGCCGGATGTGTACCTCAGACTGGGTGAAGCCGAAGGCTAGCGTTCTTAAGGGAATATTCGGTCGGTGACTTGAAAGATGATTTATTACTTATTTATTTATCTGCCCCCAGATGCTTTTTCTGCTCTTTTCGCAGTCCGGACATGCACCTTAGGGCATGCCTCCCAGGGAAAGGAACCCCTAACGGAACTATTCTCCCTGGAAGATGTTTCTTACTAACCATGTAATATAACATAGCTAGTTGGGCACTTGTCTGATAAAGCACTTATGACCCCTACGCCTGGTCTCCATGCATGCCCCGATTTTTGTATAACTGTGAGGGTATTCGGACACACTCCGGACTGTTGGGTCCCGAGGTTGAAGCGAAAAGGTCCGCAAAGGCAAACGATCTACAATCCGGCTAGAAGGCATTTTACATGTCATTTTAAATTACATCGTCAAACTGACTGATTGTACTCCTCTTCAATCCCATCTAACAGGCTGTCTAGTTTACAGTCCCATTGGGAATATTTCGCGGCCAACTCTACTTGGCCGTACATCAGGCTCACAGGGATCTCCTTCCCATCGGGCCCCACAGGTCCGACCTCGGCCATGTGGTTTGGATCAGCCTTCGTATACCGCGTCTTCACCATGGCCCAGGCCTCCCTGGCGCCTTGACGGCAGGCCGATATCTTCCACAGACGGAAGCGCTGTCGTACTCCCTGAAGCTTCTCAGCAAGCCCTCCAAGACCCTCGGGTAGGGACACGGATGGCCATAAGGCCTGAACGACGCCGCTCATCGCCTGCCGGACATGTTCATGCAGTTGCAGCAGCTCGGGAAGAAGGTCACCCGTGGAACCAGGCATTTCCTCCGCCGGACGACCCGTGAGCACACCTACAGACACATTTCTGTCAATCGACTTCCTCGTCGAACTCTTCTTTTCAAAAGAGTTTGCTCAAGCACTTACTATAAATGCCGCGACGAAGCCGCCGATTCTCCTTTACGGAGTTAGACAGCTGGACCCGAACATCCTTTAGTTCTTCTCCCAGCTGGGTGTTGGCATCTTGGAGTTTGTTCCTCTCCTGCTTCACCCTCATAAGCACCTTCTCGCCGGCCTTCAGCTGGCGCATCAGATGTTGCTTGTCCGGATCTAGTCCGGCACCCTCTGCAATATTATTGTCAGATTAACGCACACGCCGCACTTCATAAACTACTTATCTTTTCAAAATATGTATTACCAGAGGGGGTCTCTGTGGCTCCCCCGGCGGCGGCTAGTGCGGCCTCAACTTGGGCCTTGCATTCTTGAAGCTCCTGGGACAGGTGGGTATTCTTCTCCGTAAGATCCTGCATAACAAATGATCCTTAAATCAGTTAGTTTAACTATTTTAAGTCTCGGGGGCTACTGGCATATATAACTATTAAAATTCCTCACCCGTATGTCTTTCACATACTGCTCCGTGGCCCTGGTTAAACCATCTTGAGCAGCACGGAGGTGCGCGGCTCCCGCATTAAAGGCATTCAACGCCTCTGGGAGAAACACGCGTCATGAAGAACTGTCCGGCGGTGCCTGTGATTCATGGCGCTCTCCACCTCAGACCTGGTGGCGGACAGCCTATCAGCATCCTCTGTTGGAGGAGCATCCGGCTCGCGCCTTGCGCTCGCCTCCCCCTCCGGACCAGGTGTTGGAGCCTGGTTGGCGGAGGCTTGGTTGGCAACCTCTCCGGGCATAGTCCGGCGAGCGCTCTTTCTCCTGGAAGAACCGTGAGCATTAATATACCTCCCAGGAGTCTTTCCCTTAAAGACAATGGTGCGCCATACCTTTGCGGCGACGTTTCGATTCGCGCCGCACTCCTCTTCCGCCTGCTGGGCCGCACTGATCCTGGTTGGTCAGTCGCCGCGGGCTCGGCTTCCCGCCGTAAAGGCGCCTCCTGCGAAGCACCGTTGGTATACGGTGGTCAGAAATAAGCATTAAAAAGTAATGGTGTCAGGACTTCAATCGTACTCACCTGGGAAGCCGGAGATAAACCGGGGTAGTCAGCCGTAATGGCGACTACAGCATTGTCTATGCTGAGTTGGTGGAACACCCTGTCAATCAGTTCCACCTTTATGTCCGGATCCTCTCCGGAGGCCGGATCAAGGGATCTTCCCGGGTCCTCGGGTTGTGGAGTCGGGCTTTGTATGCCCTCCACATCCTGGCGCAGTTCCTGCGTCGAAATCATAAAGTAAGACACTTAACTTTGAAAGCACGAATCGGATATATAAACGTCCGCTTACCCAGCTCCAAGGGTTATTCATGGAGAATCCATTCAATGGACTCATGCGGAGGAAGTCCTCCTTCTCCCCCTTGTACAAGCCGGACAGGATCTTCACCAGATCGGCGGTCGATCCCGGCCCCTTGCGGCCATGACAGGTGGCGTCATTCTCCCTGTTGAAATGCCACATGGGGTGGCCCCTATATTGGAGCGGCTGCAACCCTCGCATAATGCATGTGGCCATGACTCCAATCATGGTCAATCCGGAATGGGCTAGTAACCTTATCCGGCCCATCAGATATTGGACGCTCCTATCATCTTCTCGTTGAGGGCTCCGCGGGCGCCAACTCAGGCGTTTCTTCAGAGGAGCGTCGCTAAACTCCGGGAGGCCGATCCGAACTGGATCTGGCAGCGGGGCGTCTTCCATATAGAACCACTCCGAAGGCCAGTCTTCGGACGCGTTCTTCGGGGTTCCGGATAGATATCCGGTCCCGGCGATGTGCCATATTTCGGCTCCGCCCGCTTGATATATCGACCCCTCGTGAGAACGGGGTACGAGGCAAAACAATCTCTTCCACAATGCAAAATGGGGGTCGATGCCCAAGAACAGCTCGCAAAGAGCTACAAAGCCCGCGATGTGCAAGATGGAGGCAGGTGTGAGGTGGTGAAGTTGGAGTCCATAGAACTCCAGGAGCCCCCGAAGAAACGGATGTATGGGAAATCCGAGTCCCCTTATTAGGTAGGGGACGAAGCATACCCGCTCTCCTTTGGAGGGATTGGGGACGCTCTCCGCCTGCTTCCCACCCTTATAGGTGGCCAGTCCGGCTCGAACCGGAACCATAAAGGCTGGGGGAAGGTATCCCTCTGCTTGGAGCGTCACTAACTCGCTATGTGGGACTGAACATCTCCTCCAATCTCCTGGTTGAGGACTGGGAGCACGAGAGGAGGAGCCACGTCGACTATCCATGTTGGAATGGATTTTTGTCAGATGCGCTTCGATGAGTACTTGCGGAAGGAGGATGGTGTGATTCGGATCTGGGTCCTCGCCTCTCTTATAGGCAGCTTATTCGCGCAGCTAGGGGGTAAAACGTAAAAATACCCTGGCTTTTCGCATTCATACGACATGTGGAAGAGTGCCATTATTGGACGTAGAAGCCAAGGAGCGCAACATTTATAAGGAAACCGGACGCTATTGAGCAAACACATGGAATATGGAGGAGAACCCGCCTTGCAAACGCCGAAGACAATATACGCTCCGGACTCGTCGTCATTGAAGTCTGGTTCGGGGGCTACTGAGGGAGTCCTGGACTAGGGGGTGTCCGGATAGCCGAACTATCATCATCGGCCGGACTCCAAGACTATGAAGATACAAGATTGAAGACTTCGTCCCGTGTCCGGATGGGACTTTCCTTGGTGTGGAAGGCAAGCTTGGCGATACGGATATGTAGATCTCCTACCATTGTAACCGACTCTATGTAACCCTAGCCCTCTCCGGTGTCTATATAAACCGGATGGCTTTAGTCCGTAGGACGAACAACAACCATACCATAGGCTAGCTTCTAGGGTTTAGCCTCCTTGATCTCGTGGTAGATCTACTCTTGTAATACCCACATCATCAATATCAATCAAGCAGGATGTAGGGTTTTACCTCCATCAAGAGGGCCCGAACCTGGGTAAAACATCGTGTCCCTTGTCTCCTGTTACCATCCGCCTAGACGCACAGTTCGGGGACCCCCTACCCGAGATCCGCCGGTTTTGACACCGACAATGACCAGGGAGCTAAACAAGCTAAGCCTGGCTATCAAGTTGTGTTTCTTGTCCCTGAACCGCCGCCGGGTCGTCCCTTTATATACACGGGTTGACGCCCGGTCGGTCTACAGAGTCCCGAGGCCGACTCAAACAAGTGTTCGGCTCGGTCTCTCCCTTCCTTGTATGAGTCGGCCTCGGGACTCTGTAGACCGGCCGGGCGTCAACCCGTGTATATAACGGGAGGACCCGGCGGCGGTTCAGGGACAAGAAACACAACTCAATAGCCAGGCATAGCTGGTCTAGCTCCCTGGTTAGCGAGACCCCAATAATCCCATCACAACTAGACGTAGGCCTTTACCTTCATCGAAGGGGCCGAACTAGTATAAAATCCTCGTGTCCTTAGTCCGGTTTAACCCCTTTAAGATAACCCATCACAATGGCTCCACGACTAAGTCCTTACACGAGGACATCTGACGTGATATTTCCACGACAGTTGGCGCCCACCGTGGGGCTGTCGCACGATGGTTTCGAGTTCTTGAAGGGCAACTTTGAAGGACTCAAAGGATACGTGGTGGGCCGGATGACCAAGAGTCGTCGCGGCAAGCTCTACATCGACGATGCAGGCTGGGGTCCCGAGGCCGGCTCAATCGAGTATGAGTACCGGGTCCCCTTAGGCGGAATTCACGTCTTCATCGGCAAGATGGGCGAACTGGGCCCTGAGCCGGACATCTGCACTGACCTCATCGAAACGGCTCAGCGTGCAAGTCCCGCCCCGAATTCAGACTCCCATGAAGCGTGCGTTCGTAGGATGTGTCCACGGGATCGGATCTGAACCGGTGTCTGAAGGTGACACGGTCGCTTATTCCAACGTTGAATCATCTGGTGAAACCGAATCCTTGTACCAAGTTCAGGATGGCATGTTCGAAGGGTATTCCGATGGCACCAGTATTCCGGAATTCCTTGAAACGCCGAACCACGTTGGAATCTTCATGGATGGAACACGTGCAACCTTGCAAAACTCTACTGCAACGGCGTCTGGACCGATAGCAGGGGCAGGAGGCTCCGTGCACCGACTGGCTCAAGTTCTCTCCGATTTGATGGATGCCTGGGCGGCCTTGTTAACCAAAACAGTTACACCAGCAAGGCAGGATCAGCACAATGCGGACATTGCTAGTCTGAAGGATCAGATAACACAAGCCAAAGCGGACTTAGCAGCTGAGGAAACCAGGATGGCTGAGGAGCGGGCAGCTTTAGACGCCCAGGCGCAAAGGATTCAAGCTGAGAATTATCGGCTTTTGATGGATCAGAACGCTTTAAATCAAGTGTCCAGGAGGAAACATCAATCTCGCTTGCCGGCGGATTACAATGCAATGAATCTCTTTGGAACACTGGGGGCAGGAACTAGTAACCGCCAGCAGTAAACCGGAATACCGATCCAAGGACCGGGGCACCAGATCAACCTCACGTGATGGGTCCACCTCAGCGTATGGACAACCCGCCGCGGTATACCACACCGCCGCCGGGTCACTTTTCTACCCCATTGGATAATATGATAGCAGCAGCATCCCGGTTGGCTACTATTCCGATCGAAGGTGAATCACCGGCAGCGGTTGAGACACTGCGGGCCAGGGATCTTCTTCAAACAGCGTTGACACAGCAACGAGCTTACTCATACAGCCGATACAAGGTTCACTCAACTCCACGACCGAGCAAAAGCTATAGCAGGCATATAGATGAACCGGAGGTGTCCAACAGTGCGCGGCGCCGCATTTTCCCCCAAGGGCCTAATCCGGTGCATGGAGGTATGAATGCTCAGGATGTGGTGGATAATGGCAGAGCGCGAAGGGAAGCCACTTTAGCAGCCCAACAAACGGGTCGATACCAACCCGCCCCGGTCCAGCCAGCAGCGTCAGTAGACCGTGGCGTCGGTGTTGCTTTCAGCTCGTGGGGGGTACCGTGCCTTATTTCGGCTCTCCGGAATGTGCGATTGCCTAAGGACTTCAAGGGCCCACGTAAGGTGCTGAATTACACCGTTGATCAGCCACCCGAGGCATGGGACGAGAGTTATGAGATGGCGATGGAGATGCTGGACGTTGATGAAGCGGCCTGTGCAAAGTACTTCACGATGATGTTGGAGGGAACATCCCATCCTTGGTTAAAAAAATTACCACCTAACTCCATCGAGTCATGGGACCAGTTGAAGGCCCGGTTTATAGCCAACTTCAAAGACACATGTAAGCAGCCTATGTCCATTGTGGACCTTGACGCCTGTGTGTAGGGGGAGAACAAGTCAACAACCCATTGGGTGCGTCGGGTTTCAGAAGTCTTGCACTCATCGGACCGTATTAACGTCGGTTCGGCAATCATCACCTTGGAGCGTAATTGTCGGTTTAAGTCACTAAAGATGAAGTTGGGACGGCTCAAACGTCACTGCAATGACATGGGCACCCTCATGGCCGCCTTGGTCAAATATGCCGATTCTGATGAGGAGAAACCGGAGAAGGGAAAGAAGAACGGCGGTGCAAAGGGACAGCGACACAACCAAGAAGGTCATGGGAATAATGGTAAGCGTAAAGCGGATTCAGATTTTGTAGCTAATGCTAATGTGCAGCGTCGTAAGGGTAAACCGCCGCAGCGTGGCGGCGGAATGAACCTGGAGCGTTTGTTGAATCAGCCCTGCCCAAGGCATGGGACCAAGGAGGCCCTGGCAACACATCTCTGGAAAGATTGTAACATTATGAAGGAGTTCAAAAACTCTGATCTTTTCCGGTATGATCAGGGTCCATCAGGCGGTTCAGGTCCAGTTTTTCATGGCGGCGGTGGTTCAAACTCTGGATTTCAGAATAATCAGGGCAACCAGAACAACCAAGGTGGTAATAACCAGCAGAATAATCAAGGAAATCAGCAGCAGTCGGGTTACCAGAGTCACCCGAAGCAGTTGAATGCTGGGCAGTATCATGTGTTCACCACTAGTTTGTGTAAGCATGACCAGAAGCTTCACAAGAGGGTAGTTAATTCTGTTGAACCGGCGGTACCACGTTACCTACGGTGGTCCGAGCAACCCATTGTATGGAGCAGAGAGGATCATCCGCCCGGGTTGACAATCCGGGTCACCTGGCGTTGGTGGTGGAACCTCAGGTGGGAGGTTATAAGTTCACCAAGGTACTCATGGATGGAGGGAGCAGTATCAACATTCTGTATTATGAGACCTTCCGTTGCATGGGGTTGACAGACAAGAGTCTCAAACCGTCCAATACTGTTTTCCATGGTGTGGTACCAGGTAAATCGGCGCATCCTGTTGGTAAGATTGCTTTGGAAGTTGTGTTTGGTGATGAACATGATTCCTGGTCTGAGACATTGACCTTTGAGGTGGTGAGGATCTAGAGCCCGTACCACGCACTATTTGGGCGACCGGCTTATGCAAAATTCATGGCGAGGCCTTGTTATATTTACTTGCAGCTAAAGATGCCGGGTCATAAAGGGACCATTACGGTTCAAAGAAGTCGCAAAATCGCTTTGGACTGCAAAGAAGGTGATGCAGCCTATGATGAGTCGGTTTGTGCTACAGAGGAGCTGAAGTTTTATAAGGAAAATGTTGATCCAGCGGACATGACCCCTTTGAAGAAGCCTACCACTGAGCATGACCAGACCCTACATTTCAAACCGGCTGATGAGACTAAACTTGTTGACTTTGTTCCTGGTGATTCATCTAAGCAGTTTAGCATCAGCACAAATCTGGATCCGAAATAGGAAAGCGCGCTCATCGAGTTCATCCGTGAGAACCGGGACATTTTTGCATGGAAGCCTTCTGACATGCCAGGTGTACCGAGGGAACTCGCTGAGCATACTCTTAATATTGATCCCAAGTTTAAACCGG
The DNA here is from genome assembly GCF_002162155.2 of Triticum dicoccoides. Lineage (NCBI taxonomy): Eukaryota > Viridiplantae > Streptophyta > Magnoliopsida > Poales > Poaceae > Triticum > Triticum dicoccoides. The sequence goes on from NC_041383.1 coordinate 259,962,799, forward strand.
TCAAGCAATTTCTTCGTCGCTTTAACGAGGAAAGGCGCAAGGCAATTGGTGAAGAGGTAGCCCGGCTCCTGGCTGCTGGGTTTATCGTTGAAGTGTTCCACCCTGAGTGGTTGGCTAATCCGGTGCTTGTTCTTAAGAAAAACGACACTTGGCGCATGTGTGTGGATTACACAGATTTGAACAAAGCTTGTGCGGCTGATCCTTTCGCTCTCCCGCGTATTGATCAGATCATTGAAGCGACGGTGGGTTGTGAGCGTTTGAGTTTTTTGGATGCTTATTCAGGCTATCATCAGATTAAAATGGCAGTTAAGGACCAGGAGAAGACCGCCTTCATCACTCCCTTTGGAGCCTTCTGCTATGTTTCTATGCCCTTTGGGCTCAAGAGTGCCCAGGCAACTTATCAGCACTGTGTGCAGAATTGTCTTCATACTCAGATTGGGCGCAATGTTCATGCTTATGTTGATGACATTGTGGTAAAATCCAGGAAGAAGGAGACACTGATAGATGATCTCAAGGAGACCTTTGACAATCTGCGGGTTTACAAGATGATGCTCAATCCAGACAAGTGTGTCTTTGGTGTTCCGGCAGGCAAGCTTCTAGGCTTTCTGGTGTCCAACCGAGGCATTGAGGCTAACCCGGAAAAGATTAAAGCAATTACATCTTTGGCCAAACCGGCGTGCATCAATGATGTTCAGCGTCTAGCAGGGCGGATTGCAGCCCTAAGCCGGTTTATCAGCCGTTTGGAAGAGAAGGCGATCCCTCTATATCAGATGCTGAAGAAAACAGATACCTTTGTCTGGAGTGATGCGGCTAATACGGCGTTTGAAGACTTGAAGCGGCAGTTGGCTGAACAGCTGATCCTTGCTGCTCTGGTTGACAGGGAGCCCTTGTTGTTGTATGTGGCTGCTAATGCCCATGCTGTCAGTGTGGCAATTGTGGTGGAGCGCAAAGAGGCTGGTAAGGAGTACCCGGTTCAACGGCCGGTTTACTATATCAGTGAGGTACTTATTGAGTCAAAGCACTGATATCCGCATTGGCAAAAACTTGTATATGGGGTTTTTATGGCAAGCCGGAAGCTCAAGCAATATTTCCAAGGCCATCCCATTAGAGTGGTCAGTTCAGCTCCATTGGGCGATATAATTCAGAACAGGGAGGCAACTGGCCGAGTTGCAAAATGGGCAATTGAACTTGGTCCACATGGTCTGAAGTATGTGCCTCGAACAGCTATAAAGTCTCAGGCACTTGTGGACTTCATCAATGATTGGACTGAGTTGCAGGCCCCAGAGGATAAACCGGATAATACATACTGGACTATTCACTTCGATGGGTCCAGGCAATTGGAGGGCTCAAGGGCTGGCGTTGTTCTTACTTCCCCTCGAGGTGATAAGATTCGTTACGTCCTCCGTTTAATGTTCCCCTGTACTAACAATGCAGCTGAGTACGAGGCTCTGCTCCATGGGCTCCGCGTGGCCAAGGAGATGAACTTAAGCCGGGTGCAATGTTTTGGAGACTCTGATCTGGTGGCTCAGCAAGTTTCTGGTACTTGGAATTCTAAGGATCCACTCATGGCTGCTTACAGACGTGAGGTGGATATTGTGGCGGGTTACTTCAAAGGGTATCAGGTTGAGCATATCGACCGGCGCAAGAACAAAGCAGCAGACGCTTTAAGCCGGCTTGGATCTCAGTGTAAACCGGTACCCCCCAATACCTTTCTAGATATCTTGCATAACCCGTCTGTTAAGTTGCCTACAGAGGAGGATTTGGCTGTTCGTGATCCGGAGGCTCAATTAGTGGCCGCTTTACACGTTGTGCCGGATTGGACAGTTCCGTATCTGGCGTATATGAACCGGGGCGAGTTACCAGATGATGAAGTATTGGCTCGGCAGATAGCTCGGCGGTCCAAGTCCATGGTTATTCACAATGGCGAGTTACACCGCTGCACCGTTTCAGGCGTATTTCAGCGTTGTGTTTCCCCCAGAAGAAGGCCAAGCTATCCTACGGGAAATTCATGAAGGGGATTGTGGTCATCATGTCGGTTCAAAGTTCTTGGTTGCAAAAGCTTTTCGTCACTGGTTCTACTGGTTGACAGCTCATGCTGATGCGGAGGATCTGGTAAAGCGATGTGATGCTTGTCAAAAGTTTTCACGCAGGGCTCATGTTCCGGCTCAAGAATTAAGGATGATTCCCATCACTTGGCTGTTTGCCACCTGGGGGCTTGACATAGTGGGACCCTTTAAACGCTCCAAGGATAAGAAGACCCACCTGCTGGTGGCGGTTGACAAGTTTATCAAGTGGGTTGAAGCGGAGCCTGTCAGCAAGTGTGATGCGGCTACGGCGGTTCAATTTCTCAAAAAGATTATCTTCTGCTTTGGTTTTCCACACAACATCATCACGGATAATGGCACAAACCTCTCTAAAGGTGAGATGGAAGATTTTTGTCAGAGAGAACACATCCGGCTTGACTTAGCATCTGTGGCGCACCCCCAGACCAATGGTCAAGCGGAGAGAGCTAATCAAGAAATCTTGAAGGGTATTAAACCCCGGCTTATGGTTCCTTTAAAGCGGGCACCGGGTTGTTGGGTGGAAGAATTACCTTTTGTGTTATGGAGCATCAACACCACTCCCAACAGATCGACGAGTTACACGCCTTTCTTCATGGTGTACGGGGCAGAGGCGGTCCTACCAAGTGATATTCGTCCCGATTCACCCCGGGTTGCTAATTATGTTGAAGCGGACAATGAGCAAGCACGCCAGGAGGCGTTGGACCTGTTGGATGAAAAACAAGATATGGCTTTAGCCCATTCGGCGGTTTACCAGCAAGACTTGCGGCGTTATCATAGCTGTCGGGTTAGAACAAGAACCTTTCAAGAAGGCGATTTGGTGCTCCGGCTCATCCAGGATCAGACCGACATGCACAAGTTATCCCCACCTTGGGAAGGACCCTTTGTGGTCAGCAAAAATCTGCATAACGGATCATACTACCTCATTGACGTTTGAGACAACTCACGCACTTCTGAGGAGGAGACCCGGCGGCTGTGGAACATAGCTCTCCTACGGCCTTACTATACTTGAGCCATAGGCTTTTCTTATGTACATATTTAGACAATGTATATATTATGATCAGTACAATAAACCAGCATCCTTGCTATAAGCAGGGCCTCTGCTGTTTTTTCTCAAATATCCTTTGAGTTGCATGGGGGCTTCAGCTGATAAAGCGGAGTGCTACCTATTAAACCGGCTATCATGCCCCGATACAGCTCGGGAGCTTCACACCCAAAGGGCCAAAGAGAGTCTGGATGCTATGCATAGCTCAAACATAGGCACTTAATGAGCACAGCTCATCATGTTACTTGGGGGATCCTTGTGTCAAATACCAAGGAGTTTGAATGGACCCTTGTAGCCGGGTATCGCCCCATGGCTTGGAAGCCTGGTATATTTACCTAAAACCCCGGGTTAACATGCCTTCATCAAGTAAGCCACTCCTATCCAGGTAATCCTGGTATGACCCTCCGAACGTTTGACAGTTACTCTCATTGAGACCCTGAACTTGTCAAAGTTAAAACGGTGATTGGTTAGTTGGAGGTCCATCTTAAAAGGCTTCGTCAAATGGTTTAACTCAGCGGCCTGGCAGCCCATGAAAAGCCTCGAATTTGGGCCTGGCAGCCCTTGGAAAGCCTCGACTACACGGTTTTATTTGCACTTGTTACTATTTTCTCTTTGCTGACTTTTGTGTTAAACCGGCATCTTCGATCTGGTATGGCTTTTCAGTCATCACATTAACCCGGTGTTAGTTAACCCGTCTTGGATCTCAACTAAAAGTTGATGAACCTTATTATTAAACCGGAGTGTATTAACCCGGCCTGGCTTTGACTACTTGTCGCCAGTTTTGATCATCTGGTGTTTATTGTAACCTGACATGACTTCTTATACACCATCAGTACAAGGTGAAGTTGTACAAAAATTCAAGATTTGGGTCTTCACCCTTATTACTATCAAAGTTGGTCAACCAACTAAACGTGATATATCACATCACAGGTATGAGTTATTTCATATTTCGTAAAGTTTGGTTATAAATCAGGCTTTACCTTGGGTATTATGACCCGTCCGGCGGTAAACCGCCAGGGCAATTCTTTTTATGCAGACATAGGGATTGCATCTTATGATATATGAGCCAAGATTTTGGTGACGGAACACATAAAGTATTTCCCATTGCGCGATGGCAACAGATCAAAGTATTTTTGCTACCCTATTACAAGGCGCTTAAACAACTCAAAATATGGAATTGTTTAAAACCGGACAGTTTTGTGCAAAGTGAACCGGATTGCCGGATCAAGCATCACCGCCATGTTGACGAGATGTAGATGGATCATCTGGCGTCGGTTCAACCTACTCATCTTTGCCCAGTGGTTGGAAGTCAGCGGTGGTCCAGTCAATCCGGGTTCAGGCCTGAAAGACAGCCTCTTCATTTATAAGACCAGTCGGGTCAATGTCAGGGGCGTAAGTATGCTTACGGATTGGCGGAATAAGGTTTTGCACTTCCGGAATGACAGCCTCAACCCGTTTGTTGTCAGCATCATAGAAAGATCGGTGAACCGTCAAGTTTGCTTCTTCAGCCAACTGACTCGCCAGAGGACGCATCTCCCTTGTTACACGTTTGAGGGCGTCATTGTCAAATACTGCCCCATTTTCCTGTTCACTAGGAAAGCCCTTGGCAATATCAACCAGATCAAGGTCCGCTATCCATGCCTTGGCTCGGGTCAGTGCTAACAAAGCGCCAGCCCTGGCGGCGGATCGCTTCACCTCTTCTATCTGAGCTGGCGTCATAGATAACTTAGCCAGAGTGTCCTTGATCAGTGTCGGAGCTGCACTATCGTAAGAAGCTGCGCAGATAACCCGTTGGGCATCGGTATACAACTGTTCAATCAGCGTATAGGCGACCTTGAGCTTCTTCCGCATATCAGAGCCCAGTTGAGCAGTGCGGCCACATACAGCAGTTTAAGGATGTCAAGTTAAACCGACAAAATTTCAAAGTGGAGTATTCATAAAGCATTGGCAAACAGTACTTACCAAATATTGCAGAGGTCATGGCATTGATTTGGCGATTTAATCCAGTAAGCTCTTCCGTCACCGGTTTAAGTGCTGATTCAGCATCTTCTGCCCGCTTCAGCATACCAGCTTTTTCAGAATCCTAGTTGCTCTGCTCAGACTTGAACCACTCTTTCAATTGTTCATTGGTGGTTAAGGCAGTTTTCAATTCCTCCCTAGCCTTGGTGGTTTCTGTTTGCTGGGTTTTCAAATTTACTAGAAGATCGGCAATCTGAGAGACTTGTTGATTTATCTCACTCTGCAACAGTAAGAAGAGCAGATTAATACCTTTTTGAAAGTCCCAAGCATATAACCAGTTATACACTTGCCGCTTGGGGGCTAATAAGGATTACTTTTTTCTACTTATTATTGAAGTCCCACGGATTAATACAAGTTTTAACCATGGCACTTGGGGGCTAATGTGTGTTTGATCAAAAATGCACAAAGGAAATCAACAAAGTACAGTCTGAAATATGCAAAGTCCCGGTTTGACTTTCTAAAGGCAAACCGGCCCTTGGGGGCTACAATGCAATGAAGGTACAGATTAAAGGATCCAACGGTTTACCTCATAGCGCTCCTTCATCAAATTTACCAAACCGGCCTCATAGTCTCGGCTGGTGAAGAGACGGTTTAAGAAGCCAGAATGAAGGTCTTGGGCAGATAAGTCAGCATAGTCTGACAAATCCGTTTTGCTCTTCCCCTTATTCATAAACGCAAATTCATCCTTGGCGGTATGCTTGGATAAAACAACTGGATTTCCTAGGGCGGTATATGTCGTGCCAGTAACAACAACGTCATCGTCCTTGGCAGGGCTTGACGGATTGATATTCTCCTTAGCAGGGCTTGGCGCTTTCGCAGTAGGGCTCGGCGGCTTGGTAGCAGGGCTTGGCGGATCAACAGTTTGATTTGGAGGTGTGGCATCAGGAGTTGATTTATCAACCTGTATCTCCGGTTCAGCCTCTGGCGGATTAGCATCAGCACCTGGATTTTCTGGAGCAGAGTGGTCTGTGGCAATCTCAGGATTTTCACCCTCGTCTTCAGGGGTCTTCTCCGGATCAACTTTGTCAGCATGGCCGCTGGTCTTGGCCTTTCTACTCAATCGGGCCTTGGCGCTACAAACATCCAAAGTTAGAATATGATAAACTGACGCATGAAGAAACAACTTGAGAAAGTGTACTTACCCAGCGACGACCTTGAGGGGAGGCAATTGAGTGGTTGATGAACCGCCAGACGAGTTGGAAGATGCCTGATAATTCGGATCAGACAGATTGAGTGGGCATCGGAAGAAACCCTTCAAAGGATAAAGCTTTTCAGGAGAATAAGTCACCTCTGGATGACGTTTCCGGGTTGGTGTATCTGGTAAACCGGACGAGGTGATTTGCTGACCACTGTGCCGGGTTGTGCAACGATCTACATTTTGCTATGTCTTCACAGAAAATTTTGGATCCAAATGAGCAAGAGGGTGAGATAGTTTTACTTTCCGAATTGTGCGGCGAACTTTTTGAACCGGCACGAGATCAGAATCGGAAGAAAGACTGATTACTTCAGCATTGTCTGCATGGCCGGCCTCAGCTTCCTCCTGGGAAACACAATAAAATGTACGAATAAGGAACCAAGTAAATCAAGTTTTACCTCTGCGTCTGATTCCTCATCTTCTGGCGGATCAGAAGACTCGGCGGTTTTCTTCTTGGAAACCTTCTTGGTAACTTTGGTCTTTGGACGAGCCTTGGACGGTTTAGTACGCTTCCAGAAGGAGTTGTTGGCCTGTAACATTAAGGCAAAGCAGTGATTAACACACTGTTAAAGTGGAGGCGAATCAGTAAATATTAAGATAAACTTTACCGCTGGTGGAGGATTGGAGACGCAAAAGGGTGCCAATCCGGTTTGGCTGCATGCAGAGATTGTTTCATCGAGCATCTTCTTTACAGATTCAGTAACTTCAAGGTCCGTCATTACTATTTCTTGATAGCGTTGAGGGTCTTTGACGTTGCCAGTGTATTCATGCATCAATCCGGGGCGGCGACTTAAAGTAAAAATACACCAAGATACCCAGCAGCGTACGAGATCAATGCTAGTGAAACCGTTGGCCATGAGGGCCCGGACCTTGGAGATTTGAGGAGCAAAAGTTCTTCGTTCTATGGCGGATAAGCGTGAAGGTAATGGGGGGTTATTGCTAAGCCGGTGGGGACGGTAACCCGACAAAGGATTTTCTCCATCAGGGGCAGTGTTCCGGCAGTAAAACCAAGTCCGGTTCCAATCCTTAGGATGGCTATGATGTTTTGTGTGCAGGAAGTCAACCTCTTTTCTTTTCTGAATTGAAACGCCACTAAGCTCTGTGTTGGGACCATCAGAGAACTCTATGTGACGGTTCAAGTGTAAGAAATCCCGAAACAACTCCACAGATGGCTCTTCTTGGAGGTAAACTTTGCAGAAGACTTGAAAGTTGCATATATTGGACATGGAGTTTGGTCCAATGTCTTGTGGATGGAGCTGGAAGCTTGCGAGGACATCCCGGATTTTTTTTGATCCGGGCAGGCTGTATCCCTGGTCTAAGTGTTGCATAAAGACAATCACTTCTCCATCCTGAGGTGTAGGTGGGCATTTAGAGCCCGGAACTCGCCAGTGAAGCACCCTCTTTGAGGCTAAAGCGCCAGTGGTGACATATCCATTGATTTGAGTCGCAGTAATCTTGGACGGAACCCAATTATAGGCAGAGAATTGTTTGGCCATTCCAGAGGATAAAGCTGAAAGGAAAAATAAATGCCGGTTTACAATTTAAATGGTTTAAGTGTATTTTTCAGTGTTAAAGCGACAAGTTGTTGATTAAGATCAGTTGGCGGTTTAAGAGAGGGCTAATGGTATATGGCAGATTGGTCATCAAAACTTAAACCGCCTGTAGGCAGAAGGGCCTGGGTTCAAAATCTGCTAAGTGTTGACAGAAACAGGTTTCACACAGTGACATAATTAATTTGGATCTACCAAAGTTTCAGTAAGAAATTTTTTCTGCGATCTATAAAGGTGTTAAACAGAGTAGAGAAGTTTGTGCGTTCTATCAAGGGAGTCTGTACAAGAAGGAAGATCTACTAAGTACTAAACTGGATGCGGAGCAACTACCGCACGAGATTTATACTACGGTTGAATCAAAAAGCTATGGCAAAGGTGAATATGAAGAGATTAAGGATAAGCATCTATGAACGCAGATGAAAATAGGAAGCCTAGAATACAGATCTAGGGTTATGAGGGAGAGTTTTACCGGATGCGCAGGACCGTGGAGGAACGCCGAAGGTCTCTGGAACAACCAGGTTGATGCAGCAGCCTTTGTTGATGCAGCGTTCGAAGGTCGAGAGCGGCGGCGGAGCTTCAGAGCTGGGGCGTCGCGAGGAAGAAGAAGAAGTGCGGAAGGGGAAGAAAAGAAAGGGCCCCGGGGTTTATTTATAAGGAAAATGGATAAAGACCGGCGCGAAAATCAAGGAGTCAAAAGCAGCAAGTGGCACAACTGTCGCCTCGATTTTCGGGATGACATTAATAAGAGGAATCTTTTTATTCATTTTTTACAGAGATGATGTCATGATGATCTGTTGCTGTGTCCAGAGGATAACTTCATGGCGGTTTAACAAGATCTAAAGGATGACATCATGGTGGTTTACGAGGAATGAAGAAAGATGTTCACAGGATTTTTCTAAATGCTGAAGATTGACATGAACAAGTTCAAATCAATCTGGGGCCTAATGTTGGGGATATAACCACTGAGCGTAAACTGCCCAGGAGGTGCCAGTTTACCCTCAAATATATTGAAGCCCACGAAGACTCAGAAGATGTCGCTTTACTATGAAACTTAGAGGCCCGAAGCCCAAAGGCGGATTAGGGCCCATATTGGTAAACCGCCATAGTCATGTAACTTATGTTGTAAAGATAAGGAAGGGAGAGACCGAGCCGAACACTTGTATGAGTCGGCCTCGGGACTCTGTAGACTGGCCGGGCGTCAACCCGTGTATATAAGGGGATGACCCGGTGGCGGTTCAGGGACAAGAAACACAATTCGATAGCCAGGCATAGCTGGTCTAGCTCCCTGGTTAGCGAGACCCCAATAATCCCATCACAACTAGACGTAGGACTTTACCTTCATTGAAGGGGCCGAACTAGTATAAAATCCCTCGTGTCCTTAGTCCGGATTAACCTCTTTAAGATAACCCGTCGCAATGGCTCCATGACTAAGTCCTTACACGAGGACATCTGACGTGATATTTCCACGACACCTCCTGAAATTCAAGATGGAGAAGTGATTGTTTTTATGCAACACTTAGACCGGGGATTCAGTCCCCCCGGATCAAAATTCTTCCGGGATGTCCTCGCAAGCTTCCAACTCCATCCACAAGATATTGGACTGAACTCCGTGTCCAATATATGCAACTTTCAAGTATTCTGCAAAGTCTACCTTTAGGAAGAACCGTCTGTGGAGTTGTTCCGGGATTTCTTCCACTTGAACCACCGTACGGAGTTCTCTGACGGTCCCAACACAGAACTGGGCGGCGTTTCAATTCAGAAAAGGAAACAAGTTGACTTCCCACATGCCAAACATCATAGCCATCCTAAGGATTGGAACCAGACTTGGTTTTACTGCCGTAATACTGCCCCTGATGGAGAAAATCCTCTGTCGGGCTACCATCCCCACCGGCTTAGCAATAACCACCCATTACCTTCACGCTTATCTGCCGCAGAATGAAGAACTTTTGCTCCTCAAATCGCCAAGGTTCGGGCCCTCATGGCCAATGGTTTAACTAGCATTGATCTCGTCCGCTGCTGGGTATCTTGGGTATTTTGCCTTTAAGCCGCCACCCTGAATTGATGCATGAATACACTGGCAACGTCAAAGACCCTCAACGCTATCATGAAGTAGTAATGACGGACCTTGAAGTTACTGAATCTACAAAGAAGATGCTCGATGAAACAATCTCTGCATGTAGTCAAACCGGATTAGCACCTTTTTGCGTCTCCAATCCTCCACCAGCGGTAAAGTTTATCTTAATATTTACTGGTTCGCCTCCGCTTTAACTGTGTGCTAACATTTCTTTGCCTTAATATTACAGGCCAACAACTCCTTCTGGAAACGGACTAAACCGGCCAGGGCTCGTGCAAAGACCAAAGTTACCAAGAAAGTTTCTAAGAAGAAAACCGCTGAGTCTTCTGATCCGCCAGAAGATGAGGAATTAGACGCAGAGGTAAAACTTGACTTACTTGGTTCCTTATTCGTACATCTTGTTGACAATGAGTGTTCCCAGGAGGAAGCTGAGGCCAGCCACGCAGACAATGCTGAGGTAATCACTCTTTCTTCTGATTCTGATCTTGTGCCGGTTCAAAAAGTTCGCCGAACAATTCGGAAAGTAAAAATATCTCACCCTCTTGCTCATTGGATCCAAAATTTTCTGTGAAGACACAACAAGCTGTAGAACGTCGCACAACTCGGCACAGTGGTCAGCAAATCACCTCGTCCGGTTTACCAGATACACCAACCCATCGTCCAGAGGTGACTTATTCTCCTGAAAAGCTTTATCCTTTGAAGGGTTTCTTCCGATGCCCACTCAATCCGTCTGATCCAAATTATCAGGCATCTTCCAACTCGTCTGGCTGTTCATCAACCACTCAGTTGCCTCCCCTCAAGATCGTTGCTGGGTAAGTACACTTTGTCAAGTTGTCTCTTCATGCGTCGGTTTACCATATTCTAACTTTGGATGTTGTAGCGCCAAGGCCCGATTAAGTTAAAAGGCCAAGACCAGCGACCATACTGACGATGTTGATCCGGAGAAGACCCCAGAAAATGAGGGCGAAATTCCTAAGATTGCCATAGATCACTCTGCTCCGCAAAACCCAGGTGCTGATGCCAATCCACCAGAAGCTGAACTGGAGACACGGGTTGATACATCAACGCCTGATGCCACCCCTCCGAGTCCAACTGCCGATCCGCCAAGCCCTGCTACCAAACCGCCGAGCCCTGCTGCCAAAGCGCCAAGCCCTGCTAAGGAGAATATCAATCCATCAAGCCCCGCCAAGGATGATGACGTTGTTGTTACTGGCACGGCATATACCACCCCAGGCAATCCAGTTGCTTTATCCAAGCATACCGCCAAGGATGAATTTGCGTTTATGAATAAGGGGAAAAGCAAAACTGATTTGTCAGACTATGTTGACTTATCTGCCCAAGACCTTCATCCCGGCTTCTTAAACCGTCTCTTCACCAGCCAAGACTATGAGGCCGGTTTGGTAAATTTGATGAAGGAGCGCTATGAGGTAAACTGTTGGATCCTTTACTCTGTACCTTCATTGCATTGTAGCCCCCAAGGGCCGGTTTGCCTTTAGAAAGTCAAAGCGGGACTTTGCATATTTCAGACTGTACTTTGTTGATTTCTCTTGTGTATTTTTGATCAAACACACATTAGCCCCCAAGTGCCATGATTAAAACTTGTATTAATCCGTGGGACTTTTAATAATAAGTAGAAAAAAGTAACCCTCATTAGCCCCCAAGTGCAAAGTGTATAACTGGTTATATGCTTGGGACTTTCAAAAAGGTATTGATATGCTCTTCTTACTAATGCAGAGTGAGATAAATCAACAAGTATCTCAGATTGCCGATCTTCAAGAAAATTTGAAATCCCAACAAGCAGAAACTACCAAGGCCAGAGATGAATTGAAAACCGCCTTAACCACCATGGAGCAGCTCAAAGAGTGGTTTAAGTCTGAGCGGACCAACTGGGATACCGAAAAGGCTGGGTTGCTGAAGCGGGCGGAAGACGCTAAATCGGCTCTTAAACCGATGGTGGAAGAGCTTACTGGATTAAAGAGCCAAATCAATGCCATGACTTCTGCAATATTTTGTAAGTACCGTTTGCCAATGCTTTATGAATATTCCGCTTTGAAAATTTGCCGGTTTAACGTGAAATCCTTAAACCGTTGTAGGTGGCCGCATTGCTCAGCTGGGCTCTGATATGCGGAGAAATCTCAAGGCCGCCTATACGCTGATTGAACAGTTGTATACCGGTGCCTAACGGGTTATCTGCGCAACTTCTTATGACAATGCAGCCCCGACATTGATCAAGGACACTCTGGCTAAGTTATCTACTATGCCAGCTCAGATAGAAGAGGTGAAGCAATCTGCTGCCAGGGCTGGCGCTTTGTTAGCACTGACCCGAGCCAAGGCATGGATAGCTGATCTTGATCCGGTTGATATTGCCAAGGGCTTTCCTAGTGAACAGGAAAATGGGGCAGTGTTTGACAATGACGCCCTCAAACGTGTGACAATGGAGATGCGTCCTCTGGCGAGTCAGCTGGCAGAAGAAGCAAACTTGACGGTTCACCGGTCCTTCTATGATGCTGACAACAAACGGGTTGAGGCTGTCATTCCAGAAATGCAAAATCTTATTCCGCCAATCCTTAAGCACACTTATGCCCCTGACGTTGATCCGACTGATCTTATAAGTGAAGAGGCTGTCTTTTAGGCTTTAACCCGGATTGACTGGACCACCGCTGACTTCCAACCACTGGATGAAGATGAGGAGGTTGAACCGACGCCAGATGATCCATCCACTTCACGTCAACATGGCGATGATGCTTGATCTGGCAATCCGGTTGATTTTGCACAAAACTGTCCGATTTAAGATAATTACATATTTTTGGGCTGTTTAAGCGCCTTGTAATAGGGTAGCAAAAAATACTTTGATCTGCTGCCATCGTGCAGTGGGAAATACTTTATGTGTTCCGTCACGAAAATTTCAATGTTGGCTCATATATCATAAGATGCAATCCCTATGTGTGCATAAAAAGAATTGTCCTGGCAGTTTACCGCCGGACGGGTCATAATGCCCAAGGTAAAGCCTGATTGATAACCAAACTTTATGAAATATGAAATAATTCATACCTGTGATGTGATATCACGTTAGTTGGTTTACCAACTTTGACTGTAATAAGGGTGATGACCCAAATCTAGAACTTTTGTACAACTTCACCTTGTACTGATGGTGTATAAGAAGTCATGCTGGGTTACAATGAACACCAGATGATCAAAACTGGCGACAAGTAGTCAAAGCCAGGCCGGGTTAATAAACTCCGGTTTAATAATAAGGTTCATCAACTTTTTGTTGAAATCCAAGCCAGGTTAACAAACACCGGGTTAATATGATGACTGAAAAGCCATACCAGATCGAAGATGCAGGTTTAACAAAAAATCATCAAAAGAAAAATATTGACAAGTGCAAATAAAACCGTGTAGTTGAGGCTTTTCAAGGGTTGCCAGGCCCAAATTCGAGGTTTTTCATGGGCTGCCAGGCCGCTGAGTTAAACCATTTGACAAAGCCTTTTAAGATGGGCCTCCAACTAACCAATCACCGTTTTAACTTTGACAAGATCAGGGTCTCAATGAGAGTAACTGTCAAACGTTCGGAGGGTCGTGCCAGGATTACCTGGATAGGAGTGGCTTACTTGATGAAGGCAGGTTAACCCAGGGTTTTGGGTAAATATACCAGGCTTCCAAGCCGTGGGTCGATACCCAGCTACAAGGGTCCTTTCAAACTCCTTGGTATTTGACACAAGGAGCCCCCAAGTAACATGATGAGTTGTGCTCATTAGGTGCCTATGTTTGAGCTCTGCATAGCATCCAAACTCTCTTTGGCCCTTTGGGTGTGAAGCTCCCAAGCTGTATTGTGGCATGATAGCCGGTTTAATAGGTAGTACTCCGCTTTGTTAGCTGAAGCCCCCATGCAACTCAAAGGATATTTGAGAAAAAACAGCAGAGGCCCTGCTTATAGCAAGGATGCTCGTTTATTTTATTGATCATAAGATATACATTGTCAAAATATGTACATAAGAAAAGCCTATGGATCAAGTATAGTAAGGCCGTAGGAGAGCTATGTTCCACGGCCGTCGGGTCTCCTCCTCAGAAGTGCGTGAGTTGTCTCAAACGTCAATGAGGTACTATGATCCGTTATGCAGATTTTTGCTGACCACAAAGGGTCCTTCCCAAGGTGGGGATAACTTGTGCATGTCGGTCTGATCCTGGATGAGCCGGAGCACCAAATCGCCTTCTTGAAAGGTTCTTGTCCTAACCCGACGGCTATGATAACGCCGCAAGTCTTGCTGGTAAACCGCCGAATGGGCTAAAGCCATATCTCGTTTTTCATCTAAGAGGTCCAACGCCTCCTGGCGTGCTTGCTCATTGTCCGCTTCAACATAATTAGCAACCCGGGGCGAATCGTGATGAATATCACTTGGTAGGACCGCCTCTGCCCCGTACACCATGAAGAAAGGCGTGTAACCCGTCGATCTGTTGGGAGTGGTGTTGATTCTCCATAACACAGAAGGTAATTCTTCCACCCAACAAGCCGGTGTCCGCTTTAAAGGAACCATAAGCCGGGGTTTAATACCCTTCAAGATTTCTTGATTAGCTCTCTCCGCTTTACCATTGGTCTGGGGGTGCGCCACAGATGCTAAGTCAAGCCGGATGTGTTCTCTTTGACAAAAATCTTCCATCTCACCTTTAGAGAGGTTTGTGCCATTATCCGTGATGATGTTGTGTGGAAAGCCAAAGCGGAAGATAATCTTTTTGAGAAATTGAACCGCCGTAGCCGCATCACACTTGCTGACAGGCTCCGCTTCAACCCACTTGGTAAACTTGTCAACCGCCACCAGCAGGTGGGTCTTCTTATCCTTGGAGTGTTTAAAGGGTCCCACCATGTCAAGCCCCCCGGTGGCAAACGGCCAAGTGAAGGGAATCATCCTTAATTCTTGAGTCGGAACATGAGCCCTGCGTGAAAACTTCTGACAAGCATCACATCGCTTTACGAGATCCTCCGCATTAGCATGAGCCGTCAACCAGTAGAATCCATGACGGAAAGCTTTTGCAACCAAGGACTTTGAACCGGCATGATGACCACAATCCCCTTCATGAATTTCCCGTAGGATCTCTTGGCCTTCTTCCGGAGAAACACAATGCTGAAATACGCCTGAAACGCTGCAGCGGTGTAACTCGCCATTGTGAATAACCATGGACTTGGACCACCAAACTATTTGCCGAGCCAGAACTTCATCATCTGGTAACTCGCCCCGGTTCATATACACCAGATATGGAACTGTCCAATCCGGCACAACGTGTAAAGCGGCCACTAATTGAGCCTCCGGATCAAGAACAGCCAAATCCTCCTCTGTAGGCAACTTAACAGACGGGTTATGCAAGATATCTAGAAAGGTATTGGGAGGTACCGGTTTACGCTGAGATCCAAGCCGGCTTAAAGCGTCTGCTGCTTCGTTTTTGCGTTGGTCAATATGCTCAACCTGATACCCTTTGAAGTAACCCGCCACAATATCCACCTCACGTTTGTAAGCTGCCATGAGTGGATCCTTAGAATCCCAAGTACCAGAAATTTGTTGAGCCACCAGATCAGAGTCTCCAAAGCATCGCACCCGGCTTAAGTTCATCTCCTTGGCCACGCGGAGCCCATGGAGCAGAGCCTCGTACTCAGCTGCATTGTTAGTACAGGGGAACATTAAATGGAGAACGTAACAAATCTTATCACCTCGAGGGGAAGTAAGAACAACGCCAGCCCCCGAGCCCTCCAATTGCCTGGATCCATCAAAGTGAATAGTACAGTATGTATTATCCGGTTTGTCCTCTGGCGCCTGCAACTCAGTCCAATCGTTGATGAAGTCCACAAGTGCCTGAGACTTTATAGTTGTTCGAGGCACATACTTCAGACCATGTGGACCAAGTTCAATTGCCCATTTTGCAACCCGGCCAGTTGCCTCCCTGTTCTGAATTATATCACCCAATGGAGCTGAACTGACCACTGTAATGGGATGGCCTTGGAAATATTGCTTGAGCTTCCGGCTTGCCATAAAAACCCCATATACAAGTTTCTGACAATGCGGATATCGCTGTTTTGACTCAATAAGCACCTCACTGATAATAGTAAACCGGCCGTTGAACCGGGTACTACTTACCAGCCTCCTTGCGCTCCACCACTATTGCCACACTGACAGCATGGGCATTAGCAGCCACGTACAACAATAAGGGCTCCCTGTCAACCAGAGCAGCAAGGACTGGCGGTTCAGCCAACTGTCGCTTCAAGTCTTCAAACGCCCCATTAGCCTCATCACTCCAGACAAAGGTGTCTATTTTCTTCAACATCTGATACAGCGGGATCACCTTCTCTCCCAAACGGCTGATAAACCGGCTTAGTGCTGCAATCCGACCTGCTAAACGCTGAACATCATTGATGCACGCCAGTTTAGCCAAAGATGTAATCGCTTTGATCTTCTCCGGATTAGCCTCAATCCCCCTGTTGGACACCAGAAATCCTAGAAGCTTGCCTGCCGGAACACCGAAGACACATTTGTCCTGATTGAGCATCATCTTGTAGACTCGTAGATTGTCAAAGGTCTCCTTGAGATCATCTATCAATGTCTCCTTCTTCCTGGACTTTACTACAATGTCATCAACATAGGCATGAACATTGCGCCCAATCTGAGTGTGAAGACAATTCTGCACACAGCGCTGATAAGTCGCCTGGGCACTCTTGAGCCCAAAGGGCATAGAAACATAACAGAAGGCTCCAAAGGGAGTGATGAAGGAGGTCTTATCCTGGTCCTTAACTGCCATTTTGATCTGATGGTAGCCTGAATAAGCGTCCAAGAAACTCAAACGCTCACAACCCACCATTGCATCAATGATCTGATCAATACGCAGGAGAGCAAAAGGATTGGCCGGACAAGCTTTGTTCAAATCTGTGTAGTCCACACACATGCGCCAAGTGCCATTTTTCTTAAGAACAAGCACCGGATTAGCAAACCACTCAGGGTGGAACACTTCAACGATAAACCCAGCAGCCAACAGCCGGGCTACCTCTTCACCAATTACCTTGCGTCTTTCCTCGTTAAAACAACGAAGAAATTGCTTGACCGGTTTAAAATTGGGATCAATATTGAGAGTGTGCTCAGCGAGTTCCCTCGGTACACCTGGCATGTCAGAAGGCTTCCATGCAAAAATGTCCCGGTTCTCACGGATGAACTCGATGAGTGCGCTTTCCTATTTCGGATCCAGATTTGTGCTAATGCTAAACTACTTAGATGAATCGCCAGGAACAAAGTCAACAAGTTTAGTCTCATCAGCCGGTTTGAAATGTAGGGTCGGGTCATGCTCAGTGGTAGGCTTCTTCAGAGGGGTCATGTCTGCCGGATCAACATTTTCCTTATAAACTTCAGCTCCTCTGTAGCACAAACCGACTCAGCATAGGCCGCATCACCTTCCTCGCAGTCCAAAGCGATTTTGCGACTTCCGTGAACCGTAATAGTCCCTTTATGACCCGACATCCTTAACTGCAAGTAAATATAACAAGGCCTCGCCATGAACTTTGCATAAGCCGGTCGCCCAAACAGTGCGTGGTACGGACTCTAGATCCTCACCACCTCAAAGGTCAATGTCTCATACCGGGAATCATGTTCATCACCTAACACAACTTCCAAAGCGATCTTATCAACAGGATACGCCGATTTACCTGGTACCACACCAAGAAAACAACATTGGACGGTTTAAGACTCTTGTCTGTCAACCCCATGCGACGGAAGGTCTCATAATACAGAATGTTGATACTGCTCCCTCCATCCATGAGTACCTTGGTGAACTTATAACCTCCCACCTGAGGTGCCACCACCAACGCCAGGTGACCCGGATTGTCAACCCGGGGCGGATGATCCTCTCTGCTCCATATAATAGGCTGCTCGGACCACCGTAGGTAACGTGGTACCGCCGGTTCAACAGCATTAATTGCCCTCTTGTGAAGCTTCTGATCACGCTTACACAAACTAGTGGTGAACACATGATACTGCCCACCATTCAACTGCTTTGGGTGACTCTGATAACCCGACTGCTGCTGATTTCCTTGATTATTCTGTTGGTTATTACAACCTTGGTTGTTCTGGTTGCCCTGATTATTCTGAAATCCAGAGCTTGAACCGCCGTCGCCATGAAAACCTGGACCCGAACCGCCCGATGGACCCTGATCATACCGGAAAAGATCAGAGTTTTTGAACTCCTTCATAATGTTACAATCTTTCCAGAGATGTGTTGCAGGAGCCTCCTTGGTCCCATGCTTTGGGCAGGGCTGATTCAACAAACGCTCCAGGTTCATTCCGCCGCCACGCTGGGGCGGTTTACGCTTACGATGCTGCACATTAGCATTAGCTACAAAATCTGAATCCGCTTTACGCTTACCATTATTCCCATGACCTCCTTGGTTGTGCTACTATCCCTTTGCACCGCCGTTCTTCTTTGCCTTCTCTGATTTCTCCTCGTCAGAATCAGGATCCTTGGTATTATCAGAATCGGCATACTTGACCAAGGTGGCCATGAGGATGCCCATGTCATTGCAGTGACGCTTGAGCCGTCCCAACTTCATCTTTAGTGACTTAAACCGGCAATTACGCTCCAAGGTGATGATTGCCGAGCCGGCATTAATACGGTCCGATGAGTGCAAGACTTCTGAAACCCGGCGCACCCAGTGAGTTGTTGACTCGTTCTCCCCTTGCACACAGGCGTCAAGGTCCACAATGGACATAGGCTGCTTACATGTGTCCTTGAAATTGGCTATAAACCGGGCCTTCAACTGGTCCCGTGACTCGATGTAGTTAGGTGGTAAATTTTTCAAGCAAGTACGGGTTGTTCCCTCCAACATCATCGTGAAGTACTTTGCACAGGTCGCTTCATCAACATCCAGCATCTCCATTGCCATCTCATAACTTTCCACCCACGCCTCGGGTGGCTGATCAGCGGTGTAATTCGGCACCTTACGTGGGCCCTTGAAGTCCTTGGGCAATCGCACATTCCGGAGAGCCGGAATAAGGCACGGTACCCCCCATGAGCTGAAAGCAACTCCGACGCCACAGTCTACTGACGCTGCTGGCTGAACCGGGGCGGGTTGGTATCTACCCATTTGTTGGGCTGCTAAAGCGGCTTCCCTTCATGCTCTACCATTATCCACCACGTCCTGAGCGTTCATATCTCCATGCACCGGATTAGGCCCGTGAGGGACAACGCGGCACCGCATGCTGCTAGACACCTCCGGTTCATCTATATGCCTGCTATAGCTTTTGCTCGGTCGTGGAGTTGAGTGAACCCTGTCTCGGCTGTATGAATAAGCTTGCTGCTGTGTCAAAGCTGTTTGTAGAAGATCCCTGGCCCGCCGTGTCTCAACCGCTGTCGGCGATTCACCTTCGATCAGAATAGCAGCCAACCGGGATGCTGCTGCTATCATATTATCCAATGGGGTAGAAAAGTGACCCGACGGTGGTGTGGTATACCACGGTGGGTTGTCCGTACGTTGAGGTGGACCCATCATGTGAGGTTGATCCGGCGCCCCGGTCATTGGATCGGTATTCTGGTTTACTGTTGTTGGGTTACTAGTTCCTGCTCCTGGTGTTCAAAGAGGTTCATCGCATTGTAATTCGGCAGCAGGCGAGATTGATGTCTCCTCCGGAATACTTGATTTGAAGCGTTCTGATCCATAAAAAGTTGATGACTTTCGGCTTGAATCCTCTGTGCCTGAGCATCTAAAGCGGCTCGCTCCTCAGCCATCCTGGTTTCTTCAGCTGCTAAGTCCGCTTTGGCCTACGTTATCTGATCCTTCAGACTGGCAATGTCTGCATTGTGCTGATCCTGCGTTGCTGGTGTAACTGCTGTGGTCAACAAGGCCGCCCGGGCATCCATCAAACCGGAGAGAACTTGAGCCGGCCGGCGCACGAAGCCTCCTGCCCCTGCTACTGGTCCAGACGCTGCCGCAGTAGAATTTTGCAAGGTGGGCTGTGTTCCAGCCATGAAGATTCCAACGTGGTTTGGCGTTTCAAGGAATTCCAGAATACTAGTGCCATCGGAATACCCTTCAAACATGCCATCCTGAACTTGGTACAAGGATTCGGTTTCTGTATATGATTCGCCATCGGAATAAGCGACCGTGTCACCCTCAGACACCGGTTCAGATCCGATCCCGTGGACACATCCTACGAACGCATGCTTCATGGGAGGCTGAATCCGGGCGGGACTTGCACGCTGAGCCGTTTCGACGAGGTCGGTGCAGATGTCCGGCTCAGGGCCCGGTCCGCCGATCTTGCCGATGAAGACATGAATTCCGCTGAAGGGAACCCGGTACCCATACTCGATTGAGCTGGCCTCGGGGCCCCAGCCTGCATCGTCGATGTAGAGCTTGCCGCGACGACTCTTGGTCATCCAGCCCGCCACGTATCCTTTGAGTCCTTCAAAGCTACCCTTCAAGAACTCGAAACCATCGTGCGATAGCCCCACGGTGGGCGCCAACTGTTGTGGAAATATCACATCAGATGTCCTCGAGTAAGAACTTAGTCGTGGAGCCATCATGACGGGTTAGCTTAAAGGGGTTAAACCGGACAAAGGACACGAGGGATTTTATACTAGTTCGGCCCCTTCGATGAAGGTAAAGGCCTACGTCTAGTTGTGATGGGATTATTGGGGTCTCGATGACCAGGGAGCTAAACAAGCTATGCCTGGCTATCGAGTTGTGTTTCTTGTCCCTGAACCGCCACCGGGTCGTCCCCTTATATACACGGGTTGACGCCCGGCCGGTCTACAGAGTCCCGAGGCCGACTCATACAAGTGTTCGGCTCGGTCTCTCCCTTCCTTATCTTACAACACAAGTTACATGACTATGGAGGTTTACCAATATGGGCCCTAATCCGCCTTTGGGCTTCGGGCCTCTAAGTTTCACAATAAAGCGCCATCTTCTAATCTTTGTGGGCTTCAATACGGTTGAGTGTAAACCGGCCCCTCCCGGGCGGTTTATACTCAATAGTTATATCCCCAACAGGTAGGAAGCTGCTGGATTGGGGCAGCCATCTACCGCGGCGACCTGTACCTCCTGTGACCCATGGTTAGCGTAAGCTTGCTCCTGAGGAATTAGCGGTACCCAATAGTCGCTGCCTCCAGCGCGGTCGACGAGGCTCTCCTGGGGCTCCTGAAAGAGCTCAGCTTCCGGCATCTCTTCCCCCCAGCCTGGGCTGAGGAACGAGCCATGATCTTCTTCCAGCGCGCGCCCTTGATCCACCATGTGGGGCACATACGCTTCTGGGGCCGCCACCCCGAATGCCTCGTTATAGTGCCCTGCGTGCCATGCAGTCCTGCTCGAGGTGCCAACTTGGGGGTGGTAGCATGGCGGCCTGCCGGGACCGTGGGCTGTAGTGAATTCCCCTTCGCTGGTCGGAGGCGGAGCCGGCACTGTTGGTAGCCCAACGCTGATGGCCAGGTTGGCGTTGGGGAGGCATTGGAACCCGCCCGGAGCTACGCGGGCGCGTATGGGGCCTCCGTGTGGTCCGCCCTGAACCTGAGGTGGCAGCTGGGCGCATAAGGGGTGAGCCCCCGAGGCGGCGGAGCCCAGGAGCTCTGCCACCCGCTCCAGTAGCACGTCGTGGCCGCCCTCCAGCAGCCTGCATCGTAGTAGTTCTCGGGCCACCGTGAGCGCGGCCCTTGAGTTCGCCTGCTCCCGATGGGTGTACGGCGATGTGTGCGGCGTGGCTTGAGGCCCTTGCTGCCGACCGCACCTGCCGCGGCGTGAGAGCTGGTGACGCCTGGCCGCGTCGCCCGCGGCCCGTAGCGCCCTACGGACCACGGGCTGCCTGGGGCACAAGGTTGAGGTCGCCCTGGGCGGGCGGCTCGGTGCGGGCAAGCCAGGCCACCCAGGGGTCGGGGTTGCCGTTGGGTCCCCGGACATGATGACGACGATGCGACGGAACGCGAGGTGGCGGAGGAAAGATTCTGGCGCACCCCTACCTGGCGCGCCAAATGTCGGATTTCGGGTCCCGGCAGACCCTCAAGGTTTGAACTCGGGGGTGCGCGCGGAGATCTCTACCCCTACCAACTTACGTCTCGTCGCCTCGCAAAGGACCTAAACTACACGAAGAACAACACAAGGGACACAAGGTTTATACTAGTTTGGGCCACCATTGTGGTGTAATACCCTAGTCTAGTTTGTGGTGTGGTGGATTGCCTCAGGGGTTGATGATGAACAATACAAAGGAAGAACTGCCTCACGAGGGGAGGAGTTCTTGTGTTGGTGGTTCTGGCTAAGGTTCGTCTGGTCTCTTCCAGGTTAGGATCTTCCTTTTCTATGCTATGGTGGCTAGCTCTATTTATAGGGCGAGGCCCTGTCCCTCTTCCCAAATATTGAGTGGGAAGGGCGCCAACAATTGGCCATTTTGAAGGGGAACATCTAGTACACTTATCCTGACGAAAGTTGGTCCTCGCCTGCCAAAGACTCTGACAATGACGCCTTCTTGGGCTCCACGATGACCTCCATCCTGCTGTTCTGCTGGTCTTGGTCTTGTTGCACCAAAATGGTTGCCTTTGCTTGATACCCTTGCCTGCGGTTGCCCCCTTTGCACCAAAGAGGAAACAAGGAATCTGCGCAGGCCGGCGCCCACCTGGCGCCCGCCTGGCTTTGGTCGTCATGGCTTGCGTCACAGGCACCTCGTGAGGTGCCCCGCCTTGATCTCTCTGCCTCCTCACGAGCCAGCCTGACGAGGCTGCGCCTGAGGAAGCTTCCTGTCGTCCGCCCCACGAGGCTTGGCCCCTCGCGAGGGTCTTGAGCTTGTGTTGATGAAGATGGGCTGCACTGGGCCACTCCTTGAGCCACGCCGCAGGCCGCAGGCAGGCATGTCTGGGTACCCCCGTTCCCAGAATGCCGACAGACCCATCATCCTTGAACACTGTACATCCGGTGGCTATCTCTTCCGGGTCAAGCTCTGATTGCCACTCTTTCGCCTGGCCTAGAGCAACACTGGCTTTGGCTCGGGCGGCTGATAGTTTAATATCTTCAATTTGAGCCGGCGATGTTGATAGTTGCTCTAAGGCTGTCTTGATCAGAGTTGGAGGCTTCTTTCTGCCTGATAAAGCTGCAAGACTATGTTGTGTCCCAACATATAATTGTTCGGCCAATGAATACACCACTTTAAGTTTAAGCAACATGTGCTGGCCAAGATTGGCGCTTCTGGGGCCTGTTCAAGAGTCGCCAGGTGGGTTAATATTATCTATTATGAAACACTAGGCGGGTCAAAGAAGTATTAAAACAAGATAATGAAGTGCAAATGTTTAACATACCGAAGATGGCGGTTGTCATCTGGATTATGTGTTGCTTTAAGTCGGCAAGCTCGTCAGTCAACGGCTTAAGCGCAGCTTCAGCATCTTTAGCTCTTTTCTGCAGGGTAGCCTTGTCAGCTTCCCGGGCGTTTCTCTCAGCATCAAACCCCACCTTAATTTTTTCAATCTCTTTTAGCGTAGTCTTCAACTTTAAGTCGGCTTTGGAAGACTCTATTTGCTGCAGTTCTATATTTTTTCTTAAGTCGCCAAGCTGTGACTCCTGCTCCTTCAACATTTCCTGAAATACAACATTGAGAAAATGGTTACCACACAAGGAGCAAGTGATATAATTAACTTAAGTCCCAAGCACATTGCCAGAAATATACTTGGCACTTGGGGGGCTAATGTAGGTCATTTTAATTCTAATTATGACCCGCTCACTTCGGTAAGATAAGCCGGCCCTTGGGGGCTACATATTTGGATTTATTAAGTGACTATAAGTCCCGGCTCATCTTGTTAAGTTAAGTCGGCCCTTGGGAGCTATATATCTAGATTTCTTAAGTGACTATTAAGTCCTGGATCATCTTGTTAAGTTAAGCCGGCCTTTGGGAGCTACACTTTGGGAAAAATTACAAGTCTATAGCATACTCATTATTTTCCCATGCTCTATACTTGGGGGCTACTATGAATATAAGTATGTCAGCAAGGCTAAAGAGGAGAGGGATGGTTTCATACCTCATGTTTCTCCCTCCTGAGTTGAACAAGCCCAACCTCCGTATCACGACTTGTATTAAGACGGCTCAAATAGACGACATATATGTCGCCTGCACTAAAGGAAGAGTAGCTCTCCAGGTCCAGCTTGGCATTGCCGTTTTCTAAGGCAGGCTCTGTTGGAAAAGGCAGTGCCTAGGAGGCGCTTAGGCACGCTAAGGCGCTAGGCAATGGCCAGACGCCTCGCCTAGGGCATAAATGGAAGTCTAGGCAGGGCAAGCAAGGAATTGTCTACCCAAGTGAGAAATCATGCCATATTGAACTAATATGCTAAATGGGCCATATCCCAATGGCAGTAGATGGTACTCCCTCAATACATGTATATAGGGCATAATGTGTATTTTGAGAATGCCTTTGGATATTTATATGATTAATAGTATTTGAGATGTATAATGTGAATATTATATCATTGGAAGCTCCTTTCACGTAGGAACTTGACTATATGCTTTGTGTAACTTGCATGTCATATAGTACTGCTCTAACATGTGGTCAAAGTTAGTCTAGAAAAAAGCATTAGGCCCTATATAGATGGATAGAGGGAGTAGTTAACTTATTTATGTTCCCTAAATTAATATCGACACACATATAATAACAACAAACACACCTTAATAGTAAAAACTATAATACCGCCTGCCGCGCCTAGGGTGCTTAGGCACCGCCTAGGCACTAGGCGAAGGCCAACCGCCTCACTTACGCCTACCGCTTTTTCCAACCTTGATAGGCAGGAGATTCTTCCTTAGTGTTGTGCTTGGCTAGCATAGTTGAGGCTCCTGGCGATGTAAAAGCTGTCCCAGTGATAGTCACATCATCAGATTTCTTATTAAGGGAGATCTCCTCAGTCAGCTTGGCAGGGCTAGCCGGCTTAGGGCTTGGTGGCTCATGGCCCATAGCTAGATTTATTTCAGCATCCATTGCTTCAAAGATGGTAGTGTCAGCAAGTGGCGGCAGGTTATTGGTAAGATCTTAAGGGTTTTGAACTGAAGCCTCCGGGGCCTTGGGTGCTTGCTTCTCCTGCTCAGCGGTCTTTGGGTCTTCTGAAGAGCCGCCCACCTTTGGTTTTTACTTGCCTTCGCTACGCCTCTATAACAAAGATACAAGAGCTCGTGAGTATACGTCATTACAAGTCATTTATGAACAAGTAGAGATGCTTACCCATGGGCAACCTTGAAGACGGGCATTTGAGTTCCTTTAGAGTCGCCGGATGATGGAAGTGTTCCCTGATAATTTGAATCGGAAGGATTAAGAGGTTGACGAAAGAGACTAGCCTTCGAAAGAGAAAGAGTTGGACTATGAGGCACCTCATTTTGACGCTTGCGAGGGGTAGGAGTGTTGGGTAAGCCGGAGTTGAGGTCTTGAGTACCGTCACTCCGAGTCATATGTCCTGAGTTATCTTGCTGCTTCTTCAAAAGAAAATTGGGGTCCAAATGAGCAAGAGGATGAGAAAATCTTACTTTCCAGACGACCTGTTGAGTTTTCTTTCGTGGCAAAGGGTTTGAGTTGGAGGAGACATATATTACCTCTGTTGCATCAGCCTGGCTTGTCTCCGCGTCATCCCAAGAAGAGTCGGCATCAATAAGTTGCATAAAAAGACGACCAAGGGAGTCGAGTTCTACCTCCGAGTCATCCAGCTTGAGAAGATCTTCTGCCGTTTGTTTTTTACGGCGGCCCGGAGCACGGGCTTTGGTCTTAGGCTTCTTGACTAGGGCGGCGGCTTGTAGTTTCTTGGTCCAGAAGGCAGAGTTAGCTTGGACAAGTACAAAAAATATTAAACAATGGAAAATGCAGAATTAACCTGTATTGAACCAGATAAAGGTAAATACTCACTGGTGGAGCTGGATTTTGTTTAAGGAAGGGCGGCAGACCAACTTTATTGCAGTTCTCCTGAGACTCGCCAAGCAAAGTCCTTATGGTTTTAAAGACTTCTTCAGCAGTAAAGTTGTCTTCAATGTACCATTGAGGGTCATTTGGCTCGCCAGAGTACTCATACATTAGGCCGGGACAACGGCTTAAGGGGAGTATCTTCCAAGAGACCCATCACCGGGTCAAGTCAACTCCAATTAACCCATGAGCTAGTAAAGCTTTGGCCTTGGAGAGGAATGGGAGGGCCTCTGCATGCTCTTCTGGGATAATCTTTCTTGGCGAGTCAAAATCCGTTGGAACATGCTCACCTCTAAACCCGGGCAAAGGATTTTCCATTGTTGGAGCAGTATTTTTACAATAAAACCAGGTGGTCACCCATCCATTGGGGTGACTTGGTAAGGCAGTGGAAGGAAAATTGTTATCTCTTCGTCTCTGAATAGAGATTCCACCTAACTCTTGACTTGGACCATTTTGACATTCAATCTGGCAGTTTATATAAAAGAACTCCTTGAACAAGGGAACAGTGGGTGTTGTTTGCAGATAAACTTCACAGAAGATTTGAAAGTGGTAGATGTTGGATACCGAGTTTCGAACTATATCTTGAGGGTGCAAGTTGAAGTAGTGGAGGAGGTCCTGAAAGAATTTAGACCCGGGTGGGGTAAACCCTCTGAGTATGTGATCAGTGAAGACCACAATTTCATCCTCGGCAGGAGTAGGGATTACTTCCCCATTGCTAACTCGCCATCCAATTTCTTGCTGACTCGCCAATAGGCCTTGGCCTACGTAATCATTGAGGGTTTCTTTGGTAACTAGGGAACATTCCTAGTTGACAATAGTCATTTTTGACGGTTTAAAAGCTACGGCCTAGAGATATAGCGTGATGATTTAATACTACGTTGATAAGTTGATTAATGGTTAAAATGATAGTTTAATAGCTGCAAACTAACTATGGATATACAATTGATCATTGTTATGAATAAATCATAAGCCGCCTGTACGATGACGGGAGGGTCAGCTGCAGCTAAGAGATACCTTAACCATGGAATATAATTATCAAGATATGAGTAGCATATTGGCGGGTCAAGTTGCATAAGCATGTTTGGAATTTTTGGTGGGTTACAGATTCATGATTAAGCCGGCTAGAGGCTGGCGGGTTACAAAGTTATTATCTAAGACGCCCAAATAACATTGGCAGGGCAGTTATCTACAAATCTGGGATTTATGAAATTTTGCTAAGTATGGGACAAACAAGTTTCACAATTTATGCCTATAATTTTGGATCTACTGCAGCTTTGAAAATGAAGAACAATTGCTAAACCTAAGGTTCAGTGGCGGAAAAATAGCAGGTGATGCAGGGATTTCGAAGAGAAAAATATCGGTGCTGGATGCACAATAAGAGCTCGAACAAGTACCACATCATTTTTCCCTAGTTCATGGATTGAGTTATATTTTCTATACGAGAATTGATGCGCTTGGGTGAAACTTGGTTGAATGTCGATGAAATGATACCTGGCGGTGTTGTTGAAGAGCGGGAGTGCACTGCGGTTCTCTAGTCCGATCAGGTTGATGCAGCGGCCCTTGTTGGAGTCGCTGGTGAAGAATGGTCAGAGTGGCGGAGCTCTTGTGTGGCGGAGGTCGCGAGGAGGAAGAAGAAGTGGAAGCGAAGGGGGTAAAAGTTAAAAAGGAATTCCGTCGTGCCTATTTATAAGGGAAAAAGGAAAACCATAAATGGCAGGCGCAGAAATCGAGATTATCTCAACACTGGAGGCGCCTCGATTCTCAAACGACCAATTAATGAGAAAAAGATTTGTGGTGATGTCATGGCTTTTTTCTGGATTTACTTCACATGACGTCATGGCGGGTTACAATGATTCATTCAAGGTTAAGCATTGGAAAAGAAGGCTTGCCAACCTGAAGTAGTGAAGATTAACATAAACAAGTTCAAATCAATCTGGGGCCTAATGTTGGGGATGTAACCCCAAGGTGTGACCCGCCCAGGTGGGTCCGGGTTACACCATTGGTGACTCTTAATAAAGAAATCCCAAGTAGATCCAAGAAGATGAAGTATGAAGACTGGTGGCGGTTTACAAGGTGGGCTTGTTGAAGGCCCAAGAC
Organism: Triticum dicoccoides; assembly: GCF_002162155.2. Taxonomy (NCBI): domain Eukaryota; kingdom Viridiplantae; phylum Streptophyta; class Magnoliopsida; order Poales; family Poaceae; genus Triticum; species Triticum dicoccoides. The sequence goes on from NC_041383.1 coordinate 259,990,766, forward strand.
CTGGAGGTAGAGTCATCACATGGATGGTGTGAGCCGCCACGATGGCGACTTGCCTAACAAAGCAGGGCAGCTTAGAAACCAAGTTGGTCACGTTGTGTGATCTGACTTGGACTCTTGTAAGCACAGGGCGTCGACCTGTGTATATAAAGGCGAGACCCTGCGGTGGGTTAACTCAAGAAATAATTGATTGAGAGCTAGGTCAAGTAGTTCCGCTCTCCTGTAATTGATATTCAAGCTATAATCAACAAAAGTAGGAGTAGGCTTTCACCTTGTTGTGAGGGGCCAAACCTGGGTAAACCTTGTGTCCTTTGTTCCATTCAACCCCTTCAAGCTAACTTACGCCGCGATGGCTCCACACCTAAGTCCTTTCACCAGGGCATCTGTCGTCACAAAACCATGACAAAATGGTTTATGGAAAAGCATGCCACTTACCACTCGAACTAGAACATAAAGCTCATTGGGCAATTAAAGATCTCAACTATGATTTCAAACTTGCGGGTGAGAAAAGGTTATTTGATATTAGCTCACTTGATGAATGGAGAACCCAAGCCTATGAGAATGCCAAATTGTTTAAAGAGAAAGTTAAAAGATGGCATGATAAAAGGATACAAAAGCATGAATTTAATGTAGGCGACCATGTCTTGTTATACAATTCTTGTTTAAGGTTTTTTTGCAGGAAAGCTTCTCTCCAAATGGGAAGGTCCTTACATAATCGAGGATGTTTATCGTTCTGGTGCCATCAAAATCAACAAAGACGAAGGCACTAACCCGGAGGTGGTAAACGGGCAAAGAATCAAACATTATATCTCAGGTACTCCCATAAATGTTGAAACCAATATTATTAATACCATAACATCGGAGGAGTACATAAGGGATATCTACCAGAATGTTGTAGACTCCGAAAAGGAATAGGTATGCGATACGTAAGTAAACCGACTCCAAAACTTTTCCAATGACAATTTTACTCCGTTTTGGAATATTTAAAAATTAGGAAAATAAAAAATAGTCCAAAAAGCGCACGAGGAGGCGAAAAGCCCTATGGGCGCGCCTCCCTGGCTTGTGGCCACCTCGTCTGCCCTCCAGACTTCGTTTTCTTATAGAACACTCCTTTTGGTTGGTAAAAAATCATTATATAATCTCCCAAAGGTTTTCCCCACCGTACCACGACAAAATCCCCTGTTCTTGTTTTGAGCTATTTTTCTGACAGGTCCAGATTGCTATGACGTACCCAAGTGCTCCGAAGGACAAGTTCCTCGAGAAGGTCATGAATCCCTACCTCTCAAAGGTGTTGCAACACCCTTAAATGATTGAGATGTGTGAGGGGTGCTACACATCCGCGATGTTCAAGGGCCAAAGAGGACCGGAAGCGTGGAGACAAGGCTCGAAGCAATGGAGCGGCAAGTCTTCAAGTGTCAAGGGATGATGGAACACGGACACAACTCCAATCACTCCATGATCACGGAAATTACCCGTGACCACCAGCTGGACGCCAAGAACATCGGAGAGGCCATCTTCAAGCTTCATGAGAAAATCGAGCATCTCCAAGCCTAGATCTATGACCTGCAAAACCAAAACTGTGAGTATGAATACAGATTTAAGAGGATGAGTTTGGCTGCAGATTTGAGGATCTTGGAGACTCGTTCATCTTTCTACGATGGTGAACCTATGCCTTGGAAGACGGGGGATAAGATTCTTTCATCATCAACAACTCCAACTTCACCACCTCCGAAGAAAGAGACCTAAATACGGGTATGGGCACTCCCCTTGGCTTGTGCCAAGATTGGGGGAGGTGGCCCTGTATCGTATCACCACCACATCTTTACCTTTATCATTTTTCTTAGTTTGATCCTTTTGGTTATATCTCGGTTTAGTAGAATAAAGTTTTAGTGTGATCTAGCTTTGAGTTATGCTTTGTGTTCCCTCTATGTAATCTAGTCCGAGAGTTATATAATAAAGATTAGTTTTGAGTTGAGGGCTTTGCTTTCCTGCTATGATCTTGAGAAAAAGAAAGAAATAAGGAAATAAAAAAGATTATATAATGATCTTATGGGAAGTGATGACTTCACATATAAGAAGTATGTCACATGAAATTTGTTGGGAGTTGACAAACATAGTTTTGGTCATTCTTGCAGTTAATAGGAAGTAATAAAGAAAGATAGGTCTCACATATAAATACACTATCTTGGACATCTTTTATGATTGTGAGCACACATTAAAATATTATGTGCTAAAAGGTTAATGTTGGACAAGGAAGACAACATAATGGGTTATGTTTCTTTATATCCGAATAGAAGTTATATTGTCATGGATCCTCCAACATGTTGAGATTGCTTATCATCCCATGCTAGCCAAATCTTTTGCACCAAGTAGAGATACTACTTGTGCCTCCAAAATCCCTCAAACCTGTATTGCCATGAGAGTCCACCATACCTACCTCTGGATTGAGTAAGATCCTTCAAGTAAGTTGTTATCAGTGCAAGCAATAAAAATTACCCTCTAAACATGTATGATCTTCTAGTGTGAGGAAAATAAGCTTTATACAAACTTGTGATATAGAAGAAATAAAAGTGACAGACTTTATAATAAAGTTCTTTATCACAAGCGGCAATATAAAGTGACGTTCTTTGGCATTAAGATTTTGTGCATCCAACCGTAAAAGTGCATGATAACCTCTGCTTACCTCTGCGAAGGGCCTATCTTTTATTCACCTTCTATCTTAATGCAAGAGTCATGATGATCATCACCTTTCCTTTTTACACTTTTTCTTTTTGGCAAGCACTATATATCCTCTTTTGTACTCCCAAGAGTATGTACTCCCACTCACAATGGATAAGGTTTAAAGGTGTGGACGTGCTAATTAGTAAAAAAGACTAAAAAATTTAGTTTGTATGCGTAGCTACTCCCTAAAAAGATGGAACGGTGCATGCTAATCCATTTATCTAATCTGGTTGTTAGTTGTTTGACGGGTCTATACTACTCTGATCCTATTGTACTGAGTATTATACTTTTTTTATTTCTGTAGATATGGGAGTATATGCTTCTGTCGTGAGATAGTATATACTCTATTTTTATACAAGATAGTTTATACTACATTTTTTTAAGAAGTATATGCTTCTGTTTTATGAAAGTGCATATACCTGATCTTTTTTGAGGAAGTATATACTACATGTTGTGAGTAAGTGCGTGCAGCTTCATTTGTGAGGAAGTATATACTTAAAATATTATGGGAGAGTATGCAACACATCTTTTCTGAGGGAGTATATACTTTTTTTCTAAAGAAGTATATACTACATCATCTGTGAGGAAATATATGTCTTCGTTATACAAGAGAGTATATATTGCAAAATTGTGATTGAGTATATATGTTATTTTTGTATCTGAGAGTATATACCACATTATTTATCAATTATATACTTTTTTCATCAAAGAGTATATACTGTGTTATCAAGAAAAAGAAAAATTAGTATGGTAAGCTCGCATAAGAATTTATTCACCAAAAAAGAGTATATGTATACACGTAAGAAGAAGTATGCACATGTTTGATCACTGGTAACAAAAATGGCTTGTTTGCAAAAGTGCAAAGAAACCTGCTATAGTCGTTCCATTCATACAGTACATGATAAAGCATTCATGTATATGCATCAGCGGTGGCTATGTGAACACGTTCAAATTTGCGTCACGACATGTGCTTGATTACAGGAGGTCAGACCGCCATCGGCCGCTATCATCTTTGCGCTGCACCCTTGGCCATCGATGCTACTGCTCTGTAGATATAACATTCATCACTTCCACAGGTCACAAAAAATGGCAAAAGGAAACCGCTTGCAGAAATCATGTAGGATAGATACAAAAAACAATTACTTCAGGTCAACACCTAGAGGATGGTCGGTGACCAAGAACATCATGTGTACCGTGGCCTCCGCCCTCCACCACTTATCCACAAGAAATACTGTTTGTTGTTGGGGAGATGGAGAAGTTGTCGTCAGAATGAAAGCTGGACCCCAACTGATAACACATGAACGTACCTCTGGAATAAAATGGATCATGCTCCTTTTGTATTACATCGGATCCTCTTTTGTGTTTCTCAAAAGATCTGCAGCATATTGAGTACTAATTCTCAAAAGACTGGATCCAATCAATGAGAGGATGAACAACTACCAATGGAGGCTGCTGCCGAGCGAGCTCCTTCTCTTGGAGGGTGATGTAGTCCGCCGCAGTCGGTGTCATGCCAGCCGTCGCTGTTGTCGCCGCAGCCGTGCCAGCCGTCGCCGCTGCCGCCGCATGCCACAAATGAGATGATGGGATAGATGGATAAGGACTCAAATTGATAGGATGGTCCAACGATGCATATAAAAACACCTAGAAAATCGAAGCAATGAGTTTGGTCGTTTCGGCTGAATTTTTCCCATGTAATAAAGGAGACACACGGGCATGGGAATATGTACTCCTAGGAGTACTAACCCATTTTTCTATATATATATAGGTAAATTGTTTGGGGCACCTAGGTGCCTGGGCACCTTGTTCGGATCTAACCCGCTAAGACATTTTCTATTAGCAAATAATTCTTAGTACCTTCCAAATAATTTGCTTTCCATTTTCAGCTTGCATGCATGCATACCTCCACGTCCATTGATGGTACATTATTTTCCAAAAAATTGCATGCTATTGATTCCCTCATAAACGATTTCTTTCCTTAAACAAATTCTAATAGTCTCATTTAAAAAAGTCTGAATACTCGTACTTCGGTACGTACATAGACAATGATTTATTCTTCGTTTTAGATACCTACATATGTAGTCAAATATATTTGTAATTGGATACTCAGGTCCCTAAACAAAGAGCATACTTAAACTCCTCTGTATATAAATACCTCGATGTGAAATTTATTGGTATATACCAATAAATGTACGGAAACTATATTGCTTTTAATAAGTGGATATATGTTGGTCAAGTAAAATACCTTACGTTCCTATAAACATGAGCATCTATACAACATATCCCGTAGAAATGTATTTGGCAAAAAAGCAAAATAATCGGACCGAAATTCTCGTTTAAATACTTATATGACAATAACACGTATAATTATCACATACCTCCAACCTTTTTCCTTCGTATTTTTAAATCTTTTCCTTATACCTTAGTATGTATACCTGGGGTATTATCCCTAATGATAACATACACATACGAGCGATTGTACATCATGAAAATATATACATACATGAGGTATTATACCTAATGTAAATATATACATACCCGAGCTATTACACCTAATGAAGACATACTTGGGGTATTATACCTAAAGAAAATACACACGCAACTGAGGTATTATACATCAAGAAAACATGGGGGTATTATACCTAAAGAAAATGTACACGTAACCGAGATATTATAGATAAAGAAAACATGCCTGAGGTATTATACCTAAAGAAAATATACCCGAGGTATTACACCTAATGTAAACATACCCAAGCTATGTACTTGCCGAATGTATTATACCTACAGAGAATATAAACGTATCTGAGGTATTATACCTAATGAAAATATACACATACCCAAGGTATTTTAATAATAAAAATATTAACATACTCTAGATACCAACGTGTTGGTTAATCAAAATATAAATATGCAGACCCTCCTAATTACAATATTTATTTCACAGTTCGTATCGCGTACAATATAACTGCCATTTATAATATACCTTCATGCATTAATTTATGATTTGTCTCTCCTTTTCCCATTAATGTCTCTTAAAATGGAACGTTTCCATGCATGGTATGTTTTCATTTATTGCTAAATAAGTGTTCTCGTGCATGTAATGTTGGGTCTTATTTATGGTATTAAATTAGTGATTACGAATAATTAATTTTATATCTGAATTTTATAATGAATTAACCCGTTAACATTTATACCCGTTATAATAGCACGCATCTAAATGCTATCATGTGGTGAAAAGGCAAGGAGCCTGGGCACCTAGGTGTCCCAAATTGTCGTCCTACATCTGGGCTATTTTTTTCGTGAAACAGAATATTATTCTGTTAGCCTACTTGAACTGATGATTTCACGCGGTTGTACTGATGATTTTTGAGCAGTTTGAACTGATGCTTTCAGTTCTGTTTAACAGATCGTCTTCTTTAGTTCAAATTTTTTTGTGCAAATTTTTTGTCGGAACGGGGCATGTAATATATCGTTGGAAAGCTCTTGACACCTATATTTCAAGTATATTGAACGTTTTTGCAAAATCATTATGGTTTAAGAGCAGTTTTGAAAAAACCGTTTTTTCAAAACCAAAAATGCGAATCATATTTTGGACTCAATTTTCAAACGGTTTGTAGGAATTGAGAAAATAAGATGGCGTTAGAAAGCTGGTGAAAATCCGCATCTTCCATATATCTAATGTTTTTTCTAATTCTATACGATTTAATAGTAATATGGAAAACGGTGAAATTCCGGGCGAAATGTATTTTCGCGATTTTTTGCAAACGGTTTGTCGGATTGATGCCAATAATATGGCGTTGGAAAACTATGGAAAATGCGCAACTTTTTCGGATTGAAATGTTTTTCTAATTCCTTACAATTTAAAAACGAATTTGAATACGGTCAAATTTGATTTCGAACCCATTTTTTTAAATTTTGTTGAAATGGGGCAAATAATATACCGTTGGAAAGCTATCAAAGATGCGAAACTTAGTCATGTTGAACATTTTCTCAAATTCGCAACCGTTTAAGAGTAATTTGGAATATGGTGAGACACATCGTGTTGTTTTTCCATCAGAAAAAACATAGTACTTGTATTGATCTACGTGTGCGTTTGTACTGATGTATTTTTCATAGAGTAATTTTCAAAAAGTTCGCAAAAAAGAGTACTTGAAGGATGTCCGTATGGATTTGTACCGAGCGTGTTTTCACATACTAGACTTTACTCTGTTTTTTTGTATGGTTTTCCTCGTAACTTTTCAACTGTTTATGGCATCATCGTCCCCGAACTTGCATGGTATATATCGTTAAACCGAATGACAATTTTTTAAAAGAAAATGTTTTGTGTGTGTGTTTTTTTAACTAACATTTTTTTCAACAATGTTCTGGACTGCTCTCATTTTATGACTTAAACTTTTGCCATTTGAATTTTCGCGAGGTTTCTTTTTTTTAGCTTTTTTTCCCAAACTTATCTAGAACGTCGTGTTGAACTTACAACTTTTTAAATTGTGAACTTGTTGTGTTTTTACAATTCCAAAGCTAGCAAAAAACAAATCTAAGTTATTGACTCATTTCAAGATATCAGAGATAAAAATTGCTATCACCAAAATCAAGCATTAATCCGATCAAAGAGATGAAATACATTGACTTAACTTCCAAAAGGAATACATGTTTCTACGACCGACGTAAAGACGTGTAGAAGAATATTTATTAGCAAAATGAACTATACACAGTCAGCATTAGTAGCAAAATGAACTACCAAACTTCTCTAACCAGTACTATAGATATTAGCAAATTGAACTTCTAGTAATTCATTCCATCGGCGACACGAGTTTTTGAAGTCTTTCTCTACACAAACTTTGAACATCAACAACATTCACACCACAACACATCAAAGCAGTAACTGTACCATTTTTTTTGTACATACAAGCATATAAAAAATCACAGGAGCAACACAGTATACCCCGATACGTTGTTGGACTGATGCTCTGGGAATTTTAGAACCGATGAAAAAAATACCCTGATACGGAATTTTAGAGCTCTAGCGATCTGCGCTTGTAGTAGATGAACGGATCAACCTGGATGTTCAGAGAATTGGGAGACGTCGCAGGACCCCGAGCCGGCCATGGCAAATTTGACACCATTGCTGTAGTTGGAGCCCACAGCCTTCAGGTATGGGTTCATCCACTCTCAAACTCATACTGCAACTGACGAAAAGGATGGTATTTCTTAAATACAGAAATATAACAGTAAGTTAAGTGACAACAAGTTCAAAAAAATTCAAAAAATGAAAACTGAATTGCTGGACTCAATTTTCCTTCTTTTGGAACTATCTGCCTTTTCAAGTCTGAACTTATGCATAAACCTTTTTTTCTAACGAGTGCACTTGTATATGAGTTACCTAGTGAACTATTAGGCTGACATTGGTTCTCCGGTTTTCTTTACACAACCAACTTTATGTTTTTTATAAGCGAACAGATGGAAATCTTGACGGTGCACTTCTGTATTTTATTCAAGGTGAACTGATGTACTTGCAAAGTTAACTGATTGTGTTCCTTTTTTCATACTGAACTGATGTAGCCTCTATACAATGTAAAGTGGACATTCTTGTGATTACCTAAATGGCTAAACTAGTTAATATATTTGCTTTTTCATTGTGTATTTCTGTTTAATTAGACAAATGGTTTGATTGGTGGTATAAACAACACAATTTTCACTATACATTAGTGATCTGAATGCAACAATAAGAATAGGCTGCCAATTTTTTCTGAAAAGTCGCATGCCTAAAATGTAGAGATTAGGGAAGTACCAGGACACAAACTAATTTATTTAGGAAGTAATTAGAACAAAGAGCTGTTTAGGAGTACTTTGGGAGTGAATGCAAGCTTATTTAGAACATGCTATCAAGAATTCAGCGATGGGAATGGATGTTCTTCAAGAGAATTCAGGGAAGAGAGCGAGTGGAAACCTTGGCGGCATCAATCTAAAGTTGTGGCGACAAATATGACAATGAGCTTGACCTCATCGGAGCATAGGGACTAGGCCAACGAACTCACCACAGCCATGTTGGGACCAGCCATCGACCATTGGCAGGGAGATGTATGCCTTAGTGGCTTGATACGTCTGAACCTGCAAAAAATGGTGAATGAGCTGCTAACCCAGGCACACGAACGCATTGGTTTACCAGTTAATGCATCCACTTCATTATTCAGGAATTATCCATCGTATAATACATTCTGAATCACTATTTATTTTTTATTTAACAAATTGCAACAGGAGAGGGAAGTTTACAGAATAATGTTTCGTCACATCACTCACCATGCTTGGACTGTTGGTATTTTTTTCATTGCAATTTAATTTAGTTATTCAGTGTAATTTCACTATCACATTTTTAGTGAAATGTGAGTCAGGATCCATGCAAAGTAAAGCGGCATCTGTTTTTGAAATGGATGGTTATAGGTTTAGACAGAAGTTAAGTTTTAGCAATGCCCTTGCGACAAAGCAAACTAAAATGTATCATTTTGCCTCAGGATTCTGCAGATTTAAAGCATAATGCACTGAAAAAAACACACAAGTTGAACTGAAAACCAAAATAGAAGTTGGGGTAGAATGCATGTGAGGAAGGAGGTCGAGGGCAGCGGGGCGCACAGTGGGCGAAGGATGCACAAGGAAGACGAGTTACCTCGTCGCTAGGCTGCGAGGCGACCTCCATCATGGAGGTCCTCGGGTTGGAGTGCATCGGCAACGAGTGGTGGGGCTGCGACAGGGGACAGGTTGGAGCGTGCACGCATGGCGACATCGTCCTTGTCGTCATGGAGAAGTAGGACTGCTGGAGACATTACAAAGCAGCACAACAATATTACATGTTTTCTAAAGTTGAGTAAAACATGTTTGAGGTTATCAACAGTACACATATCATATCTTTCAGCTATCAGTTCAAGAGTCGAAAACTTTTCGAACTCAATGCTTTTCTGTCATTGAACTGATGTAATTTTTTGTATTTTCAATTGTTGTAATATATGTAGTTGAACTTATATATTTCCATTTTTTATTTTTTGCTCTTATAAAGATCATGTGTGTTTGTTTACGTACTGAAAACGGAATACATACTGAACTTAACAATAGGAAACAACAATACTTCATACTCATTCTCTCTTTGTTGCCATATGGTTAGAGCTTACAGCCACATGAGCAAAATCTGTTATTGTATTTTGTAATAATCTGACATATATTATAAAACCAAACTGGGTTTTAACCCATACAATTGAACTTTTTCTATACGTCTTTTTTGAACTGATGACATATATACATGGTGAACTATAGAGCATCAATTTTGGCAGTAAACACAATTCATATTTTCAGAATCAGGAGATGGATCAAACTGATTGTTCTAGGTACGGTGAACTGATTTTGCAGATAAAAATCTAGGTACGGGATGCACCTCTCTTTTGTGGTTCATATACTGAAGATCCTTCAATTCGGTTATCAACACACAGAAGTAGGCATGCTTGACACCTCTCTTTTAGATGCACTCCCCTTGTCATTTTCTATTGCTAATTAGAGCACTTCAGGAGCACCAACTCATGTGTGAATGTGCAGCTGGCTTCAGACTCGACCGTACTCTGGCAATACCTGTGCAATTGAGCAACAAGTTCAGAACAGGAGAAGCAACCAGAAATCATTCGCCGGAAGAGTACTGAATAAAAATAAGAATTGCACTGGTCGAAAATTAGTTCTTAAACTGAGGGTGTCACTTTGGTGTGTGATCATTTCTTGTGAACATTCAATCAACCATGTTTGGTATCACTTGATGCAAGAAGGTGGTGTCAATTAAACAATAGCTTTTATTTGGCAACAAAGAAACATCAAAAATGATATTTCATTTGTTGTAAGCACATCAACGAACAGCTTGATAGCAACAGGAATAGAACAAGTTCTCATCATTGGGGACCTACCCACTTGTGCGATTCTCTAAAATTAAAACCTTATTTCACAACAAGTAGAGATGAAGTAGCATCACCGGTACATATAGAAGACTCATAGGCGAACTCTTAATATACAAGAAAAACAGGACACTAGCTTTGTTTCCACACTTGTAAAAGCATCACCAATGCAACCAACAGTAGTACAGAATCAGTCATTACACGAGTTCGATAATGCCACACCATGAAAAGAGGAACGGGGAAGGCCAGACCTCGTCATTGTGTCATTGAACGTCCTCGGCTATCGGCCGTGAACGGACTGTGGCGCCGGCGGTGAATGCCACATTGGAAGACTGCTCATGGGTGCGCCTGCCTCTACTCATGGGGGCCTGCATCAATGTGGGTTCAGCATTCTGAACTACTGCAACACTAGCCACCCGCATCAGAATAACCTTTTGGTGCAAAACTGTTGTACAATAAAAACACTCGGTTTTATTTTGCACACACACACAGTACTGTCATACGTGTTTTTCACAAACTGATGATAGTTCACATACCAAACTGGCACACCTAGTTTGTGTTTCACGAAATAAAATAGATGTCCTCGAGGTGAGTTTATGAGGGAGGGTCCAGAGGCTCAGTATGATCCGGACCACGGCTGGATCTGCGAATGGTAGTGGAGCTCCACATCCTCCATCGTCGGTGAGCTCTGACCATTGATCACACGACGGAGGAAGCCATGTACTGATGAGAATTCACATATTGAATTGGCACAACTAGTGTGTGTTTCAGGAAATAAAAAAGATGATAGATCGTTATGATGATGATAGTTCAACATTTCTTCCCATGGCAGAAAATGACCTGAATCTTAGGAAGGACTGGAAATCACAAAATAAAATGCATTCAAGTAGCAAAATTAGGAAGGGATCAGATAACACATTTTAATTGGAGCAACATCTTAGTGGGACATCACTTACAATTGCAACGCTGGTTAACAATTGTCGGACATATTGATTGCTCAAATATAAGGTAGGACTGAGAATTCGTGTTCGTTCAGAATGAATTTTGAGAACTAATTAATCCCTGTAGGCTGGATGATCTTATATAGGAGTGATTACTTGTTCTATGATTTCTGTCTTGATGAGATGTAAAGACTAGGTTCAGTTCCAAAAAAGTTATTTAGCTTTCACTATGGTTTACTGGGCTTTGCTGTGCATTTCCAAGATCAAATGAAGTGTCAAATGACCTGTTTTCACAAGTGTTGATGTGGCTGTTGTATTTCCCATTAAGTATGACGAGCTGACTGAAGGACATTTCTATACTACTGTATTCAACTTTGAAGCTAAATGAAAATTGGTACATAGATTATGACAGTATGTTACGCTCGAATTATAGCAAGATAATCAGATGAAAATACACTTGTGGACCTAATAATAAATACGGGCAATTTGGTGTTGTTCTGCCTGTCATTACAACTACCATTTTACAAGCAAACCAAAATCATGTGGTCCTATGGTTTGATCTTTAACATGCAGGTTGGCTTGTACACGCTGAGATGAGTTATCTAATAGAACATGGCAGCACATGCTGAGACTTCAATATCTAACCATCAAGCCTGAGCATTATCATGTGGATTGGCTTGTACTACAATACCATGTAATAGTATATTTTCATCAACTCAGATATTCATCAGTACTAGTACACGTGGACAATAAGTTCAGATTTGTAGCACCACATGCACCAAACTTACAGAATTTTTCACTGGACTTGCAGAACTTTGAAACTTGAACTTCACAAAACCGGCGACCACTCCCGTGAGCTAGCTGTATCCTGGCCGCGACCACCACCTGGATCCAGGACGAGGTGACCACCCGGCGCTGCTCAGGCTACCTGGCGTCGGGGATCCAGCAGGGGCCTGTTCGGTGGCGAGCATGGTGGCTTGTTGGCTGGGCGGCCTACGCGCTCGATGGTGGTATACGGCAGGCGGAGCGCGGTGGAGGGAGCGAAGGGAGTGGCCGGACAAGGAGAAGGATCGCGGACGGACGGGAGAAGGATCGCGGATGGAGGGAGGCGGGTGGATGGATGCGACCAGCATCCGGTGGAGGAAGGTGCCGGTGCTAGAGGGGTGTGGAGGGATCTGCATCACCGATGGTGGTGCACGTCATTGGGAGGAACGGCGAGGGGCGTCGCCATGGAGTGGGGGGTGCGGCGCGTCATCGGAGTAGGCGTCGCGCGTCACCGGGAGGTGGGGAGGTGCCTCGTCGGGAGTTGGGGGAGGCGCGTGGCCAGGAGTTGGGGGAGGCGCGGCGCGTGGACGGGAGCAGGAAGGGGAGGCACATCGGGGGGAGCTGGAAGGGGCGGCGCGTCGGTGGGAGCTGGAAGGGGTGGCGCATCGGCGGGAGCTGGAGGGCGCGGTGATGGGCATGGTGTGACAGGGCGGCGAGGTAAGGGGTGGCGGCGCGCTGGAGGATTTGGGATCGAGAGGGAGGTGCGTGGGTTCGGGAATGGTCGGTCGTGTGCGTGGTGGTCTTATTTTTTCGGTCGGTACTTGTTTGTGACGGTGGGCTGGATTCGGAGCATCGAGTCGGGCGTCGCTCTTATAGGGCGCGAGGTAACAGAATATTATTCTGTTACCAGTAACAAAATAGCCCAGCCCTACATAAAGTATTATTGTTAATATTACCCTTGAGGTAAAAGTTTGGAAGGTGAAACCATAAGCCCCTATCTTTTTCTGTGTTCGATTGAAACTTTAATCTCATAAGTATCGCGTGAGTGTCAGCAATTATGAAAGACTAAATGATAGTTGAGAATGTGAATTTGCTGAAAAGCTCTTATATTGACTCTTTCCTATGTTATGATAAATTTCAATTGCTCCAATGACTGAAATAATAGTTTGTTAGTTTTCAATAAAGTTCTTGTTCCATACTTTACCTTTTGAATGAATTGTTACTTTGGCATAAGAATTATATGACAAAATATGTTGTTGTTCTAAAGATGATCATGATGCCTCATGTCCGTATTTTATTTTATCAACACATTATCTCTAAACGTGTGGATGCTACTTCTTGAGCTTGTGTTGGTTTTTTCCTTGAACAGGAAAGGGTGATGCAGCAAAGTAGAGATAACTATTTCCCTCAATTTGAGAACCAAGGTATCAATCCAGTAGGAGACAACGCACAAATCACTAAGACCTGCACAAACAATCAAACAACTTCCACCCAACGCAGTAAAGGGTTGTCAATCCCTTAATGGTTATTTGCAAAAGTGAGATCTGATAGAGATAGATGAAACTAAACAAAAGATAAAGTAAATATTTTTGGTATTTTTGGTTTATAGATCGGAAAATAAAAGATCACAAAATAGCAGATCAGAAACTTATATGATGAAAAATAGACCCGGGGGCCATAGGTTTCACTAGTGGCTTCTCTCAAGATAGCAAATAATACGGTGGGTGAACAAATTACTGTCGAGCAATTGATAGAAAAGCGCAAAGTTATGACAATATCTAAGGCAATGATTATGAAATATAGGCATCACGTTTGTGTTAAGTAGATCGACTCATGCCTGCATCTACTACTATTACTCCACACATCAACCGACTCCTGCCTGCATATAGAATATTAAGTTCATGAAGAATAGAGTAATGCATTAAGTAAGATGACATGATGTAGAGGAATAAACTCAAGCAATATGATGTAAACCCCATCTTATTATCCTCAATGGCAACAATGCAATATGTGCCTTGTTGTCCCTACTGTCACTGGGAAAGGACACCGCAAGATTTAAACCAAAGCTAAGCACTTCTCCCATTGCAAGCAAAACCAATCTAGTTGGCCAAACTAAACCGATAGTTCAAAGAGAATTACAAAGATATCAAGTCATGCATATATGAATTCAGAGAAGATTCAAATAATATTCATAGATAAGCTGATCATAAATCCACGATTCATCAGATCTCGACAAACACACCACAAAATAAGATTACATCGGATAGATCTCCAAGAACATCGAGGAGAACATGGTATTGAGAAGCGAAGAGAGAGAAGAAGCCATCTAGCTACTAGCTATGGACCCGTAGGTCTGAGGTAAACTACTCACGCTTCATCGGAAGGGCAACAGAGTTGATGTAGAAGAAAAAACTAGAGGGGACCCACCAGGTGGCCACAAGCCTGGGGGGCGATTCCTGCCCCCTGGGGGCCCTAGGGCTTGTGGGCCCCCTGGCAGGTCTCTGGTGCCCATCTTCTGCTATATGGAGGATTTTGACCTGGATAAAATCAGAAGGAAGCTTTCGGGATGAAGTGTCGCCGTCTCGAGGTGGAACCTGGCAGAAGCAATCTAGGGTCCCGGCAAAGCTGTTCTGCCAGGGAAACTTCCCCTGGGAGGGGGAAATCGAAGCCATTGTCATCACCAATGATCCTCTCATCGAGAGTGGGTCAATCTCCATCAACATCTTCATCATCACCATCTCCTCTGAAACCCTAGATCATATCTTGTATCCGATCTTTGTCTCAAAATCTCAGATTGGTATCTGTGGTTTGCTAGTAGTATTGATTACTCCTCATAGTTGATGCTAGTTGGTTTATTCGGTGGAAGATCATATGTTCAGATCCTTAATTCTATTCAATACCCCTCTAATCTTGAACATGAATATGCTTTACGAGTAGTTACATTTATTCCTGAGGACATGGGAGAAGTCTTGTTATAAGTAATCACTAGATCATGATTGGCGCGCGTTGCCGCGCCCGTCTATTTTGGCAATAAAATGATAGGAATTTCTATAAATGCAAGGAGACAAAAGGTAAACATAATTGAATCACAAAATATGGAAAAGGATACAATAGTCTGACAAAAGTTGTTTCATAAAAGTTATGTATACAATCTACATGTCCAGTTGTAGCTTTGGCTACTTTCAAATGAAAATGTCAACAAATAAATTGACATAATAGCTCTTCCTATAACTTAAACAAAATCTAAAATCTAACATGGTTGATCAAGAAGCAACATCTAGCCTTCAATCAATGGACTAATTGCAGTAACCTGCACAATAATATGCAGGAAACCGTAAAAGTTATACTTCAGGATTCAGCTAAACATCCACGTACGGATTAACTCTGCCAAAGCCGCTCAATGGAGCCTACGCTTTTTGTGAGTGGCGTAGTACACACTACATGGCATGTCAAATAATTGCCGAATGTAAGTTCTAAATCTGAATTTCTGTAGAAGAAAATCATGCATGTGTGCACCTCTGATAAATGATATCATAATAATTTCCACATGGAAAGAAAACCATACATGGTTATTATTATGCTTCAGGAAATCAAATGTACATATAAATGATTCATCTTATGCTTCAGGAAATCAAATGTATATATAAATGATTCATCTTATGCTTCAGGAAATCAAACGTATATAACTGTCAATGGTGAAGATGTGTGCAGCGTATTAGCAAAAATCATTTGTACAATCCAGAAGATAAATAAATTATTTAATAGAGAACAAAACTTGCAAGTAATTAAAAGTTACAAAAATAAAGTAAATAATATGTGCAAGAATCCATGCAATGTATTGAAGGTAACCCGACGTGAAATGGAAATAGAGAAGCATTGCATGACCTCTCGGCAGAACAAAACCTACATTATTTTTATTACACTTCAACACCTATAGAGTTACAAGCTACACTACTTTTGCGGATGATTTATAAGCATTTGAAAATTAAAGAAGAAAAACATGCATATAATGTGATCATATATATACATGTATTAGCTTTTGAAGGGCCTTCTTTTTTGGCAAAAAAGCTTCCGAAGAGCCTATGCTTTTCTAATTTTCTAATAATAGGTAAACATAAATTTAATTTTAAAAGGATAATTAAGAGACTGTACTATTACTGCCCAGTAATAAATATGTGGTTTAGTACAACCTCGTCAATTGATCTTTTATTCTAATTTGGATAAACAATGTCTACAAAACAAAAAAAGAAATGAGTCTGTGTATCCTTGCTGAAGATTATTGGCTTTCCAAACTATGCATGTACCTTTCCCAACTAATTAGCTTTCCAAACCATGCATGTACCTGTTCAAGGCATTTTTTTCACCTGCAAAACACGAACAGATAAACCGCAAAACTTACAAAATAGATCATATTACCACAAGAAAGTTTTAGTGCAATCAGAAAAGATGATATAGAAAATTGCACAAAAATTAGAATAAATAATGATCTGATAGGGTTAGTAAAAACATAAGTTCAGGCTGAAATTTAATATAAGGGAAGGAGGAAACAAAGAAGTGGCAAATATTGGGCCAAAGGGATTTCGGAAAATCATACTGTGCCAACGAAGTAGTAACAATTTATATACCCACATAAGAAATTCACCGATGCGAGGATCCATGTTTCAAAATATGATTTTCTACTCTTCCCCGAAGCTTAATTCAAATGTACAAAAACTTATAACTAATTGATGGGCCTTAGATGGAACTAAATGTTACAACACAAACAGGTGAAGGTCAATAAATGGAAGTACCTAGTAGAAGCAAATGTTGTTGTTCACATTCTCTTTAGAAGCATGAATCTTATTTATAAAAGCACACGCCAGCAAGAAGTGTGTTGGCATAACAATATTCAATTTCCGACCCCTTTTTCCACTTCATAGAAAAAAAATCGTTGTAGTGGCACCAAAATGAAGTCTAGCCTCTCAATGAAAACGAAGCAACATTAAGAATATATGCGAATAAGCAGAGGGAGAAGATAAGAAATCAGTTGGGACACATGAAGAACTAAAGGCACCATGTTGTTTAACTTCAAGGTAAATAATAAATAATGTTGTTGATAGGCTATTTACAACCCATGTGGCATAAAAGTGATCTGCTTAAATGTAAACAATCCTTCCTTTAACAACATTTCACAGTGTGTGCAGTTCAGAATTCTTATTGAATTTAAACTTAAATACTTCTGAATTAGAAAGTCTAAAGCGAATTCTAAACTTGTAATTTCAAGTCTATATTAATCGCTTCACCAAATACATAGTTTAGGATTGAACTATTTTCTTTTTAGAAATTTGCCTGAACATTACGGGAGCAGTACATTGTTCCTCTTCAATTTGTTTCTATATATATATGGGATTATCATTGTATTGATCTTATCATCAAATAAATGCATCTTTTATTTTCACGTCATTCTTCCTAGATGCACACTCCCTACATACTGTCATGTTCATTAGTACAATGAAACTAATGGTACTACAAAAATCAAAAGTAACATCAAAGATTGCCAGATAATAAGAGAAAATAACCTGGGAGCAGAGAGGAAGAACAAGATTATTGATCAGAGAGGACAGTACCTACAAACTTGTGAGGTTTTGGGGGATATAGGGTGGAGAATCAGACCAAGGAGGACAAGCTGCAGGTGGCAGTGGTGTCGCCTCGGATCTGGTACGCTGTGCGCCACTTCTTGGATGCTAAATAATGTCCAATCAGACCAAGGAATAAATGTATAAAATTTTCAATACTAAAATCTAATAAAAATCTTCACTTATATATAAATGAAGGATACAATGTAAACATTTTTTAACTGTCCTGCTATTATAAAAAGCAAAATTTCAGCCTCGACATGAACTCTATTGTATTGTGCCCATGATCTCCACTGTATTTGCCAATATCATGTACAGCCACAGTGCATGGAAAAAATCAAACAATACAGACATGTTGACTTGGACGGATAACTCACTGCTAGTTGGCCCAAAAACTCTTGCTGGAAATTGAATCAAAGGTAGTAAACAAGGAGATGGATTTGGGGATGCACACCTTGCAGATGATTTGGCCGGACTCTGACTTCATTTTATGGTTTGATGCCACAATAACGTGCTCAGTCCACTGGCTTTTGCCAGTTCAACCTTTCCCGGTGGAATATGTGGTGCCAAGAGGATTGGTGAGGGACCGGCGAGGAGGATGGATGAGCCTGCAGCCCCAACAACACAGGTCCACAGCTGCGCCAAGTGTGTCGCGGGTCCTTGTCTCCAGTGCCGCTGCTTGACCTCCAACCATCTCGTCACAACGGCCCATCCCTCCTCGATCTCCTCTGCTCATACTCCTACCGCTGGAATTCGACGTGGATTGGGATGAGAGCTCCTGGATGGCGCCAAAGGACTCCAGGAGTCGCAGATTTGCACCTCGGTGGTGGCGGACCTCAGCAAGATTTGGTCTGTCAGGGTCGGGAGAGAGCTTGGGGAGAGGAGTGGGATCCGTCACGGCGGCATGTTGAGGATCACCATTGGCGAGTGAGAGAATGCGAAACAGACCACCAGGGTCATGACCGCCCTTGTTTTAGCCTTTTAGCGATCGACAGGAATCAACATAGGCCCATTAAGCCAGTAGGCCCAATTGAATGTTGGGTGGCCAAAAAAGCCACTGGAGCAGCGACCCGGTAAGGCTAGCGCGGCCTGTACGCACAATTTAGCGTGTAGGTGCGATTTAGGTGGGATTAAGAGCGACCGGACGGCCAGAAAAGCCTGAAAAGACGATCCAACTGATAGAAATGCTGATGGTATGAGAGGGCTGGAAAAGTGCTTAGTTATAATGTATCTAAATGTGAATTTGGTATTCGTTCGATATTTTGATGAGATGTATGTTGTCTTTCCTCTAGTGGAGTTATGTGAACGTCGACTACATGACACTTCACCATGATTCGGGCCTAGGGGAAGGCATTGGGAAGTAATACGTAGATGATGAGTTGCTTGAGTGACAGAAGCTTAAACCCTAGTTTATATGTTGCTTCGTAAGGGGCTGATTTGGATCCATATGTTTCATTCTATGGTTAGATTTATCTTAATTCTTCTTTTGTAGTTGCAGATGCTTGTGAAAGTGGTTAATAATAAGTGGTAGGCTTGTCCAAGTAAGGACAACACCCAAGCACTGGTTCACCCACTTATCAAATTATCAAAGTAATGAACGTGAATCATATGAGCATGATGAAAACTAGCTTGACAATAATTCCCATGTGTCCTCGGGAGCACTTTGCTTTATATAAGATTAGTCGAAGCTTGTACTTTTCTACAAAAAGGATTGGACCGCCTTGCTACACCTTAGTTACACTTGTTACTTGTTACCTGCTATGAATTATCTTATCACAAAACTATCTGTTACCGATAATTTCAATGCTTGAAGAGAATACCTTGCTGAAAACCACTTGTCATTTCCTTCTGCTCCTCGTTGGGTTCGACAATCTTACTTATCGAAAGGACTACTATAGATCCCCTATACTTGTGGGTCATCAGTCTACATCATGATATCATTCTTAATGCATTACTATGTTTCTCCATGAACTTAATACACTAGATGCATGCTGGATAGAGGTCGATGTGTGGAGTAATAGTAGTAGATGCAAGGAGGAGTCGGTCTACTAATCTTGGACGTGATGCCTATATATTGATCATTGCCTTGGATATCATCATAATTATTCCATCTTCTATCAATTGCCCAACAGTAATTTGTTTACCCACCGTATGCTATTTTCTCGAGAGAAGCCACAAGTGAAATCTACGGCCCCCGGGTCTATCTTTTATCATATTTGCTTTCAGATCTATTTTTATTCGCTTTGGTTTTTAGATCTATTATTCCAAAAACCCAAAAATACCTTGCTGCACTTTTTCCTTATTTATTTTCATTCGCTTTTGATTCAGATCTATCTATCCAAACTCATACAAAAGAATTTATCTTTTCACCGAGGAGGGATTGACAACCCCTCTCACACGTTGGGTTGCGAGGATTTGTTCTTTGTGTACAGGTACCGTTTACGTAGAGTTGCTTGGTTCTCCCACTAGATTTATACCTTGGTTTCATAACTAAGGGAAATACCTACCATAGCTGTACTGCATCATCCCTTCCTCTTTGGGGAAATACCGATGCAGTCTCAAGCTGCATCAAAAGGAATTTTGGCACCGTTGTCAGGGAGACATCATCAAAATCTATCAGGTTCCTAATGACAAATATCATCTCCTTGAAATTTACTATTTGCCATTTGCCTCTCGTTTTCATCTCCCCACTACACAAAAATTTGTCGTTTTATTTGCCTTCTTTTTCGTTCGCCTTTTTCTCGTCAGATCTATGTTTTTGTTTGCAATCTCATTTGACTAACTTGTTGCTATGGCTAGTTCCTCCTCTATTGCGTGTACCCCCGAGAATGAGGTTCTTAAATTTAAAGAAAGGGGGGATCTGAAAGATGCTTGGTATAGAACTTGCAATGCTCATAATAGATCTATTTGTAAGCAATCTATCATTTTTCTTCTTTGCAGTTTTTATGTGGGTATTACCACTTGGTATTGATTCTTCCCTGATATGATTACCAGTGGGAATTTCTGGATGTGTCAATCTTTGGATGCTTTTAATGCTATGGGAGATCTAGTGGGTGCACCACCTCTCACTATCAATGAAACTGTTTTAAAACTTGAGCATGTTATGCAAAGGCTTGATGCTATTGAAAAGAAAATACTCACGAAGAACAATTGGAAACTTAGATAGAAGAATGCATAATCTTTCTAATAAAATTGGGTCAAAAGTGGGAGATGTTTTTAAGTTACAAAGGGAAAACGAAACCGTAATTAACGAAAGAGTTGAAGAAAGTCCTTCTCGGATTGATAAATTGGAAGAAATTTTTAGTAACCTAAGCACAACTTTTCTTCCATTAAAAATATTGAAAAAACTCCCATAAAATTTTTCAAGTCTACATAAATTACTAAAAACAAGGGTGTAACTTCTAATATCAACAAGGAAGATCTTATAATGATTAGTATTCATCCCAATTTTGTTGAAGTGATAAAAGACCCTACTTGCAAGAATGATGTAAGGGCATATTTATCCCTAAGAGTTTTGGTGATTGATGACAATGCTTTTGCGGACTAATCGTGTGCCTTGAGTTTCTCAGTTGCTTCATCACTAGGCACAAGACGGTTTGGTGCCCCTCGAAGACTTTTGAAGACGACATTTTTCTACGTTTCATTTTGGTGGATTTGAGTCGTAGGAGAGCCGTACTATTAAGAGGGGGTCTACGTCGGAAAGGTTCGGGTGGAATCATCACGTACACGTTTCCTTCCTTGTCTCCACCTTTCCCTTGCTCTTTGGAGTACTCCCCGTTTATCCTCTTTGCAATTGTCTGGACTGCTGTTGCTGAGCTTGCGGTAGTACTGCTCCCTGGAGCGGTAGTACCACAGGCACTTGCGGTAGTACCGTGCACATGCGCGGTAGTACCGAGGGAGCCCACGGTGGTACCGCTCCTCTGGAGTTGTAGTACCATGGCTCTCTGGCCAAGTACCGCTGCTTCACAGTAGTAGGGGCGGATGTAATTTTTTACATCCGCGCTTGCACGGTAGTACCGCACGTCGAGCGCGGTAGTACCGCGGGAGCCCACGGTAGTACCGCTCCCCTGGAGCCGTAGTACCGTGGTTCCCAGGCCTAGTGCCGCTGCTTCACGGTAGTAGGGGCGGATGTAATTTTTTACATCCGCACCCACACGGTAGTACCACTCCTTGTGCACAGTAGTACCGTGACGGATGTTTGCATCGTATCTTCGTCAGCGGAAGTAGGCACGGATGTATTTTTATTCATCCGTGCCCTTTCCATTCTAGTACTTACCTGCCTCGCAGTAGTATCGCAGGTGGGAGCGGTAGTACCGCGCTCGCGGTAGTACTGCTCTCTTTCTGGCATGTTCTTGTCTCTGCAGCTACCGCGGTAGTACCGTGGTCCCTCACGGTAGTACCACGTGGCCTTGTGGTAGTACCGCGCTCCTGGAGCGTAGTACCGCATGTCGCAGGCTGGTCTAAGTGGATAACGGCTGGATGTTTTCCTCCACTATAAAAGGTGTGTCTCCTACCTCCAGTTGACCATCTCTTCCAACCCTAACTCCATTGTTTCTCCAAGCTCCATTTTCGGCCGATCTCTCTCCCTAGACAATCAAACTTGTTGATTTGGTCGGGATTGGGTGACAAGGCCCCGATCTACACTTCCACCAAGAGATATTCGATTCCCCCCACTAATCCCTAGCGGATCTTGTTACTATTGGGTGTTTGAGCACCCTAGACGGTTGAGGTCACCTCAGAGCCATAGTCCATTGTGGTGAAGCTTCGTGGTGTCGTTGGGAGCCTCCAATTAAGTTGTGGAGATTGCCCCAACCTTGTTTGTAAAGGTTCGGTTGCCGCCTTCAAGGGCACCAATAGTGGATTCACGACATCTCGCATTGTGTGAGGGCGTGAGGAGAATACGGTGGCCCTAGTGGCTTCTTGGGGAGCATTGTGCCTCCACACCGCTCTAACGGAGACGTACTTCCCCTTAAAAGGAAGGAACTTCGGTAACACATCCTCGTCTCCAACGACTCCACTCTCGGTTATTTCGTGCCTTTACTTTTGCAAGCTTACTTGTGTTGTATTCCTTGCTTGCTTATGTGCTAGTTGTTTTTGCATCATATAGGTTGCTCACATAGTTGCATATCTAGACAACCTATTTTGTTGCAAAGTTTAAATTGGTAAAGAAAAGCTTAAAAATTGTTAGTTGCCTATTCGCCCCCCTCTAGTCAACTATATCGATCCTTTCAATTGGTATCAGAGCCTCATCTCTTTTTAAGGACTTTACCGTCTAAAGAGTATGGTTGACACCACAGACGGTGTGGAGGAGCACTCCGGCGTGAATCCTAACTCGTCTACGGCCGATGGGGGAACCTCGGTCTCTCGTGAGGAATTCAATGTAGCTCTAGACACATTGAAAAACTCCATGACGGACAAGGTTGAAAGCATGTTTACTAAATTTCTAGAAGGACTTAAACTGTCTACCTCGCCGATGAAAGTGGGTGATCCCACCAACAAGGTGACGGATGCTACCTCCAAAAAGGGGGAAGCTAACAGTGAAAAGGGTCCTTCTACTAGTGGTAGAAATGGCACCGGCATCTTTGCCCATGTGGAACCTCCAACTTATGGTGGACCTATTCCCTCTACTCATTTAAATCATGCCGGTCCTCCTCCTAAGATTGTGAAAAATGAGGACTTTGATTCTTGGGTGTGCCTCTTCAAGCGTCATTTAAAGCATGTGAATACTAATCTTTGGAGAATCATTGAAGAAGGTTTCTATCCACATGACCCAAGCAACTTCACCCCTCGAGAAGCTGTGGATAATCAATTCAATGAGAATGCTCTCTTCATCATCCAAGAGGCAATTCTCCCCGAAGATCTCCCTCATCTTTGACCCTACACCACGGCCAAAGACGCGTGGCATTGCGTTGTGTCTCTCTATCGAGGAAGTGCGAGCATTCAACGCTCCAACTATGAATTGGTGCAAGATGAAGCCGATGAGTTTGCAATGAAGGAAGATGAAGAACCTTCGTGAGCTCTTTCGGAGAGTAACCAAACTTGCGGTCTCGCTCCGAGATCATGGGAGCAAGGACATGGATGAAAATTGGATCAAACGCAAGTTCCTCAAGGCCATGATGCCCTACAACAATGCCATGTCCTCCGTCATTCGTCAAAGACCAGACTTCCACTCCATGACCTCAAGTGAAGTGTTGGATGAGTTTGTTGCAATGAGCATCTTGGACAAGACCGCCGATAACGTGGTGCTCTAGTCTCAAAGAGCAAAGAAGCCCAACCTTGCCTTGAAGGCCAAGGTTGTTGTGGAAGAAGAGGAAAATGAGGAGAGCAACCCCGAAGATACAAAATATGATTATCACGAGCACATGGCTCTCGCTTCAAGGAAATTTTGGAGCAAGAAGAACTCAAGACCCAATTTCAACAAGAACAACTCAAGTGGCTTCAAGAGCAAGCAACGAGTTAGACCTTGTTTCAACTATGGCAATGTGAGCCATTTCGTTGCGGATTGTCCTTACGAGAAGCGGGAAGACAATGGTGGCAAGCTCATCCAGAGAGACAAACCCAAGTCTTTCCCCAACAAGAACAACTTCACCAAGAAGACTCCTACTCAGGGGTTGGTGGTTCAAGAGGAATACCATGAGGATGACGATGATGATGAAGATAGTGAAGCAATGGCCATGGCATCCGTTGCCATTGCCACAACTCCCCGAGTGTCTCTCTTCGATTCCCCCAACGAGAACATCACCACCAAGTGCCTCATGGCTAAAGCCACCAACAAGGTAACCCCCAACATCAAAACCACCATTATTCCTAATCCCTCTTTG
The DNA here is from genome assembly GCF_002162155.2 of Triticum dicoccoides. Taxonomy (NCBI): domain Eukaryota; kingdom Viridiplantae; phylum Streptophyta; class Magnoliopsida; order Poales; family Poaceae; genus Triticum; species Triticum dicoccoides. The sequence goes on from NC_041383.1 coordinate 260,015,545, forward strand.
ACGGTTGGCATTCATGATGGTAAGGGGTCTAATGAGGAAGTAAATGATTTTGAGTGCTTTATGAGTAAGCTCAAGGGCAAATCCAAGAAGCACTTTGTTGCTCTCTTGGAACAACTTGGTGAAGCCAATGACATGATCGAGGCTCACGAAGAAACCATCTCTAAGATGGAAGGTCATAGTCGTGACTATGCCGATGAGATATCAGATTTCTCTAATGCTCTTGAGGAAGAGCGTGGGCATCATTTTGCTCTTGAGGAGTCACAAAACGATGACCATGCCAAGTTAAAGAAAGATCTCGATCATGCTCTTGTTGTGTCTCGTGTGCTAACTTCCGAGAAGGCTAAACTTGGGGTTGATCATGCTAGACTCAAGGAGGAGTTTGATGTGCTTGACAAGGCCCACAAGGTCTTGAAGGGTGCTCATGCTAACCTCAAGGAGTCTCATGCTCAACTCCAAGTTAAGCTAACCAAGGAGAAGGCCACCTTTCCTCACATGATCTTAATTGATAACGCAAATGCTACTAACCCGTGTTGTGAGCATGTGCATCTTGTGGAGGAGAATGCCAAGTTGAAGGAACAACTCGAGAGAGGCCTTTTGTCATGCATACAAGGTGAGAAGAACCTAAAAGACCTTTTGAGCAATCAAAAGGAAGTTGTGGCCAAGGAGGGAGTTGGGTTCTCACCCAAGTCCAAGAAGAAGAAGAAGAACAAGAAGAAGAATGACAAGACCAAACGACCTCCCCCGCTTAAGCAAACTTTTGTGAAGGAGGGAGAGGGTGATCCTAAGGAGAAGAAGAACAATGCGAAGAGTGGTGATGCCAAAAAGGGCAAAGTCATCTCTCCCAATAAAGCCGGCGACTTTTACCCTTCTTATGTGTTGTGCCGTGCTAGTGATGGGCATGTTTATGCTAAATTTGTTGGTTCTTCTTATGAGTACATTGAATGGTCTATTTGGGTTCTTAAGACCCTTGTTACTAACATCAAAGGACCCATTACTAAATGGGTACCTAAAACCAAGCATTGATCTCTTGTAGGTGTTTGCTTCCGGTGGGGGATCATGGTTGCTCGATAGTGGAGCAACAAATCATATGACCGGGAGCAAGGACTTGGTGGTGGACGTGCAAAAGATCCCATCTATGCCCACCAATGTCGAGTGGGGTGATGCCTCACATTCTAAGGTATTGGGTCTTGGCAAGGTTGTCATTTCTCATGATCTAACGATCGAGAAAGTCATGCTTGTTGAGTCCCTTGCATACAGTTTACTTTCCGTTCGTCAACTTGCACTCATGGGCTTTGCCACCTTCTTTGATGTTGATACCATGGCCCTCTTGTGGAGCAAGACTCTTAAAGTAGCCTTTGTTGGGCATGTCGAGAACGGTCTCTATGTGATTAACTTTTTGGAGCGACCCACTAAGACCGCGACATGCCTAATGGCTAAAGTTGATGTGGGATGGCTTTGGCATCGCCGTTTAGCCCACGTCAATATGAGATCTTTGCAAAGCCTTCTCAAGGGGGAGCATGTCCGTGGATTAACAAATGTTAGTTTTGCCAAAGATCATGCTTGCAGTGCTTGTATCGAAGGAAAGCTTCATGACACGACTCACCCTCCCACGACTATCATCTACTCGAAGAGACCCTTGGAGCTCCTTCACATGGACCTCTTTGGGCCTCCATCCTTTGATAGTCTTGGGGGAAGAAAGTATTGCTTGGTGATTGTGGATGATTATTCAAGATACACGTGGGTATATTTCTTCAAGAGGAAGAGTGAAACTCAACAAACCTTCATCGACTTTGCAAATGAAGCTCAATGACAACATGATGCAAAGATCTTGACAATAAGAAGTGACAACGGCACCGAGTTCAAGAACTACACCTTGGATGAGTTCCTTAGTGATGAGGGGATCAAGCATCAATATTCTGCTCCATACACCCCTCAACAAAATGGTGTTGCGGAGAGGAAGAACAGGATGTTGATGGATGCGGCAAGGACCATGATGGCGGAGTTCAAGTCTCCGTACAACTTTTGGGCCGAAGCCATCAACACCGTGTGTCATGCATCAAATCGGCTCTATCTCCGCAAGGGCTTGAACAAGACTCCCTATGAAATTCTCACCGGTAACAAGCCCAATCTCAAGTACTTCCGGGTGTTCGGGTGTAAGTGTTTCATTCTCAAAAAGGGTGTTAGTTTGTCAAAATTTGAGGCTAGAGCTTATGAGGGCATATTTGTTGGTTATGCTACAAACTCTCATGCTTACCGTGTTCTCAACAAGTCCACCGGACTCATTGAAGAGATGTGTAACGTGGAGTTTGACGAAAATAACGGCTCCGAAGTGGAGCAAAGGGGTACTTGTGATGTAGGTGATGAAATTCCTCCCCAAGCCATAAGAAGAAGGGGTATCGGTCATATTCTACCCGTTGAGGAACCCCTTGTGGCCGAAGGAGAAGGTCAATGCTCCACTCAAGTGGAGCCATCACCTCCCGAAGACCCACACGCTTCCGAAGAACAAAGTGAAGGCCCTCAACCTCATGATCAAGACCAAGGGCAAGATCAACCTCAAGATGGTGGTGAACCACCATATGATGCCCAAGGTCAAGTTCTCCCCCTCGAGCAAGTTCAAGATCAAGAGCAAGCTCAAGATGGCGTTCAAGATAATCAAGTTGATCCTCCTCCGTCCACATCCAAGGAGGAATTAGAGCGTCATGCCGTGAAGATTGCTTCCAAGCTCACCACCAAAGGCCATCTCATGGAGAATGTGGTTGGAAGCCTAAGAAAGGGGGTAAGCACTCGTAGACAATTAGCAAACTATTGTGAACATCACGTGTTTGTCTCTTGTGTTGAACCCCAAAAGGTCTATGAAGTGCTCGAAGATTCAGATTGGCTCAATGCCATGCATGAAGAACTCAACAACTTAGAGTACAACAAGGTGTGGAGATTGGTGCCACGGCCGTTGGGGAACCATAACGTCATTGGAACTATGTGGATTTTAAAGAACAAGAAAGACGCTCATGGGAACATCATTCACAACAAGGCAAGATTGGTAGCACAAGGCTACTCCCAAGTCGAGGGTATCGACTACGGTGAAACCTTTGCTCCGGTTGCTCGCCTTGAATCCATTCGTTTGTTGATTGCTTATGCTTCCCATCACAACTTTAAGTTACAACAAATGGATGTGAAAAGTGCTTTTCTTAATGGTCCTATTAATGAGTTGGTTTATGTCAAGCAACCCCCCGGGTTCGAGGATCCTTACTTCCCAGATCATGTGTATCAACTCGATAAGGCACTCTATGGCCTCAAACAAGCCCCATGTGCGTGGTATGACCACCTTACTAAGTTGTTACAAGATCGTGGATTTGAAGTTGGGCAAATCGATCCCACTCTTTATACTAAGAAGGTCAAAGCGGAGTTGTTTGTGTGCCAACTATATGTTGATGACATTATCTTTGGTTCCCCTAACAAAGCTTTCAATGGAGAATTTGCCGCTCTCATGACCTCTAAGTTCAAGATGTCTTCGATGGGAGAGTTGAAGTTCTTCCTTGGTTTTGATATCAAACAAAGAAGAGAAGGTACCTTCATCAACCAAGCCAAATACACTCAAGACATGCTTAAGAGATTCAAGCTAAGTGATGTCAAGCCGGCTTCTACTCCAATGCCTACCAAGTGCCAACTTGACATTGATCCCAATGGTAAAGCGGTGGATCAAAAGGTATATCGTTCTATGATTGGATCCTTGCTTTACCTTTGTGCATCTAGACCGGATATCATGTTGAGTGTGGGAATGTGTGCACGGTTTCAAGCCGCACCAAAGGAAAGCCACTATGTGGCGATCAAGCGAATCTTTCGATATTTGGCTCATACCCCAAACTTTGGCCTATGGTACCCAAGAGGATCTAACTTCAAGCTTGAAGGATTTACGTATTCCGATTGGGAGGGAGACAAGGTGGATAGAAAGTCCACTTCCGGAGGGTGCCAATTTCTTGGTTGCTCTTTGGTGAGTTGGTCTTCCAAGAAGCAAAGTTGTGTCTCTCTCTCGTCCACCGAAGCGGAATATGTGGCGGCCGGTAGTTGTTGTGCACAACTCTTATGGATGAGGCAAACTTTAAAGGAATACGGTGTCATTTGTGACAAAGTGCCTCTTTGGTGTGACAATGAAAGTGCCATCAAGATTTCTCTCAACCCGGTGCAACATTTCAAGATGAAGCACATTGAGATTTGGTATCACTTCATTCGGGATCACATTAGGCGAGGGGAGATCGAGCTCAAGTATGTCAACACTCATGATAACCTTGCAGATATTTTCACGAAGCCCTTGGATGAAGCAAGATTTCGCGAGTTAAGGCATGAGCTAAATATCATTGATTCGAGCAATGTGACTTGAGCCCGTGCACACCCCACCTCACTCAACTTGTTGTCTAGTTTAGGTGTAGGCATGGACATAGGGGTAGTGCCGTTCTCTCAATGAACTCTCCCTCCCCCCATTATGCATAAATCGATCAACTCTTTCACATTAGCCATTTTTTATGGTGCTTGTGCTTCAAAGACGAGTGTTGGTCATGGGCCCAAGGATAATTCTTCGCGGTGCCATACCAATTGACTCAAACATAGGTGGCTCCGGCCACCGCCCTCTCCTTTTCGAGAGGTGGTGTCGCATGGTTGTTTCTGGTTGTCGTTTGTCTTTCTGCCTCGGTGTTGAGTGTGCTCTTGTAGTGTCTTCCATGCCCGAAGTTTCCTTGTGAAGACCTCCTTTTTCGTGTGTTTGAAACCTGCTTTTCTTGAGCTTACGGTACTACCGCAGCCTGCTATGGTACTACCGCGCGTGGAGAGCACGGTACTACCGCCCCAGCACGGCAGTAATTTTTTACTGCTGCCTGGGAGAGCGGTACTACCGCTTTAGTGCGGTACTTCAGCCCAAGCGGTACTACCGTGATGATATGCGGTACTACTGCGCCGTCGCAGACGCGTGGGGATAAGGACGGGCAGGGGGAGTTCTAACTCCCCCATACCCATTCGTCTATTTCCCCCACTTTGTCTCTCTCCCTATCGCTCAAGAACGGGGCCGGAGTCCCTCACCGGATCTCCGCCTCTGGCTGCTCCCCTGCGATTCTGTCCGGTGGGATCGTTCCCCACCACGTGCTCTTGCCATGGAACAAGGTCTTTCCCCAAATACCTCTCTTTTTGGTTGTCTTCTTTGCCTCTAGGTTTTTGGGGAGATACATTTGTTCTTGAGACTTTAGGCTAAGTCTTTGCAAGAGTAGGATGTAGGAGAGTAGTATTGCATAGGGATTATACCTGATTTGTTGTCGTGTGATGGAGTTGATCAACCGTAGTACCGCCGTGGTTTCACGGTTCATCTCAGATTCAAAGTTTGGTGTTGGATCTGACGCGGTGCGGTACTACCGCGCCGCATGTGCGGTACTACCTCTCAACCGGTACTACCGCCCGTCCGGTGCGGTACTACCGCACGAGCTGCGGCACTAGAATCTTACTACCGCTCCCAGCCCCGGTACTACCGTGACTTCACACGGTACTACCGCGACTAGGAGCGGTACTACAATTTTAGTACCGCAGCACCAGGCAGTACTACCGTTGGGTCCATTCTATCTCATGGCAATTACCACGTATGCTTTCTTCGTGTTTCTTTCGCTTTGCCATGGTCTTTGCATTGATCCTTCTTGCTTGTCGTGGGTGTTTTGTGTTTTCTATCTCAGGTGGTGGCTCTCGCCGTTCCAATCCCAGTCGTGACACTGGCTCCAAGCGTCTGCGCAATCAAGGTGAAGCAACAGAGGGCTCCAATGCCCCCAAGCGCCATGTCAGGACCACCACTGACAAGCACAAGGAACCCGCTAAGGGCATGGACGAGATACCCCAATCTGAGTACATCCGTCTTAGGCAGATCAACCTGTATGTGAATTCTCGTGCTACCGTCAGAGGTTGTGAGTTGTTTTGGACCAAGCAGCAGACTCTCACCTATTTGGATGTCATCAAGAACAAGCAAAATACCTATGTGGATGTCAAGTGGATAGACATGCATCACCTGAGGAAGGACAAGTATCGTGAGTACTTTGGCGAAGCTCTGGATTTGGTGGAGCAGTTTGATATTGAACATGTGATCTCTTTCCATCTTTACTATGACCATGAGCTTATCTGTCAGTTCTTTGCCTCAGTGTTCTTTCACCCTGGGGAGGAGCGGAGGATGACCTGGATGACCAATGGTCATTAGTTGACTGCTACCTGGAAGGAGTTCATGGATCTGCTCCAGGTTCCTGATGACGGGCTCAACTCACCAGTGGGTGTTCGCCCCCATGCAAATTCTGAGTCTGCTAACAAGGACAAGCTTCAGCCGTTCTATGTTGAGAAGGTGCTTGCCAATAGTAAGTCAGCGTGGGTGCTCAACTCATTTCTGGATATTATGTATCGCATCTTCCGCAACTCTCTATTCCCTCGCACTGGTGACAAGGACAAGGTTCATGCCTATATGGTGGATATGATGCTCCTGTGCGAGGAGGCTCGCGTGTCTCAGACTCAGGCACTTGATGTCTCACACATCATGTGGTGTGAGCTTCGGTTTGCGGTGTTCAACCGCAAGGTGCCTATCTATGGACCATATCTGTTTCTGTTGATCTCCAAGACTTGGGCGAAGCAGTACCCTGGTGATGAGTTCCTTGCTCCTGACTGGATTCGGCATGATCCCATCAGTCTCCGTGTCAAGCCCAACTGGGCCAACACTACTACTCGTGCTATGGCGTCCGCTGCTAGGAGGGCTGTTGATGAGGATGAGGCTGAAGCAGAGGATGTTGCTGATGACCGTGCTGTTGGGTCTTCCCATAGTTCCCCTGTGCCCTCGTGGGCCAAGAATCTGAAGGACAAGATGAAGACTCTTTTCTGCATGCAAGCTAAGGGGGAGTACAAGACTCACGTGGCATCCAAGGAGAGTCGCCTCCACTACAAGAAGATCTTGAAGCTGTATGGAGAGGACGTGTCTGGCGGGTCTGAGGATCACATTACTCTAGAGGCTGAGTGGATGGAGAAACAAGGCTACAAGTGGACTGATTCTGAGGAGGACATCGAGGAGACCATTCCTGCCGCCGGGTCTGACGAGGATCGTTGGGATGATTTCTCTGCTTGAGCCACCCCTTGTGTGTAGGTGTCCTCTCTGCCTTTTTGGCGTCTCGATGCCAAAGGGGGAGATAGTGTAGGGATTTGCGAGTCATGTGTCGTTTCGGTTGTTTCGGTTGCTTTGGTTTAGTTTGTCCTTCATATGGTGTAAGACACATGCACTCTACCTATCTTAGTGAGCATGTGTTATATTGTGCTACCTTTGTTTATGCACTTGCTTAGATTGTTGGTCTTACATGGCTTGTCTCTAAAATATAGGGGGAGTGTTGATCCTAGCTTGTGTGTTGTGCAGTCCAAAGCATCCATCTAGATTGCACACATCTAGGGGGAGCCCGTCTACATTTTAGAGAGGAGGGGTTTGCCTCTGCTCATTATTATTTCCCTTTGTGCAAATCCCGTACTGTCATCAATCCACCAAAAAGGGGGAGATTGTAAGGGCATATTTATCCCTAAGTGTTTTGGTGATTGATGACAATGCTTTTGCGGACTAATCGTGTGCCTTGAGTTTCTCAGTTGCTTCATCGCTAGGCACAAGACGGTTCGGTGCCCTCGAAGACTTTTGAAGACGGTGTTTTTCTACATTTCTTTTTGGTGGATTTGAGTCGTAGGAGAGCCGTACTATTAAGAGGGGGTCCATGTCGGAAAGGTTCAGGTGGAATCATCACGTACACGTTTCCTTCCTTGTCTCCACCTTTCCCTTGCTCTTTGGAGTACTCCCCGTTTATCCTCTTTGCGATTGTCTAGACTGTTGTTGCTGAGCTTGCGGTAGTACTGCTCCCTGGAGCGGTCGTACCACAGGCACTTGCGGTAGTACCGTGCGCATGCGCGGTAGTACCGCGGGAGCCCACGGTAGTACCGCTCGTCTGGAGTTGTAGTACTGTGGCTCTCTGGCCAAGTACCGCTGCTTCGCGGTAGTAGGGGCGGACGTAATTTTTTACATCCGCGCCTACATGGTAGTACCGCACGTCGAGCGTGGTAGTACCGCGGGGGCCCATGGTAGTACCGCTCCCCTGGAGCCGTAGTACCGTAGTTCCCAGGCCTAGTGTCGCTGCTTCACGATAGTAGGGGCGGATGTAATTTTTTACATCTGCACCCACACGGTAGTACCGCTCCTTGTGCACGGTAGTAACGTGACGGATGTTTGCATCGTCTCTTTGTCAGCGGAAGTAGGCACAAATGTATTTTTATTCATCAGTGCCCTTTCCAGGCTTGGACTTACCTGCCTCGCGGTAGTACCGTAGGTGAGAGCGGTAGTACCACGCTCGCGGTAGTACTGCTCTCTTTCTGGCATGTTCTAGTCTCTGCAGCTGCCGCGGTAGTACCGTGGTCCCTCACGGTAGTACCGCGTGGCCTTGCGGTAGTACCGCGCTCCTGGAGCGGTAGTACCGCATGTCGCAGGCTGGTCTAAGTGGATAACGGTTGGATGTTGTCCTCCACTATAAAAGGTGTGTCTCCTACCTCTAGTTGACCATCTCTTCCAACCCTAACTCCATTGTTGCTCCAAGCTCCATTTTTAGCCGATTTCTCTCCCTAGACAATCAAACTTGTTGATTTGCTCAGGATTGGGTGACAAGGCCCCGATCTACACTTCCACCAAGAGATATTCGATTCCCCCCACTAATCCCTAGCGGATCTTGTTACTCTTGGGTGTTTGAGCACCCTAGACGGTTGAGGTCACCTCGGAGCCATAGTCCATTGTGGCTAAGCTTTGTGGTGTTATTGGGAGCCTCTAATTAAGTTGTGGAGATTGCCCCAACCTTGTTTGTAAAGGTTCGGTCGCCGCCTTCAAGGGCACCAATAGTGGATTCACGGCATCTCGCATTGTGTGAGGGCGTGAGGAGAATACGGTGGCCCTAGTGGCTTCTTGGGGAGCATTGTGCCTCCACACTACTCTAACGGAGACGTACTTCCCATTAAAAGGAAGGAACTTAGGTAACACATCCTCGTCTCCACCGGCTCCACTCTTGGTTATTTCGTGCATTTACTTTTGCAAGCTTACTTGTGTTGTATGTATCCCTTGCTTGCTTATGTGCTAGTTGTTTTTGCATCATATAGGTTGCTCACATAGTTTCATATCTAGACAACCTATTTTGTTGCAAAGTTTAAATTGGTAAAGAAAAGCTTAAAAATTGTTAGTTGCCTATTCACCCCCCCTCTAGTCAACTATATCGATCCTTTCAAATGAATTCTTCAATCTTGTTCCTAGGAGTACTGTTGTTGAAAATATGTATGCTAAATCCTTGAAGAGTTATAGGTGTTTGATTGAGGAGTTGTAGAAGAAAGATAAAAATACTTAATCTATGCATTATGCCTAGCTAGGGGCATAAAACGATAGCACTTGTTGGGAGGCAACCCAATGAATAAAATTTATTTTTGCCTTTTTCTTTCTGTTCTTGAGTGTTTGCACAATTATGACTCTGTTATGATTGTTTTTTATGTTTTAATTAGTGTTTGTGCCAAGTAAAGCCTTTGGGATCATGTTGGGTGATAGTTGATTTGATCTTGTTGAAAAACATAAACTTTTGCGTCCAGTAGCAGAATTTTGTAAAATCATAGAAGCGACGAAAAATTCTGAAGTTTTTAAACAAGATTTATATACAAATTGCCCACGTTGTCCTATGTTTTAATAATTTTTGGAGTTACAGAAGTATGGTTAGTGTTCAGATTACTACAGACTGTTCTCCTTTGACAAATTCTATTTTCGTTGCATTGAGTGCTTATTTTGTTCAATCTATGGATTGTATTGGGGGTATAAGCCATGGTAAAGTTAGAATACATTAGTTATAATGAAATAATAAAATATGAATGGGTTTGCAACAATACTTAGAGTGGTGATTTGCTTTATTATACTAATGGATCTCATGAAGGTTTTGTTAAGTTTTGTGTGATTGAAGTTTTCAAGTTTTGGCTGAGATCACGATGGATGAAGGAATAAGGTGTCTCATGAGCCTAAGCTTGGGGATTCCCCATGGCATCCCAACTTAATATTCAAGGAGAACCAAGCAACTAAGCTTGGGGATGCCCCGACAGGCATCTTCTCTTTCTTCTAATGACCATCGATATTTTACTTGGAGCTATATTTGTATTCGTCACATATCATGAGTTTTGCTTCAAGTGTCTTGTATTATATGAGGCTGTGCTTGTTTTGATTTTTAGTTTGTCACAAGTATCATCGGTGGACACACCTATTTGAGAGAGACAAAGTTATGCTATGATTAGTTATAATTGCTCTTTATGCTTCACTTAAAAAAATATCTATGGAATTGCTCTAGTGCTTCACTTCTATCTTTTTAGCATGGTGTGCTTTAATATTTTTGAAGAAATACTCTCATGCTTCACTTACATTTATTTGAGAGTTAGTAAATCTTTGAAGAAATTATCTCATTCTTCACTTATATTATTTTGAGAGTTGAAAATGTTTATGCTCATGTTCTTCACTTAAATTTGATTGAGCTTGTCAAAAAACAATTGCAACATATGAAACTAGTCCCAAAGTGAAATATATTCAAGAGGGATATAATAAAAACTTTCATGAAGATCATTGGAAAAAATAAACTCGATTCTTTGTAATAGTTTTGAGATATGATGATAGTAATATATGAGTCATGTTGGTGAGTAATTATGCTTTAGTAAGAATATTGGTGTTAAGGTTTGTGATTCCCTATGCAAGCATGAAAGTCAATAGTTATGCAATAAAATTAAATCCTACTTGTGGTGCATTATTTGGTGTTAGTTATGCTCAATGCTCACTTATGTGAATTTTCATTTCTTGGTTGGTTGCTTCTCAATCTTTTTGCTAGCCTCCACTTGTACTAAGTAGAAATACTACTTGTGCATCCAAAATCCTTAAACCCAGTTTTGCCATATGAGTCCACCATACCTACCTATATGAGGTATTTTCGTTCCGTTCTAAGTAAATTTGTATGTGCCAACTCTAAGAAAATTCAAAATGAATTTCCTTTTTGTGTGCCCATACCACTCATGAAGCGGTAGCGGGTGGCCAATATTTTCCATGCTAGATGTGTTATTCTCAAGATGAGTGTTTATTCACTTGTCATTGCACGAGACTATGCCGGTAATAGGGATTCCCAGTCCCAAAATGAAAAAGAAATTTACTTTATGTTGTCAAATAAAAAATTCCTTGGAAAGTGTTGGTATGGACAGTACCCGTGGATACGGCTAGCCATGGAATGAGGAAGTATGGTGGAAAAAGGAATAAACTTTATTTTCTGTTTGGGAGACGCCTATGATATATCTAGCATGGAAAGTGTCGGGAACTACTCGGTCGTTTTCGTTGATGGGAAAAGTATGCCTCCCAAAAAAATTTATCTCTCAATTTAAGCTTTGAGCTCTATCACCTCTACAAATCCCTACTTCCCTCTGCGAAGGGCCTATCTATTTACTTTATGCAATTTTTATTTTTATTTGAGTCTCCATCTCCTCTTATAAAGCACCAATTAGGGAGCACTATGATCATAATTGTGCATTGGATGTAGCTAATATTCGAGTGTGTTTCATGAATGGATCAATGATTGAGCATGATGGGCTAGGGGTAACTTTCTTTAGTGTTGATATTTTGAAAGACATGGTTGCTTGTTGATATGCTTGAGTATTGAAGCTATTATGTATTCATGTCAAATATAGACTATTGCTTTGAACCATCTAACAGTCCAAATGTCCATGCTACGAAAGAAAAGAATATGTGATGAACATGTTAGGCAGCATTCCACATCAAAAATTCTGTTTTTATCATTTACCTACTCGAGGACGAGTAGGAATTAAGCTTGGGGATGCTGATATGTCTCCAATGTATCTATAATTTTGATTGTTCCATGTTGTTATATTATCATTCTTGGATGTTTTATAATCATTTTACAACAACTTTATATCATTTTTGGGGTCTAACCTATTGACATAGTGCCCAGTGCTAGGTGCTATTTTTTGCTTGTTTTTTACTTCACAGAATATCAGTACCAAACAGAGTCGAAAAATAGCAAAACTTTTTGGAGATTATTTTGGACTAGAAGACACCTTGGGGGCCAAGAAAGCACCTGGAAGGAGTCCCATGGGGACCACAATACACCAAGGCACACCCAGGAGCCCAGGTTCGCCCTGGTGGGTTGTGAGGCCTGACACGTCTCCGTCATATCTACTTTTCCTAATGCTTTTCCTCTTGTTTTGGACTCTAATTTGCATGATTTGAATGAAACTAACCCGTACTGACGCTGTTTTCAGTAGAACTACCATCGTGTTGTTTTTTGTCCAGAAATAATGGTTCTCGGAATGGAACAAAACTTTTTGGAGAATTATTTTGAAAATAAATAAAAATACTGGAGCCCAGAACCACCGGAGGCGGGGGCCTGGGTGAGCACAACCCACCAGGGCGCGCCCCCCTCCAGGCACACCCAGGTGGGTTGTGCTTGCCTGGTGGCCCTGCAGACCCTGATCCCGGCTCCATAAATACCTATATTTGGAGAAAAAAATCAGGGAGGAAGAATTATCGTGTTTCTTGAGACGGAGCCGCAGTCACCTCCTGTTCCTCATCGGGAGGCTAGATCTGGAGTCTGCTTTGCGCTCCGGAGAGGAGGATCTTCGATCTTCGTCATCACCAACCCTCCGGCATCGCCAATTCCAGGATGCTCCCCACCGGGAGAGAGTAATTCCTTCATAGGCTCACTGGTCGGTGAGGAGTTGGATGAGATTCATCATGTAATCGACTTAGTTTTATTAGGGCTTGATCCCTAGTATCCATTATGTTCTGAGATTGATGTTGTTATGAGTTTGTCATGCTTAATGCTTGTCACTTTGGGCCCGGGTGCCATGATTTTAGATCTGAACCATTTATGTTATCACCATTATATCTATGTTCTAGATCCGATCTTGCAAGTTATATTCATGTATTACGTGTTATGATCCGTAAACCCCAGTGTGACAGTAATTGGGATACTTTCCAGTGATGACTGTATTCACTATGTGTTAATGCTTTGTTCCGGTTCTCTATTAAAAGGAGGCCTTAATATCCCTTAGTTTCCTTATGGACCCCGCTGCCACGGGAGGTAGGACAAAAGATGTCATGCAAGTTCTTTCCATAAGCACGTATAACTATTTACGGAATACATGCCTACATTATATTTATGAACTGGAGCTAGTCTTGTATCGCCCTAGGTTTTGACTGTTATATGATGAATATCATCCAACGAATCGCCGATCCAATGCCTACAAATTTCCTACATATTGTTCTTGCTAAGTTACTACTGCTGTTATTACTGTTACAATTGCTACAAAATCATTGCTATCACTGTTACCATTACTGCTACTATAATCACTACTATCAAAACTATCATATTACTATGCTACCGATCATATTGCTGAAGATACTTAATCTCTAGGTGTGGTTGAATTGACAACTCAGCTGCTAATACTTGCAAATATTATTTGGCTCCTATTGTGTCGAATCTATAAATTTGGGTTGAATATTCTACCCTCGAAAACTGTTGCGATCCCCTATACTTGTGGGTTATTAGGGCCCACGGAGGTCTCCTGCACCACCTCTTCGCCTTATAAATTCCCAAATATTCCAGAAATCCTAGGGGAGCAGATGAAACACAATTTCATCCGCCGCAAGTTCCAGAACCACGAGATCCAATCTACACCATCACAGAGGGGTTCATCATCCTCATTGGTGCCTCTCTGATGATGTGCGAGTAGTCCACCATAGACCTAAGGGTCCGTAGGCGGTAGCTAGATGGCTTCTTCTTCTCTCTTTTTTCTTCTCAATACAATGGTCTCTTGGAGATCTATTTGATGTAACTCTTTTTGCGGTGTGTTTGTTGGGATCTGATGAACTTTAGGTTTATGATAAGATCTATATCCATGAATATTATTTGAGTTTTCTTTGATCTCTTATATGCATGATTATTTATAGACTCGTATTTCTTCTTTGAATCTTTGGTTTAGTTAGGCTAACTAGATCGATTTTTATTGCCATGGGAAGAGGTGCTTTGTGATGGGTTCAATCTTGCGGTGTCCTCTCCCAGTGACATAAGGGGCAGAGAGGCACACATATATCGTTGTTATTAAGGATAACAAGATGGGGTCCATTTCTACATGAATAGATCTTGTCTACATCATGTCATCATTCTTATTGCATTACTTCGTTTCTCCATGAACTTAATACACTAGATGCATGCTGGATAGCGGTCGATGTGTGGAGTAATAGTAGTAGATGCAGGCAGGAGTCGGTCTAGTAATCCTGGACTGATGCCTATATATTGATCGCCTTGGATATCATCATAATTATTCGATCTTCTATCAATTACCCAACAATAATTTTTTTACCCATAGTATGCTATTTTCTCGAGAGAAGCCACTAGTGAAATCTACACCCCCGGCTCTATCTTTTATCATATTCACTTCTAGATCTCTTATTCCAAAAACTCAAAAATACCTTGCTGCACTTTTTCCTTATTTATTTTAATTCTCTTTTTATTCAGATCTATTTATCCAAACTCATACGAAACAATCTATCTTTTTACCAAGGAGGGATTGACAACCCCTCTTACACGTTGGGTTGTGAGGATTTGTTCTTTTTGTGCAGGTACCGTTTGCATAGTGTTGCTTGGTTCTCCTACTGGATTGATACCTTGGTTTCATAATTGAGGGAAATACCTACCGCAGTTGTACTACATCATCCCTTCTTCTTTGGGGAAATACTAACGCAGTCTCAAGCCGCATCAAGAACTAGAGAACTAGAGAACTAGAGGAGGCTCCAAAACTTGTATGTATCAAAGTGCCAAAACCCTCTATATATAGGTTGGAGGGGAGAGGGAGGGGTGGCACAAGGAGGGAAAGGACTCCCATCCTTGGACGGCCAAGAGGAGGGGGAGTCCCCTCCAATTCAGCCTCCTCCCTTCCCAAGTAGAAAAGGGGGTGCCACAACACTACAAAAAAATACACTTCCGTGATGATACGTGTTTGTCACAGTAAGTCACGTTTTCTAGCATGCATGTACATCCATGATGATTTTATGACAGAATCAAGATAGTCATACATGTGTTGTCGCAGAAGTGTTCGATGACATTTCCAAAATTATCATCACGGAAGTGTCCACTTCCATGACGATAAATCGCGCGTCACAGAAGTGTTTTCGTCAAGGGTGACCGACACATGGCACCGTAACGGAACACCGTTAAGCTATCGGGTCCAGTTTTGGATCCGATAACCTGTTAACAGCCCGGACCAATGGGGATTTTCCACGTGTAAAATCATCATTGGCTGGAGGAAACACATGTCAGCTCCGCGTTGGCACAAGTGTCACTCATCCAATGGGCGAGATGCGCCTATGATATGTTGACACATGGACCGGCCCAAAAGTAGCCCATAAAGTTTCAATGGGACGGCCCAACTAAAGGCCCACAAGATTTTGCGGACCATAATGGGCCGGCCAGCTAAAGGCCCACGAGATTTTGCGGACCATAATGGGCCGGCCCAGCTAAAGGCCCACAAGATTTTGCGGGCCATAATGGGCCGGCCCAGCTAAAGGCCCACGAGATTTTGCGACCATAATGGGCCGGTCCAGTTAAAAGTACACAAGATTTTGCGGACCATAATGGGCCGGCCCAGCTAAAGGCCCATGAGATTTTGCCGACCATAATGGGCCGACCCAGCTGAAGGTCCACAAGATTTTGAGGACACTAGTGGGCCGACCCATTAAAAAGTTGTCATGTTTTGGGACAGATGTCGGCCCATATTTGATCCGGTCCATTAACAACCTACCATGTTTCGGGCCTAATAAAGGCCCATATGAGATCCGGCCCGTTCAAAGCCTACCATGTTCTGGGCCAAATTACGCCCCAGATCAGGTCCGGCTCTCTAAGAGGCTTTGGGAATTATGGCCCATATCAGATTCGGCCCGTCAACTAGATGTTATGCTTTTGGGCCCACTTGCTAAAGGCCCATTTAGTAATTCGGCCTGATATTAGTTTTGTCTTGTTAAAGGCCTATTTAACATTTCGGCCCTATATTTATTTCGGCTTGTTAAAAGCCCGTCATATAGTTGGGCCTAACTACGACCCGGTTTGTATCCGGTCTGCTCACAGTCGATAATCTAATTGGGCCAAACAAGGACCGAGACAATTTTGGCCTGTTAAAAGCGTGTGATGTGATTGGCACAATCATGGGCCGGAGTCTATTTCAGTCTGCTGCCGGACCACTGTTCGGCACGTTTCAGGCCCAACCTACTTTTCAGCCTCCTAAAAGCCCATTGAGTTTTCTTGCGAAAATAGGGCCGGCGGTTTACTCGGCCTATTAAAGTCCCGAATCTACTAGTGGATAAGTTTACATTTAGGCCTGATAATGGACCAAGATTATGGGGCCCATGATGCGGATCATACATAGTGATTTGCATGATGGCCCGATTATGTACTATAATTTTATGGTTTGGCCGGTTTACTGCGAAGACATGATATATATATAGTAAAATAACTGCAGCATCGTGAATAAGAAAAAACCTAGACTATACAATAAAGAAATTACGACATATTACATCCATTGGGCATCAAAGTTCGCCACTATGATAATAAAGCACAAGCAGACAGCAGATTACATACACTGGGCATCAAAGATCGCCACCAGTGCAAATAAAGATGCTGACAAAATGATATATAAAACCGACAGCACTTCAATAGAGTTCAAGAAAGGTTAGCCCTTCTCGGGAGCTGCAGCGCAAGCAGCTGAGCAAGCTGATGAGACTGTGCTTGTTTGACACTTATATCCTCCTCACTCTGAAAGATAAACAAGCAGACAGATGACCGTTTTGCACATATAAGTATCAGTGCTGACAATTCATCACATTTCTTACTGACGAATAAAGTGACATAGTTTAAAATAGCATTAACACATTATGGTACTGTTCAGGTCAAGACATGGCAGGAAATGACATTGTGAAGGAGTTGGCAGCTTCACGACACCACTGGATTACAGATCAAGAACTCATAAATATCAATGGTTAGTGTGTTCTCAATTTATCCCATTTCAGATTGGCAAATAAAGAGAAGGTTTAAATAATAGTAGAATGATATGACATTGTTCATAGTTAAGACATTGCAGAATATGACATTGTGCTATAGTGGGTAGGTTCACCACACCACTGGATTATGGATCAAGAACAGAAGCATACATGAAGTGCAAAAGAAGATCACTTGCTCTGCATAGTTTAATTTTCATGGTATGAAGAAGGAACTTGGTTGCACAACTGAAAACTTAAATTGAGAAGGACAAACTTTTGTTTATGAACTACATAATAAACTTTAAACATGCAATTTGATTCAAACACCAAAAATAAACAGTTGTTGCAGTCATGCCTAAAAAAATATACACAACAAAGTTTGAAGGCTTGAGAAGGACAAACTTACAATATTGGTGAAGACAGGCTCTATAAAGCCCTTGTCCATGCTGATGGGGGGGGGGGCAATTCAAGAAGTTTACCACATAATCTTCTTCATAAGCATTGCCTTTATTCTACATTTTGTTAAGAGTAAATAGAGATGTGATAATATAAGAAAAAATGGAGAATATTTAAGATAAGATGAAGAGTGATGCTACATAACCAAGTAGCTATAAATGTAAGTACAGCGATATAGGCAAAAGGTACAGCCAAGAGCAATGCAGAGCTAAACTTCTTCAGTACCATCGGTGTTATCCAACCTTATGGTAAGAGTAAATATAGATCTGATGTGCAGAAAATGGAGGGCAAAGGAAAATAAGCTGCAGAGTGATGGTACATGAACAACTACCTGTCAATATAAGTACACTGATAAAGGGTAGCAGGTACTTACAAGAACAATGCAGAGCTAAAAAAATTCATTAGCATTGGATATATTCTACACTAATGTAACCATTCATATAGATTAGATAATTTGGAGCGAACAATTGATTAGCAAGCTATCATGCATACTGTTGTTACATAATGAACCAGGTATGTATGCAAGTACAGTGATACAGGACAACAGGTACTAATAAGAGAAAAGCAGCGGGCAGCATATTTGCGATATCCTGTCGTTCTTTTCAAACCGGAATTCTTCTTCAAGCAGATTTCCTGCAAAAAAGATCCGAAAGGCACATGCGGAAAAGTAGAAGTTCAAATTGTCATGTGATTTCATAGACAGTACCTCAACCTGGGAACGAGACCAGTGCATAACAAGGTTTTTCCATTCAATGTCTTCTAAATTTAGCACAGGAGACTTCACGGGAAATTCATTTATAGACTTGCCATCAAAGTGTGATTTCCTCAGGTAACACCGATACTGCTGCAATGCTTCCTTGAAAAGCGCAAGCAAGCTTTGGTCGTCATGACTATCCAGATTGACCCTCGCCTACTTACAACAATGTAATGTAAATCAATGATGTGTTCAATCAGCAGAAAATAGGAAAATAATCACCAGCACTTACACGCAAGTGGGACAGGAAGATGTGAAAATGGTGTTTGTCTTCACTATAATCTTCCCATGATGGGAATATATGCACGTAGTCCCTAACAACATTGAAAGCATTGTCTTTTAAACTGGGAATAACTGGAATGGGGTTCCAATCTGCAGGAATTGACCGTCTCTGTAGTTAGGATAGGTCTTCTGCCGATGGACTTGTTGTACTTTTTGCTGGAGTGGGATTTTTCTGTGGTACGACTGGTGCTATGGCAACTAAAATCGGCATACCTTTTGCTGGAGTGCGGGTCCTGTGCGATGGGGCTAGTGGTGTGTCCAATGAAGTATGGGTACAGTCTGCTGGAGTTGGTCCTACGTTTTGTGTCACTGGAGCCAATATAAGTGGGGTGTTGTCTGATTTCTCCGGCACCACCACGTTTTTCAAGGACTTTGCTGGTGCTCCTTCAGGTTCGACAATCACCCTCTTCCTTTTTGATGTCTGATGCACAAGAACAGCATCTTAGTGAAAAACATGGTATGATGACAGATGGAATATGTATTGATAATGGACGGGCATAGCATCTTGACATATATGATGAATAAACTAAGCAGATGGCGGTGCAAAAAAGTAGAAGAAATGCAAGACAACATATTGAAGATACGTGCAATCAATAAAACCTTGCCAAATTAGAACATGCACCTTGATGGGTGAACATGACAGGCCATCTTCCTTTGACTCCTCGAGGTTAGAATAGTCATTAGGATCATATTCTGAACAGGAATCTACGGGTGGGGAACATATGAGTTTCATTGCATCCAGAATGGCACTCAATGCCTTGGTGCCAATTTTGTAAGTCATTGCAGTGTTTAGCTTCAAGAGTGGACTGTTGCTAGTGCGATACAAAGCAACTACACAGATAATAGTTTAGATGTAATGGGAAAACTTTAAGCATCAGAGTAAAATCAGCAAAGTGGAACTTGCTGGAATATATGTGATAGTATTGCCGGTACGGCTAGAAAGGCTTCAGGTACTAGCTCTCTTCAACTGAGGTGTGGTACTGTTAATATCAGTGTAACTCTCAAAGGAGACATAGCTCCCCGCATTTCCTTGCTATTCTTATAGGATTCAAGTGGGCAGGCCACTACAAATCCTATTCATATGTTTACAAAATCCTACGAATCAAAGAGGCCCAAAGAGTTCAAAGTGTCCATCACAACCGACCGTATAGACCTCTACACTGCAAATGTCCCTGCTCATCTCCACTACAAGGACCATACTTTACTACTATCATACTCCCTCCATTCCAAAATATAAGCCTTTGTAGAGATTTCCACTATGGATCACATACAGATGTATCCAGATACATTTTAGAGTGTAGATTCACTCATTTTTCTCCATATGTAGTCCATGGTGGAATCTATACAAAGACTTGTATTTAGGAACGGAGATAGTACTTATTAAAGAAGAACGGAAGAGGAACATGCTAAAGAAGAGCAAGCAGATTTTTGGTAATAAAATGTTGTTGCGCAGTGCCCACACATGATGAAACAGAGAGCATTAGGAATGCAACTCCCTGCTGTCTCTCTATATGTGGTGCACGTGCTTTTTGAAAGTAAAGTAAGAACATTAGCTGACCAACTAAATGTTATCTCTTTTAGTAATATCAGCATCATATCAGATTCGTATTTGAGCAACAACTTTGGAAATATGAGCGGCATGTTGTTTAGCTTGATGGATTCAGGAGCGGTGCTAAGAAGCTACGATGATGGTATTGAATATAAAGGTATGTCTGCATGCAAGTCACATGACTTTTGTCATTTGGGTTAGTCGACCATTTCAGGCGGTTGGATGAAGATCCTACGTCTCCTAACTCTTCTTCTTCCTCATCTCTGATTCTTACCATACAGAACACCGCACGGGCCGCCGGCCGGACCACCGGCCCCCACCGCCTGTGTTCCTCCGCCACCCCTAGCCCCACACCTACCCCCACCTGCGTCGAGTTTTCTTTGTTTGACGAGGCCCCACCACCGCCCCCCACAACCACCGTCCCCACCCGAGCTCCTTCCTTCACACCGGCGAACTCCAGCGAGCTATGAAAAATCGACTGAACCAATTTTGAAATTTAGTCTACTGTGATTTGACTAGTGTGGAATATAAAAGGGGAAAACCATAAGCATTGCGAGTATAGTGTTGAGCGTGTCATGGCGGATCTGAAGGTGCAAACCGGACAAAGGCAACTTCGCAACCAATGTTTGCTTTCAACTAGCAAGTAAGTGATGGACAAGAAATCAGAGTAAAGCAGTGGCGATCTATTTTCTTGCTGCGATAAATAAGTTGAGCAGATATGAAAGAGTACCGCCTCTGGTGCGGCGCCGTGTATGCATCTGCTAAGAATTTGATGGTGCCGCGGTAGCGATGGCTGTCGGCGGCGTCGAAGCAGATCTAGGAGGGTAGAAAGTAGTGGCGGGGCACGGTGGACGAGACGATCGTAGGAGCGGCGCCGGCAAGGTGGACGACGACGGGGATGAAGCGAGAGGACGGGATGCAAGGATCCCGGTCCGAAGCCATGGATGAGAGAGGTCGATTATCTCCTCCCCCTCCCCCTCCCTCGCACATCGACCACCATGGCATCGCCCCTCCCAAGCCTTAGGCGCCCCTCGCTGCACCGCGCGGACGGTCACGCGTTGTCATTATATTCCTCGCCGCCACTAGTCGAGGAGGAGGCGTCGGCATTCCACTCCTCGCCGCGACGCGTCCATGTGGACATGTTGGCGTTCCCAATCTCGCCAACATGCGTGTCGGAGGACGCATCAGCTCCCCGCTACGAGGAGAACGCTGCGCCGCCCGTGGAGCCCCCCAGCCTTGAGGAGCTTTCGAAAGAAATGGATGTCGCCTTGTGGGAGGCTTTGCCTCCAGCAGAGCACGCCAAAATAGAGGCGGAGAAGAAGGTCGAGGAAGAGAAGCGCGCCACGGGGCAAGCTACCTCGTAGGTCTATGTCGCGTAAGAGAGAGTCAGGCAATTGGCTCTTTGGCAGAAGGCTCGTGCGAGGGTTGTGAGGGTGGCGGAGGACGCCCTTGCCAAAGCCCTGAGTGCAGTCGGGACCAAGCGCCTCATCTACGCTTGGCAGTATGATGACCCACAAGTGTAGGGGATCTATTGTAGTCCTTTCAATAAGTAAGAGTGTCGAACCCAACAAGGAGGAGAAGGAAATGACAAGCGGTTTTTAGTAAGGTATTCTCTGCAAGCACTGGAATTATCGGTGACAGATAGTTTTGTGATAAGGTAATTCATAACGGGTAACAAGTAACAAAAGTAAATAAGGCGCAACAAGGTGGACCAATCCTTTTTGTAGCAAAGGACAAGCCTGGACAAATTCTTATATGGAGAAAAGCGCTCCCGAGGACACATGGGAATTATCGTCAAGCTAGTTTTCATCACGCTCATATGATTCGCGTTCGTTACTTTGATAATTTGATATGTGGGTGGACCGGTGCTTGGGTACTGCCCTTTATTGGACAAGCATCCCACTTATGATTAACCCCTACTACAAGCATCCGCAACTACAAAAGAAGTATTAAGGTAAACCTAAGCATAGCATGAAACATATGGATCCAAATCAGCCCCTTACGAAGCAACGCATAAACTAGGGTTTAAGCTTCTGTCACTCTAGCAACCCATCATCTCTTATTACTTCCCAATGTGTGACGCCCGGATAATCATACTACAGTAAATCCTTGCAGATGATGCCACGTCACCTCTGTCACTGGAGTTAATCTCGGGATAGTTCAAAACCGCTTCAAATTCAAAACTAAATTAAAGGCAAACAACAAAAGTTTTCAAAATGTCTAAACTAAAATGTGCAAACTGTGACAAATAATCCATAGAAAATATTGGTGGAGAAATCATCTTTTTATAATTTGTCTAAGTGCTCAAAGATAACTAAAACAGTGGCTTAAACAATATTATAAATGCATGTTTTTCTAAAAGCAAACTACTTTAAATAAAGTCAAACTTTTTTTGTGACAGTGATATAAATGGAATTACTAATTTAGGAACAAGTTCCATATTTTATAAAACTCAAATAACCTAAGAGTTAAAATAAAATAAAAAGCAAAGCAAAAATAAAATAAAAACAGAAACTCCCACCACTCGGCCTCGACCCAGATGGCCGCAGCCAGCTACGCCGGCCCAGACGCCTCCCCTTAACTCCCTCCCCCTCCCCCCCGATCCACACCAAACCCTAACCCTATCCCCTCGTCCTCCCAGTCCCCCCGATCGGGATCGAGATCCACCTGAAGCTTGCCCTGCGAGACTCCAGCGTGCCCCGGCCCGCCGCCCGTCGCCGACCTCGTCGGAACACCTTGCCCTCCTCCCGAAGCCCCCCCCCTCGCCGTGACGCCGGACCCTGCCGGACTGCCTCCTCCCCGCCGGCCTGTTTTCCCTCCGCCATGACGTCCCCGACCTCCTCCCCGTGCCCTGCTGCCATTTACCCTATGGCCACCGTGAGCTCCGACCTCTCCTCCTCTCTCCCCTATCCCCCGCTTGCCCATCGACCGTGACATCCGCGCCTAGGGCCAGCCCCGCACGACGGCTCCTCTCTGCTCGCTGCCTTGTTGCGTCCCTGCCTATGCCACTGGCCTCGACCCGGCCTCCCGCAGCCCTCCCCACTCCGGCCGTCCTCGCTGACCATGCCTGCGACCCCTGCTTGCCGGCCAGCGCGAGCCCGCCGCTAGCCCAGCACACGCACCCCCCACTGCTGCCCCTTGTCGTGCACGTCACCGCGTCGTCGCCCCATGTCCCATCTCCGCCTCCCGCCTTAGCTCCGCCGCGCCAGGATGAGCCAGCGCCGCCCCTCGCCTGCCGCCGGAGCTCCACGCCGACGCACTGACACCCGCGCCTGCGAGTCGCCCCACGGCGCCCAGTCAGGTGCGCCCCCGCTATGGCCCTGGGCCACTGGACAACGGGGCCCAACCCCCGGGAATGTTTTAATAAAAAAGGAATTAAAATAATAATAATAATAACAATAATAATAAATATATTAATTAATAATTAATTAAATTAATTAATCCTGATTAGATCAACCTAATCCCTAATTAAACTAATTAATTTGTTTTAGTTAATCTTAGTCAATGACAGTGGGACCCATGTGTCAGTTGGACCCAGTCAACCGACTGTTGAATATTGACATCAATCTGAAGTCATGCTGATGTCATAATGGCATTTTCAAATCAAATTAATTCTGTTAATTCTAGAAAATGATTAAATCCTTTTAAAATTAATACAAAATAAACTGTAGCTCGGATGGAAAAACTTTGTACATGGAAGTCGCTCATAACAACGAGATGAATCCAGATATGCAACCCGTTCGTCCGCCACTTGTCCCTAGCATAGTGAACCTCCAACATTTCACCTTCGGTTCATCTATTCGAAAACTCGAAACACTGGGGATATTTTCCCGGATGTTTCCCCCTTTCGCTGGTACCACCTACTACCGCGTTAGGGCACACCGAGCGCCGTTACTTGTCAGGTCATGCATTATCATGCTTATGTTTGCATTGTATCATTGTTTCTTCCCCCTCTTCTCTCCGATAGACTACGAGACCGACGCTGCTATTACCCAGTTCGACTACGGAGTTGACGACCCCTCCTTCTTGCCAGAGCAACCAGGCAAGCCCCCCCTGATCACTAGATATCGCCTATTCTTCCCTCTACTACTTGCACTAGATTAGTGTAGCATGTTACTGTTTCGGTTAATGCTATTCTGATGCATAGCCTATCATTGTTGCTACAGTTGTTGATACCTTACCTGCAATCCTAATGCTTAGTATAGGATGCTAGTTTACCATATGTGGCCCTACATTCTTGTGCATCTGCCTTGCTATACTATCGGGCCGTGATCACTTGGGAGGTGATCACGGGTATATACTATACATACATACATACTATACAGATGGTGACTAAAGTCGGGTCGGTTCGTTGAGTACCCGCAAGTGATTTCGATGTGGGGGCTGGAAGGACAGGTGGCTCCATCCCGGTAGAGGTGGGCCTGGGTTCCCGACGGCCCCCGACTGTTACTTTGAGGTGGAGCGACAAGGCAGGTTGAAACCACCTAGGCGAGAGGTGGGCCTGGCCTTGGTTGGCGTTCGCAGTTACTTTAAAATAACACGTTTAATGAGTTCTTGGTATTTGATCTGAGTCTGGCCACTGGCCTATACGCACTAACCAACTACGCGGGAACAGTTATGGGCACTCGGCGTCGTGGTATCAACGGAAGCCTACGTGTCGTTAGCGACTGAGCGGCGCGCGCCAGATTGGACCGTAAGCCTGCTCTTGTATTAAGGGGCTAGGTCTGTCTCCGGCCGCCCACGCAACATGCAGGTGTGCAATGGGCGATGGGCCCAGACCCCCGCACGCATAGGATTTAGACCGGCGTGTTGACCTCTCTGTTGTGCCTAGGTGGGGCTGCGACGTGTTGATCTTCCGAGGCCGGGCATGATCCCAGGAAAGTGTGTCCGGCCAGAGGGATCGAGCGTGTTGGGTTATGTGGTGCACCCCTGCAGGGAAGTTGATCTATTCGAATAGCTGTGTCCCTCGGTAAAAGGACGACCCAGAGTTGTACCTTGATCTTATGACAACTAGAACTGGATACTTAATAAAACACACCCAGAAAAGTTCCAGAGACAACCCGGTGATCGCTTTCCCACAGGGCGACGAGGGGAGGATCACCGGGTAGGATTATGCTATGTGATGCTACTTGGAGGACTTCAATCTACTCTCTTCTACATGCTGGAAGACGGAGGCTGCCAGAAGCGTAGTCTTAGATAGGACTAGCTATCCCCCTCTTATTCTGGCATTCTGTAGTTCAGGCCACCGATATTGCCTCTTTACACATATACCCATGCATATGTAGTGTAGATCCTTGCTTGCGAGTACTTTTGATGAGTAATCACAGTTGCTTTGCTCCCTCTTTCCCCCCTTTTACTCTTATTCCCGGACATCGCAACCAGATGTTGGAGCCCAGGAGCCAGACGCCACCGTCGACGACGACTCCTACTACACTGGAGGTGCCTACTACTACGTGCAGGCCGCTGACGACGACTAGGAGTAGTTTAGGAGGATCCCAGGCAGGAGGCATGTGCCTCTTTCGATATGTATCCAGTTTGTGCTAGCCATCTTATGGCAACTTGTTTAACTTATGTGTGTACTCAGATATTGTTGCTTCCGCTGACTTGTTTAGGTTCGAGCACTTGTATTCGAGCCCTCGAGGCCCCTGGGCTTGTAATATGATGCTTGTATGAATTATTTTATTTTTAGAGTTGTCTTGTGATATCTTCCCGTGAGTCCCTGATCTTGATCTTACACATTTGCGTGCATGATTAGTGTATGATTGAATCACGGGCGTCACAAGTTGGTACCAGAGCCGACTGCCTGTAGGAATCCCCCTTCCACACTCCTTGGCCAAAGTCGAGTCTAGTCACTACAAAGTTTTTACTAACATGGTTGTGCGGCTTATGGGCCCACGTCGCCATTGGGTGGTATTAGGATATTTTACTTCTCGTCTATACTCTGGGACTCTAATCTCTCTTCTATTCGGGTTAAATGATTTTGCTAACTCTAACTCTAGGTTCTCGTAACTATTTCTCCCGGAGAACCCTCATTCCAAAAGATCACCTGCTCCGTCAGAAGATTCTAAGGATATCCCTCGATATTTTCCCGAGACCTTGTGCTCATCGCCTTTGCAATCCACTGTCACTGATATATCCCTATGGATATCTGTTTGCACTTGTCATTCTCTTGATCATTCCTCGTCGCTCTTATTGTTACAAGATGCTTTGAAATATTCGCCGTTGTCCCGAGAATCTTTTGAGTTTACTGTCTTGCAGTTTTATTTCGCATGAAAACCCTTACAGGTTTTTCCTCACATTTATCGAGGATCCGTTCTTCTCAATTGTTCATGTGTCTCGCAAAATTCTTCGGAATACTTTTCGATCTTTCGAAAATCCTCTGCAGCATGTTATTCTTGAAATTCTTGCCTGCTTGCATTATGATTAATTCCATATGACTAGTAGTCCTTGATAACATCCCTTGTCTTAGTCATTTTGACCCTATTGATTCCATATGTGCGTACGCATGCAGTCATCAGGTTACCCTTTTTAAAGTTATCTCTCCGACTCAGACGTCATTCCTAACATGAGTTGGTTCTCGGAAATTCGAACCTTTATTGATTGTCCAACTAAGTGTTTTCAACTTATCCATCCTTGATCAGAGCGTCTGCTTCTGATCCTTTGTTTTGGGAACCATAATTTCTTTCTATTTAAGCGCCAGACTAATCAGGTGATTCTTGAATCTGATGCATCTGCATTCTTTCTTCCTTTGAGTGAGTACATATACTCACATCAGCTCCGTTGTGGATCGCCCGATCCATTGTTGGATTGTTATCCGACAATATCCTTCATATTCAATCACCTTGTGAGTTCTTCCCCTGATACATAGTGCCTTTGGTAAATTGTATCCTCTGCTTGGCCAACCATGCTCTACTTTCGAGCTTGTGTATTTACTTTTGAAACTTTTGGTATATGTTACTAAGATGCCCGATGCGTTGAACCTATGCCTTCCCCTAATCTGTGAGAACCCGAATTTTTCACAAGTCATACTCTTCCAGTGTTCTACTAGATAAAATTCCAACACTACAGTTTTCTCAAAGCGAGAGGTGAATGAAATGATATGCATTAAAGAAGTGGGAGTAGACCTTGAACTTGTGTTCATGCCCATGAAAATGATGTAGACTGTCTCGGAAGCTTCTTGCAAAATGACTATCCAGCTATATGATTCTTTCAGTATTATTGAAATTGATTACTTATAGTTATGGTTCCGACCATGCTGTCCTGATCTGATATATTTGATGGGAATTCATTCTAGTGCCTCGTCTATTTTTGGCAAGGTTGAAGTATCTACTGTCATAGGTCAACGCCCCGGTTCTACTTCTATCATGTACTACCTTCGAGTATTACCCCCTGGTATCTCAAAGATGTCTTGCCATTGCACCACATCTCACTAACTATGTCGAAGTAATGTCTTTCCTTGTCGTAACCACTCTACGGGATCTGGGTTATTGTCAACCGAGGACACCGACTAGTGAAGTTATTTCGCAACAAATCAAATACCCCTAGTATTTTTACTAGGAAATTCTGAACTCAACCTAGTCATTCCTAGACCATCGGCTACATCCTGGTCTTGCTATCTTTGACTGTGCTACCTCGTCCTTCTCTGGTGCACGAATTCTTCAGTGTGTGAGCATGACTTACGTCGAGCTTTCAACATCATGTTGCTTGTATTGAGAGACAACTTTGGTCCCGAGCTTGCATCTTATATATTGATACCATAACTTGCCACTTCGTCATTCCCTTGCTTGTTGCCATTGTTGTTTGATTGCATCCTCTCGAATCCTCCCGGCAAATGTGTCGGATCACCTTCAACACTTTGACTTCTTCCGAGATGTCAACTATGTTCATGATAAGAAATACCCTCCTTGCCCTTGATGATTTTTATTATCATCGACAACACCCTTGACTTCCTTTCATCGCAAACTTGTCCACATTATGAATACAACTTGCTCTCCAGCTAGTGTTGTGTTTTGCCTTGAAGTATTACTGTCTTTTCTGTCGAGAATGTTCTGGGGAATTGCTCCACCTCTTAGAAATTCTTGGTATGATGATACTTCTCACCATTACCATTCTTCCTTGGTCCCCGTGTTGTTTTAACCAGGATACCAATATGCTAACGATGTTGTTTGAGTTCTGTACTTCTAGCAACCCTATTGCTTAGAAGTTAATGATCGACAGTTTGTTCTTAGACTGTTGGTTATTGAATTGTCACTCTAACATTAATCTTGCTGCCTAAGGCCATATTTCAGGAACACCTTTCAACTAATGATTGATGGTGTATGTTTTCCTCGAGCATACAACATTATATCATTTGAATTGCCAAGTGTCATCTCCTTGTTCACATTATTGTGGAAATCCATCCATTTGGAATTCTCGATGAATTGTCGCTGAGCCCATCAGCCACATCCTCATCCCCTCCTTGGTTTAATGATGAACTATTGTTTCAGGAACCCGCTCCCATAGTTCATTTCCTGAGAATCTTGCAATGTCATTTTGTTGATTTGTGTTGCACCTTTTCTTCTCGGACATCCTGAGTCTGAGG
Organism: Triticum dicoccoides; assembly: GCF_002162155.2. Lineage (NCBI taxonomy): Eukaryota > Viridiplantae > Streptophyta > Magnoliopsida > Poales > Poaceae > Triticum > Triticum dicoccoides. Next base: position 260,044,286 of record NC_041383.1, read on the forward strand.
TATCATGACACCAATCGGATCTGAATCTTGGTCAGATATGATGGTTGGAACATCTTTCCAGGAGTTATGATGTTGGTCCTTTGATGACCCGATAATATGATGTCATGCCTAGCACCCCTGGCTGGAGGACCTATCATTATAATTTCTTTTGCAAGAATGACCATTCTTCCTAGAGGAAATTGTAGGACTTATTTTATAAGTTGCTCCTGATGGATTATTCGTGTATCCAAAGTCTGGCCCTTGATCGAAACACCATATCATTGCTACCTTGAAGCATGACTATGATACCCCGCTCATCAACAAGAATATTGGAGGCACGATGCTAAATGGTTCTTGGTCAGTTATCCAAACACCGTTGTATGGGTAACATCTTGATTAATACTTGCCTCTTTATCTGAATGGTTGGGTACTTGCTCTCGTACCCTGTATGCCATAGTCTGCTTATCCATGGGAAGGATATACTCCTAATAATTGTGTGTAATCACAATTTTCCTTTCCATTGTTCTGTTTAATCTGATAATCGCGTTTTCCTTTCCATTCTTTTGTTTAACCTTTCCTATAATCTGTCTTAGCTGAGCAGAGATAATTCCCTGCTTAGGTAAGCACCTTGTTGTATCACTCTGCCGGTAAGACTCTGTTACTATTGTTGATGACATTCCGGTAACCACCGATGGGTGAGAACTTTGCCAATTAGTTCGCCTCATTCAACGAGCAGGAAAATGGTTCTCTTCATTCCCCTTCCTTGGTACTGACATTGTTGCCGACATAGCTGACAAGCTATCCACTGACATGCCTCCCTGTCACGGCTGTGCAAGATGTCACCACCCTTCCTACTTTCAACCCACATGGTGGGCCCATAACCCACAGGTCCACTAGATCGAAACCTGACTCCTCTTTACAGGCCGGATTCTAATGTATCCTTTGCACCTGGATTTGTATGTGATTCACGAGCTAAATTCTATACCATATTCATCCTGGAATCAAACACCATGTTATTCTCGTTGTTCAACCCCCCATTCCAGCTTTTGTCTAGTCATCGAATGATTGCCGACCCGTTTGAAACTTTGGTACCATCGTATATTGCACTAATGAATTCACTGAAATACAACTCGTGGGGTACCTCGTGTATTTCCCATTGAGTTCACCTTCAGATGCCCAGCTTTGTGGAGATGCTTTCTTCCGGAGTTTTTCCCCTTGGCCGCGTTCGTAGGACGATGGAGATCCCGAAGAAAGGATGACGACTTGATCATGGTAACTTGAAGCAGAGGAATGAAGACATCAACGAAAGGGATCAACCTCTTCGAAAGGGCAGCCAAGACCGAGAAGACTCGTTAGGTTTTCGCTACCAGCACTTTTCCCCCCTTACTCCACCGCTTAAATCTCGGGACGAGATTTCTTGTAGTGGAGGACAATTGTGACACCCGGATAATCAGACTATAGTAAATCCTTGCTAATGATGCCATGTCACCTCTGTCACTGGAGTTAATCTCGGGATAGTTCAAAACCGCTTCAAATTCAAAACTAAATTAAAGGCAAATAGCAAAAGTTTTCAAAATGTCTAAACTAAAATGTGCAAACTGTGAAAAATAATCCATAAATAATATTGGTGGCGGAATCATCTTTTTATAATTTGTCTAAGTGCTGAAAGATAATTAAAACAGTGGCTTAAACAATATTATAAATGCATGTTATAATTTCTAAAAGCAAACTACTTTAAATAAAGTCAAACTTTTTTGTGATAGTGATATAAATGGAATTACTAATTTAGGAACAAGTTCCATATTTTATAAAACTCAAATAACCTAAGAGTTAAAATAAAAATAAAAAACAAAGCAAAAAAAACAAAAAAACCCCACCACTGGGCCTCGACCCAGCTGGCCACAGCCAGCTAGGCCGGCCCAGCCGCCTCCCCTTAACCCTCCCCCCCCCGATCCACACCAAACCCTAGCCCTATCCCCTCGTCCTCCCACTCCCCCCGATCTGGATCGGGATCCACCCGATGCTCGCCCTGCGAGATCC
>NC_041383.1:260046587-260048584 GCF_002162155.2 Triticum dicoccoides
CGCCACCCGTCGCCGACCTCGCCGGAACACCTCGCCCTCCTCCCGAAGCCACCCCTCGCCGTGACGCCGGACCCTGCCGGACTGCCTCCTCCCCGCCGACCTGTTTTCCCTCCGCCGCGATGTCCCCGACCTCCTCCCCACGCCCCGCTGCCATTTACCCTACGGCCACCGTGACCTCCGACCTCTCCTCCTCTCTCCCTTCTCCCCCGCTCGCCCATCGACCGCGCTGTCCACGCCTAGGGTCAGCCTCCCACGACGGCTCCTCTCTGCTCGCCGCCTTGCTGCATCCCTGCCTGCACCACTGGCCTCGACCCGGCCTCCCACAGCCCTCCCTGCTGACCATGCCTGTGACCCCTGCTTGCCGGCCAGCGCCAGCCCGCTGCCGGCCCAACGCACACACCCCCCCACTGCTGCCCCTTGTCGGGCACGACGCCGCCTCGTCGCCCCGTGTCCCATCTCCGCCTCCTGCCTCAGCTCCGCTGTGCTAGGCCGAGCCGGCGCCACCCCTCGCCTGCCGCCGGAGCTCCACGCCAGCGGGCTTACACCCACGCCCACCAACCGCCCCACGGCGCCCAGTCGGGTGCGCCCCCGCTATGGCCCTGGGCCACTGGACAACGGGGCCTAGCCCCTGAACGTTTTAATAAAAAGGAACTAAAATAATAATAATAAATAAATAATATATTAATTAGTAATTAATTAACTTCATTAATCCTGATTAGATTAACCTAATCCCTAATTAAACTAATTAATCTGTTTTAGTTAATCTTAGTCAATGACAGTGGGACCCATGCGTCAGTTGGACCCAGTCAACCGACTGTTGACTACTGACATCACTCTGATGTCATGCTGATGTCATAATGGCATTTGCAAATCAAATTAACTTTGTTAATTCTAAAAAATGATTAAATCCTTTTAAAATTAATACAAAATAAACTGTAGCTCGGATGGAAAAACTTTATATATGAAATTGCTCAGAATGACGAGACGAATCCAGGTACGCAGCCCGTTCGTCCGCCACGCGTTCCTAGCATAGTGAAGCTGCAACATTTCACCTCCGGTTCATCTGTCTGAAAATGCGAAACACCGGGGATATTTTGCCGGATGTTTCCCCCTTTCGCCGGTACCACCTACTACCATGTTAGGGCACACCGAGCACTGTTACTTGTCATGTCATGCATCGTCATGCTTATGTTTGCATTGTATACATTTTTTCTTCCCCCTCCGGTAGACTACGAGACCGACGCTGTTGCTGCCCAGTTCGACTACGGAGTTGATGACCCCTCCTTCTTGCCAGAGCAACCAGGCAAGCCCCCCCCCCTTGATCACCAGATATCGACTATTCTTCCCTCTACCACCTGCATTAGAGTAGTGTAGCATGTTACTATTTCAGTTAATCCTATTCTGATGCATAGCCTGTCATTGTTGCTACAGTTGTTGATACCTTACCTGCAATCCTAATGCTTTGTGACGCCCGGATGATTAGGCTACAATAATTCCACGCTAATGATGCCACATCACCTCGGTTACTGTTACTAATCTCGCGATGGTTCAGAAACGGTTCGAATTCAAATTTAAAATCGAGTCAAACAATTAAAGTTTTCAAAAGTCAAAACTAAAATGTGCTTAATGTGGCAAATAAATCATGGATATTATTGGTGGAGTAACAACATCTTTATAAAATATTTAAATACCCTAAAGTGATTAAAAAAACATCAAAAACAATTAGTTATACTCCTAATATATTTTACCAAATACTAAACTATTTTTTTATTCTGAGGTAAAACTTCTTAGAATAGTGGATTAATTTGACACACTATTTTTAGAGCTATTTTCATATTTTACTAAACCAAAAATATAGTGCAACTAAAATAAAACAGAAAGAAAATGAGAAAACAACAACAAAAGGAAAATAAAAGCCCCACCCCTCGCTGGGCCTCGGCCCAGCTGGCCACGGGGCTAGCCAGGCCGCCCAGCCGGCCCACTTGGCCCGCCCCCCC
>NC_041383.1:260049054-260057034 GCF_002162155.2 Triticum dicoccoides
CTTATCCCCTCGCAACCGGAAACCCTAGCCCGATCCACCACCACTCCCCCTCGCCTCCTCCCCCGATTCCCCCTGGATCGGGATCGACCCCTCCACTCTCCCCTCACGCCTCGCTCCTCTCGCTCCCTCCCGATCCGGATCGGGGCGCAACGGCGCCCCCTCGCCGCCGCTCCGCTAAGGCCGCCGCCCCTCCCGGACTCCTCCGTGCCCCTCCTCTCACCTCCCTCGAATGGATCGGGGCAGCGCCCCGCTGCCCACCTCGGCGGGCGCCTCCCATCCCCGCCACCAGGCTGGCGCCCCTCGCCGAGTCCACCCCATCGTCGGACCATGCCGGCAGGGTCCCGCCGCGCGCACTGAACCCGGCCGCAGCCGCTCCCAGCGAGTCGCCCCGCTCCGACGCCCTCCAACGCCGGCAGGCCGCCGGCCACGACAACCACGACCCGTTCCGGCCTCCCCAAGCTCCTCTACTGCTCGATGTGAGCACCTCGCATATGCCCCCCCATGGTGCCGCTGCTGCTCTTACTTCCTGTTACTGCTGCTCATGCTTAGCTACTGCTGCTCCTGCCGTTGCGTTGCCGTTGTCGCTGTGTCGTCCCCTTGTTGCTGGTGCGCCACCGCGCCCCGGCTCCCCTGCCGCCCGCGGGCCTGCTCGTTGCGGCCCCGCACTCCGTTTCCCTCCCACGCCGGCCGGCCACTGGCCTCGCCACGCCCGTGGCTGCCCCCCCTGCCTGCCGATCTGGGCGCTCGCCCAGTCGGGCGCCGATGCCCAGCGCCCGCACCCGCGGCAACCGCACGCCCGTTAGCCCCCAGGGCCCTATGACAAAGGGGGCCCGCCCCCAGAACGTAAAAAAAGAAAAAGTAAAAGTATATAAAAATAAATAAAACAATAATTAAAATAAAAACAAATTTAATTAATTAATTAATTAATTGAATTAATTAAGTTAATTAACCTTAATTAATTAATCTAATTAACCTGTTAGCTTAATTAAACAGTGATTAGTTTAACTAAACCCTAATTAACCTAACAGAGTATGACAGGTGGGTCCCACTGGACCCACGCGTAAGTTTGACTTAGTCAACTCTGTTGACTGCTGACGTCAGCATGACATCATGCTGACGTCATAAATCCATTTTCGAATTAATTAAATAATTAATTAAATTTCAGAAATTAATAAAATCTTTAGAAAATCATATCTTTTAATCCGTAACTCGGATTAAAATATTTTCAACATGAAAGTTGCTCAGAACGATGAGACGATTCCGGATACGCAGTCCGTTCGTCCGCCACACCCCCTAACCTATCGAACCCGCAACTTTCCCCCTCCGGCTCCTCTGCCCGAAAACACGAAACACCGGGAATACTTTCCCGGAGGATTCCCCCCTTAACCAGTACCACCTTATCCCACGTTAGGGCACGCCTAGCATCGCTTGTCATGTCATGCATCGATATGCATCTGTTTATCTGGTATTCATTGTTTCTTCCCCCTCTTCTCTCCGGTAGACTACGGGACCGACGCTGCTACTGCCCAGTTCGACTACGGAGTTGACGACCCCTCCTTCTTGCCAGAGCAACCAGGCAAGCCCCCCCCCCTTGATCACCAGATATCGCCTATTCTACTCTATACTGCTTGCATTAGAGTAGTGTAGCATGTTACTGCTTTCGTTAATCCTATTCTGATGCATAGCCTGACATTGTCGCTACATCTGTTGATACCTTACCTGCAATCCTAAATGCTTAGTATAGGATGCTAGTTTATCATCATTGGCCCTACATTCTTGTCAGTCTGCCTTGCTATACTATCGGGCCGTGATCACTTGGGAGGTGATCACGGGTATATACTATACATACATACATACTATACAGATGGTGACTAAAGTCGGGTCAGCTCATTGAGTACCCGCAAGTGATTCTGACAAGGGGGCTGAAAGGACAGGTGGCTCCATCCCGGTAGAGGTGGGCCTGGGTTCCCGACGGCCCTCGACTGTTACTTTGTGGCGGAGCGACAGGGCAGGTTGAGACCACCTAGGAGACAGGTGGGCCTGGCCCTGTTCGGTGTTCGCGGATACTTAACATGCTTAACGAGATCTTGGTATTTGATCTGAGTCGGCTACGAGCCTATACGCACTAACCATCTACGTGGGAGTAGTTATGGGTATCCCGACGTCGTGGTATCAGCCGAAGCACTTTAGACGTCAGCGACGGAGCGGCGCGCGCCGAATTGGACTGGAACGCCACTAGGCTAGGTCTGCTTTCGGCCGCCCTCGCAACGTGCAGGTGTGCTATGGGCGATGGGCCCAGACCCCTGTGCGCTTAGGTTTAGACCGGCGTGCTGACCTCTCTGTTATGCCTAGGTGGGGCTGCGACGTGTTGATCTTCCGCGGCCGGGCATGACCCAGAAAAGTGTGTCCGGCCAAATGAGATCAAGCGTGTTGGGTTATGTGGTGCACCCCTGCAGGGAAGTTAATCTATTCGAATAGCCGTGATCTTCGGTAACAGGACGACTTGGAGTTGTACCTTGACCTTATGACAACTAGAACCGGATACTTAATAAAACACATCCTTCCAAGTGCCAGATACAACCGGTGGTCGCTCTCCCTCAGGGATACGAGGGGAGGATCACCGGGTAGGATATGCTATGCGATGCTACTTGGAGGACTTCGACCTACCCTCTTCTGCCTGTTGCAAGACGAAGGTGACCAGAAGCGTAGTCTTCGACAGGATTAGCTATCCCCCTCTTATTCTGGCATTCTGCAGTTCAGTCCACTGATATGGCCTCCTTACACATATACCCATGCATATGTAGTGTAGTTCCTTGCTTGCGAGTACTTTGGATGAGTACTCACGGTTGCTTTCTCCCCCCTTTTTCCCCCTTTCCCTTCTTTCTGGTTGTCGCAACCAGATGCTGGAGTCCAGGAGCCAGACGCCACCGTCGACGACGACCCCTACTACACCGGAGGTGCCTACTACTACGTGCAGCCCGCTGACGACGACCAGGAGTAGTTAGGAGGATCCCAGGCAGGAGGCCTGCGCCTCTTTCGATCTGTATCCCAGTTTGTGCTAGCCTTCTTAAGGAAAACTTGTTTAACTTATGTCTGTACTCAGATATTGTTGCTTCCGCTGACTCGTCTATGATCGAGCACTTGTATTCGAGCCCTCGAGGCCCCTGGCTTGTATTATGATGCTTGTATGACTTATTTTATTTGTAGGGTTGAGTTGTGATATCTTCCCGTGAGTCCCTGATCTTGATCGTACACATTTGCGTGCATGATTAGTGTACGATTGAATCGGGGGCGTCACAAGTTGGTATCAGAGCCGACTGCCTGTAGGAATCCCCCTTTCCAACTCCTTGGCCGAAGTCGAGTCTAGTCGTTGAAAAACTTTTACTAACATGGCTGTGTGGCCCATGGGCCCACGTCGCCATCGGGAGGTATTAGGATCTTTTATTCCTCGACCTTTACTCTGGGATTCTAAACCCTCTTCTATTCGGGTTAAACGATTTTTACTAAAAACTAACTTTAGGTTCTCGAAAATACTTTCTCCCGGAGAGCCCCTTCAGTCCAGATGGTCACCGACTGCACCAGAAGATTTCGGAGATACTCTTTGATATTCTCTCGAGACTTTGTGCCCATCACTTTTGCTATTCCCGACCACCGATAAATCCTTATGGATAACTACTTACACTTGCCATTCTTACGATCATTCCCCATTGTTCTTGTTATTACAAGATACCCGAAGTTTTCTCTATTGTTCCGAGAATACTTCGTGCCTATTGCCTAGCAGTTCTTTGCCACATGAATACCCCTTCGAATAAATCCTCGCACTTGTCGAGTATCCGCTCATCCCTAGTTGTTCATGTGTTTCACAAGAGTCTTCGAAATAATATTCGATCTTCCGAAAATCCTTTGGGGCCTTTGGCTCTTGAAATTCTTGCTTGCTTGCATTATGGTTAATCCCATAAGTCTCGTAGTCTTAATGACATTCCTTGTCATTATCATTTTGAGTCTGTTGACTCAATATTCTGCGAATACACGCAATCATCATTGATCCTTATAAATTACCTTTCCGGCTGAGCTTCCATTCTTTTAACTGGAATTGGTTCTCGACCAATCCAATTGTCGTTGATTGTACCCTAAGTCTATTCAACTTATCCATCCCTAATCAGAGCATTGCTTCTGATCCCTTGAATTGGAAATCATAATTCCTTTGCATTTGGCAATTGAGTTAGTCAGTTGTTTCTATAATCTGATCTCCTTACATTCTTCTTCCTCTAGTTGAGTACCGATACTCGTATCAGATCCTTTGTGGACCATCAAGTCCTTTGTTGGATTGTTATCCGACATTGTCCTTCACATTTGATCACTTTGTGAGTTCTTCCCCTGATATATGATGCCCTTGTTAAGTTGTATCCTCTGCTTGGCCAACCATGCTCTACTTTCGAGCTTGTGTTATTTACTCTTGAAACTTGTGGTATACGTTTCTAAGAAGCCCCTGTGGGTTGAACATATGCCTTCTCTAAACCGTGTGAACCCGAAAGTTTTCACGAGTCATACTCTTCTGGTGCTTCACCAGATAAAATCTCAACACTGCATCTTCATCGAACGTGAGAAGTGAATGAAAGGTTATGCATTGGAGAAGTGGGAGTCGACCTTGAACTTGTGTTCATGCCCCTGGACACGATGTAGATCTTATCATTAAAGCTTCTTTTAAATAAATTATTCCTTTGGTATAAGTTCATCTTATATCTAGGATCTGGCCTTTTGCAACCGTGGTTCCGACCATGATTGTTCTTCTTTGATCTCATTTCTCGGACAAGTTAAAACAATTGTCTTCTATGGATCAATACACCAGTCCCACCTTTACTTTGATCTTGTGTCGAGTATTACCCCCCTGGTATCTCGAGATTATCATGGAACTGCATAACTCCTTATGAGTTCTTCATCAAGTGCTACCTTCCCACTGATTCCAATTTTTCGCGGGCTCTGAGTTATTGAACACTCAAAGACACCGATAACTGAACCGAGTCCGCTCTTCAGTTCAACAACTCTTCAGTAAGCTTCTATAAGTACGAGTTTGTACCCGATCACGCCATTCCTAGCCTGTTTGGCTATATCATTGTCGTGCCGATTCTAACTGTGCTACCTGGTCCTTATTCTCGGAGCACCAGATTTCGACGATGAACTAACCTTACGTCGATCCTCATCGTCATATCATTTCGCCTTGAACAACAAGCTTGGTTTCGAGTTTGTGTCGTACCCTTGGTTCCAATAACCTTTCACTTCATCATTACTTGACTTGATGTCGTTACCGATCGATTACATCTTCATGAACTCTCGCGACAAAGGTGTCAACATTCTGAGCTCATCCAGGATATCAATTGAATTCATGATGAGAAATAACATCCTTGCCCTCGATGAATTGTATCATCGTCGACCACTTTATTGCCTTCCCACCAACACAAGCTTGTTCATGTTTGGTGTTATACCTTGAGTTCCTTGCTATCCAGCAATTGTTCTTCTTTACCTTGGAGTATTACCATCCTTTATGTCAAGAATGTTCTGAGATTTGTTCCACCTCTTGAGAATTCTTGGCATAGAAATACTTCTCACCATCACCATTCTTTATTGGTCCCCGTGTTAATTCCAACAAGTGAACGGTGTTGTTTGGATTCTTTCCTTCTAGCAACCCTATTTTTTTGAAGTTAATGGTCGAAAGTTCATTCTTAGACTATTGACTATTGAATCACCATTCTGACATTGGTCGTGCAACCCAACCCATATTTCGGGCGCACCTTTCAACCAATGTTTAATTGTGTATGTTTTCCTCGAGCATACTTCCTTATATCATTTGATCTGACCAATGTTATCTCCTTGTTCACTTAATTGTGGAGATCCATCTTTTGGATACCTTGTTGAATTATCGCTGAGTCCATCAGCCACCTCATCATCCTCTCCTTGGGTTAATGATGAACTCTTGTTAACGGAAATCACTTCTTAGTTCATTTCCCGAGAATCTTACAGTGTCATCCCGTCAATTTGTGTTGCACCTTTCTTCTCGGGCATCCTGAGCCTGAGGTATCCTGACACCCATCATATCTGAATCTCCATCAGATATGATGGTTGGAACATATTTTCAAGAGTTATAACATTGGTCCTTTGATGACCTGGTAACATGATGTCATGCCTAGCAACCCCCCTGGGTGGAGGACCTATTATTGTAGTATCCTTTTTAGCAAGTTTAGCCATTCTTCCCTGAGGAAATTGTAAGACTTATCCTACAAGTTGTTCCTAATGGATCCTTCCTATATCTAAAGTCTGACCTTTTGCTCGAAGACCATGTCAATGCTATCTCGAAGCATGTCTATGGTACTCCGATTTTCAACAAGAACATTTGAAGCCCAATGATAAATGTTTCCTGCTCAATTATCCAAACACCGCTGTATGGGTAATATCATGAAATTTCTCTCCCCTACCTAAGGAGTTTTCTACATAATATCCTGTCATGGATATCATGCTCTGCTTGTCCTTGGGAAGGATATACCCCTGATATACGTGTTTAAGCACATTTTCCTTCCCGTTGTTTTGTTCAAACTTACTTGTAAACTACTTAACCGAGCAGTGGTAATCCCCTGCTTAGGTAAACACCTCGGTGTACCTTCCTGTCTGGTGTAACCCTGTTTCTACTGTTGATAACTTCCGGTAACCGCCGATGGACGAGAACTTTGCCTATTGGTCCGCCTCGTTCAACGAGCAGGAAAATGGTTCTCTTCGTCCCTCGCCCTTGGTACCTATGTTGTTGCCGACATGACCCATAGACTCTCCTCTGACATGCCTTGCTTACATGATTGTGCAAGACGTCACCGCCTTTCCTACTTTTAACCCACATGGTGGGCCCATAACCCACAGTTCCACAGGATCGAAACCTGACTCTCCTGTACACCCTGTTGTCAGAGTTATTCCTCGTGCTTGACTATGTATGTAATTCACGGGCCACTTGCCTGTTGATCTATTCTGGTATCGGACACAATACTTATTCCCGTTGCTCTGAACCCCTTTCGCACTCTGCTTCAGGCAATGAATGATTGCCTATCCGCTTGAAACTTCTTATTACACCGTCTTACTTTGCTCTCGATGTGTGTCATTTGTTCAACTCGAGAGATACTCATATGTTCATTCTTGGGATACCCCCAGATGAATTTCCCTTATAACATCCTATCATTGTAGAGCTGCCCCGTACCTATTCGTAAGTACGATGGAGTTCCTGAAGAAAGCATGACGACTTCATCATGTTGACCTAAAGCAGAGAAATAAAGACATCAATATATTGGACCGGCCTCTTCGAGAAGAGCAACCAAGACTGAGAAGAACCGTTAGAATTTCGTAACCTAAATTTTCCCGTTAGTCCCCCTCTTAAATCTCGGGACGAGATTTCTTGTAGTGGAGGAGAATTGTGACGCCCGGATGATTAGGCTACAATAATTCCACGCTAATGATGCCACATCACCTCGGTTACTGTTACTAATCTCGCGATGGTTCAGAAACGGTTCGAATTCAAATTTAAAATCGAGTCAAACAATTAAAGTTTTCAAAAGTCAAAACTAAAATGTGCTTAATGTGGCAAATAAATCATGGATATTATTGGTGGAGTAACAACATCTTTATAAAATATTTAAATACCCTAAAGTGATTAAAAAAACATCAAAAACAATTAGTTATACTCCTAATATATTTTACCAAATACTAAACTATTTTTTTATTCTGAGGTAAAACTTCTTAGAATAGTGGATTAATTTGACACACTATTTTTAGAGCTATTTTCATATTTTACTAAACCAAAAATATAGTGCAACTAAAATAAAACAGAAAGAAAATGAGAAAACAACAACAAAAGGAAAATAAAAGCCCCACCCCTCGCTGGGCCTCGGCCCAGCTGGCCACGGGGCTAGCCAGGCCGCCCAGCCGGCCCACTTGGCCCGCCCCCCC
>NC_041383.1:260057044-260155717 GCF_002162155.2 Triticum dicoccoides
CTTATCCCCTCGCAACCGGAAACCCTAGCCCGATCCACCACCACTCCCCCTCGCCTCCTCCCCCGATTCCCCCTGGATCGGGATCGACCCCTCCACTCTCCCCTCACGCCTCGCTCCTCTCGCTCCCTCCCGATCCGGATCGGGGCGCAACGGCGCCCCCTCGCCGCCGCTCCGCTAAGGCCGCCGCCCCTCCCGGACTCCTCCGTGCCCCTCCTCTCACCTCCCTCGAATGGATCGGGGCAGCGCCCCGCTGCCCACCTCGGCGGGCGCCTCCCATCCCCGCCACCAGGCTGGCGCCCCTCGCCGAGTCCACCCCATCGTCGGACCATGCCGGCAGGGTCCCGCCGGCGCGCACTGAACCCGGCCGCAGCCGCTCCCAGCGAGTCGCCCCGCTCCGACGCCCTCCAACGCCGGCAGGCCGCCGGCCACGACAACCACGACCCGTTCCGGCCTCCCCAAGCTCCTCTACTGCTCGATGTGAGCACCTCGCATATCCCCCCCCATGGTGCCGCTGCTGCTCTTACTTCCTGTTACTGCTGCTCATGCTTAGCTACTGCTGCTCCTGCCGTTGCGTTGCCGTTGTCGCTGTGTCGTCCCCTTGTTGCTGGTGCGCCACCGCGCCCCGGCTCCCCTGCCGCCCGCGGGCCTGCTCGTTGCGGCCCCGCACTCCGTTTCCCTCCCACGCCGGCCGGCCACTGGCCTCGTCACGCCCGTGGCTGCCCCCCCTGCCTGCCGATCTGGGCGCTCGCCCAGTCGGGCGCCGATGCCCAGCGCCCGCACCCGCGGCAACCGCACGCCCGTTAGCCCCCAGGGCCCTATGACAAAGGGGGCCCGCCCCCAGAACGTAAAAAAAGAAAAGTAAAAGTATATAAAAATAAATAAAACAATAATTAAAATAAAAACAAATTTAATTAATTAATTAATTAATTGAATTAATTAAGTTAATTAACCTTAATTAATTAATCTAATTAACCTGTTAGCTTAATTAAACAGTGATTAGTTTAACTAAACCCTAATTAACCTAATAGAGTATGACAGGTGGGTCCCACTGGACCCACGCGTAAGTTTGACTTAGTCAACTCTGTTGACTGCTGACGTCAGCATGACATCATGCTGACGTCATAAATCCATTTTCGAATTAATTAAATAATTAATTAAATTTCAGAAATTAATAAAATCTTTAGAAAATCATATCTTTTAATCCGTGACTCGGATTAAAATATTTTCAACATGAAAGTTGCTCAGAACGACGAGACGATTCCGGATACGCAGTCCGTTCGTCCGCCACACCCCCCTAACCTATCGAACCCGCAACTTTCCCCCTCCGGCTCCTCTGCCCGAAAACACGAAACACCGGGAATACTTTCCCGGAGGATTCCCCCCTTAACCAGTACCACCTTATCCCACGTTAGGGCACGCCTAGCATCGCTTGTCATGTCATGCATCGATATGCATCTGTTTATCTGGTATTCATTGTTTCTTCCCCCTCTTCTCTCCGGTAGACTACGGGACCGACGCTGCTACTGCCCAGTTCGATTACGGAGTTGACGACCCCTCCTTCTTGCCAGAGCAACCAGGCAAGCCCCCCCTTGATCACCAGATATCGCCTATTCTACTCTATACTGCTTGCATTAGAGTAGTGTAGCATGTTACTGCTTTCGTTAATCCTATTCTGATGCATAGCCTGACATTGTCGCTACATCTGTTGATACCTTACCTGCAATCCTAAATGCTTAGTATAGGATGCTAGTTTATCATCATTGGCCCTACATTCTTGTCAGTCTGCCTTGCTATACTATCGGGCCGTGATCACTTGGGAGGTGATCACGGGTATATACTATACATACGTACATACTATACAGATGGTGACTAAAGTCGGGTCAGCTCATTGAGTACCCGCAAGTGATTCTGACAAGGGGGCTGAAAGGACAGGTGGCTCCATCCCGGTAGAGGTGGGCCTGGGTTCCCGACGGCCCTCGACTGTTACTTTGTGGCGGAGCGACAGGGCAGGTTGAGACCACCTAGGAGACAGGTGGGCCTGGCCCTGTTCGGCGTTCGCGGATACTTAACACGCTTAACGAGATCTTGGTATTTGATCTGAGTCGGCTACGAGCCTATACGCACTAACCATCTACGTGGGAGTAGTTATGGGTATCCCGACGTCGTGGTATCAGCCGAAGCACTTCAGACGTCAGCGACGGAGCGGCGCGCGCCGAATTGGACTGGAACGCCACTAGGCTAGGTCTGCTTTCGGCCGCCCTCGCAACGTGCAGGTGTGCTATGGGCGATGGGCCCAGACCCCTGTGCGCTTAGGTTTAGACCGGCGTGCTGACCTCTCTGTTATGCCTAGGTGGGGCTGCGACGTGTTGATCTTCCGCGGCCGGGCATGACCCAGAAAAGTGTGTCCGGCCAAATGAGATCAAGCGTGTTGGGTTATGTGGTGCACCCCTGCAGGGAAGTTAATCTATTCGAATAGCCGTGATCTTCGGTAACAGGACGACTTGGAGTTGTACCTTGACCTTATGACAACTAGAACCGGATACTTAATAAAACACATCCTTCCAAGTGCCAGATACAACCGGTGGTCGCTCTCCCTCAGGGATACGAGGGGAGGATCGCCGGGTAGGATATGCTATGCGATGCTACTTGGAGGACTTCGACCTACCCTCTTCTGCCTGTTGCAAGATGAAGGTGACCAGAAGCGTAGTCTTCGACAGGATTAGCTATCCCCCTCTTATTCTGGCATTCTGCAGTTCAGTCCACTGATATGGCCTCCTTACACATATACCCATGCATATGTAGTGTAGTTCCTTGCTTGCGAGTACTTTGGATGAGTACTCACGGTTGCTTTCTCCCCCCTTTTTCCCCCTTTCCCTTCTTTCTGGTTGTCGCAACCAGATGCTGGAGTCCAGGAGCCATACGCCACCGTCGACGACGACCCCTACTACACCGGAGGTGCCTACTACTACGTGCAGCCCGCTGACGACGACCAGGAGTAGTTAGGAGGATCCCAGGCAGGAGGCCTGCGCCTCTTTCGATCTGTATCCCAGTTTTTGCTAGCCTTCTTAAGGAAAACTTGTTTAACTTATGTCTGTACTCAGATATTGTTGCTTCCGCTGACTCGTCTATGATCGAGCACTTGTATTCGAGCCCTCGAGGCCCCTGGCTTGTATTATGATGCTTGTATGACTTATTTTATTTGTAGAGTTGAGTTGTGATATCTTCCCGTGAGTCCCTGATCTTGATCGTACACATTTGCGTGCATGATTAGTGTACGATTGAATCGGGGGCGTCACATGCTTAGTATAGGATGCTAGTTTATTATCTGTGGCCCTTCATTCTTGTCTGCCTGCCTTGCTATACTATCGGGTCGTGATCACTTGGGAGGTGATCACGGGTATATACTATACATACATACATACTATACGGATGGTGACTAAAGTCGGGTCGTCTCGTTGAGTACCCGCAAGTGATTTTGATGTGGGGGCTGGAAGGACAGGTGGCTCCATCCCGGTAGAGGTGTGCCTAGGTTCCTGACGGCCCCCGACTGTTACTTTGAGGCGGAGCGACAGGGCAGGTTGAGACCACCTAGGCGAGAGGTGGGCCTGGCCTTGGTCTGCATTCGTGGTTACTTTAAAATAACATGTTTAACAAGTTCTTGGTATTTGATCTGAGTCTGGCCACTGGCCTATACGCACTAACCAACTACGCGGGAACAGTTATGGGCACTCGGTGTCGTGGTATCAGCCGAAGCCTTCGTGACGTCAGCGACTGAGCGGCGTGCGCTGAATTGGACCGTAAGCTTGCTCTTGTATTAAGGGGGCTAGGTCTGCTTCTGGCCGCCCACGCAACATGCATGTGTGCAATGGGCGATGGGCCCAGACCCCTGCGCGCATAGGATTTATACCGACGTGCTGACCTCTCTATTATGCCTACGTGGGGCTGCGACGTGTTGATCTTCCGAGGCCAGGCATGACCTAGGAAAGTGTGTCCGGCCAGAGGGATCGAGCATGTTGGGTTATGTGGTGCACCCCTGCAGGCAAGTTGATCTATTCGAATAGCCATGTCCCTCGGTAAAAGGACGACCCGGAGTTGTACCTTGATCTTATGACAACTAGAACTGGATACTTAATAAAACACGCCCAGACAAGTTCCAGAGACAACCCGGTGATCGCTTTCCCACAGGGCGATGAGGGGAGGATCGTCGGGTAGGATTATGCTATGCGATGCTACTTGGAGGACTTCAATCTACTCTCTTCTACATGCTGCAAGATGGAGGCTGCCAGAAGCATAGTCTTCGATAGGACTAGCTATCCCCCTCTTATTCTGGCATTCTGTAGTTCAATCCACTGATATTGCCTCTTTACACGTATACCCATGCATATGTAGTGTAGATCCTTGCTTGCGAGTACTTTGGATGAGTACTCACGGTTGCTTTGCTCCCTCTTTCCCCCCTTTTCCTCTTCTTCCTGGACGTTGCAACCAGATGTTGGAGCCCAGGATCCAGATGCCACCGTCGACAACGACTCCTACTACACTGGAGGTGCCTACTACCACATGTAGGCCGCTGACGACGACCAGGAGTAGTTTAGGAGGATCCCAGGCAGGAGGCATGCACCTCTTTCGATCTGTATCCCAGTTTGTGCTAGCCATCTTATGGCGACTTGTTTAACTTATGTCGGTACTCAGATATTGTTTCTTCCGCTGACTCGTTTATGTTCGAGCACTTGTATTCGAGCCCTCGAGGCCCCTGGCTTGTAATATGATGCTTGTATGACTTATTTTGTTTTTAGAGTTGTGTTGTGATATCTTCCCGTGAGTCCTTGATCTTGATCGTACACATTTGCGTGCATGATTAGTGTATGATTGAATCGGGGGCGTCACACAATGCCTTCCTCTAGGCCCAAATAATGGTGAAGTGTCATGTAGTCGACGTTCACATAACACCACTAGAGGAGAGAACACATATATCTCATCAAAATATCGAACGAATACCAAATTCACATGACTACTTATAGCAAGACTTCTCCCATGTCCTCGGGAACAAACGTAACTACTCAAAAATCATGTTCATGTTCATAATCAGAGGGGTATTAATATGCATTAAGGATCTGAACATATGATCTTCCACCGAATAAACCAACTAGCATCAACTACAAGGAGTAATCAACAGTACTAGCAACCCACAGGTACCAATATGAGGTTTTGGGACAAAGATTGGATACAAGAGATGAACTAGGATTTGGAGATGGTGCTGGTGAAGATGTTGATGGAGATTGACCCCCTCCAGATGAGAGGATCAATGATGATGACGATGGTGATGAATTCCCCCTCCCGGAGGGAAGTTTCCCCGATAGAACAGCTCCGCCGGAGCCCTAGATTGGTTCCGCCAAGGTTCCGCCTCGTGGCGGCGGTATTTCGTCCTGAAAGCTTGCTTATGATTTTTTCCCAGGATAAAAGACTTCATATAGCAGAAGATGGTCACCGGAGGGCTGGCAGAGGGCCCACGAGGCAGGGGGCGCGCCCAAGGGGGTAGGGCGCGCCCTCCACCCTCATGGGCGGTGGGTGGCCACCCTCTGGTATTTCTTCCGCTCAGTATTTTTCATTAATTCCAAAAATGACTTTTGTGGAGTTTCAGGACTTTTGGAGTTGTGCAGTATAGGTCTCTAATATTTGCTCCTTTTCCAGCCCAGAATTCCAGCTGCCGGCATTCTCCCTCTTCATGTAAACCTTGTAAAATAAGAGAGAATATGCATAAGTATTGTGACATAACATGTTATAACAGCCCATAATGCAATAAATATCGATATAAAAGCATGATGCAAAACGGATGTATCGACTCCCCCAAGCTTAGACCTCGCTTGTCCTCAAGCGGAAGCCGATATCGAAAAATATGTCCACGTGTTTAGAGATAGAGGTGCCGATAAAATAAAATACGGACATGAGGGCATCATGATCATTCTTATAACAGCAACATAAATATATTTTGTCATATGATTTCTTATGCTCAAGTAACAATCTATTTGCAATGTCAAGTATGAATCAGAAACTTCATTGAAAACTAACAAACTATGATCTCGGTCATTAAAGCAATTGCAATTTATCATAACATAGGAAAGAGTCAATATAAGAGCTTTTCAGCAAGTTCACATACTCAACTATCATTTAGTCTTTCACAATTGCTAACACTCACGTAATACTTATGGGTATGGAGTTTTAATCGGACACAGAGAAAGATAGGGGCTTATAGTGTTGCCTCCCAACCTTTTACCTCAAGGGTAATGTCAACAATAATAGTTCATGTTAACTTACATCCAATTGGATATATATATCAGGATCTTTCCAGCACGAGGTGCTTGCCAAAGGATAAAATATAAAAAAGGAAAGGTGAAGATCACCATGACTCTTGCATATGTATAAGACAAGAATAAAAGATAGGCCCTTCACAGAGGGAAGCAGAGGTTGTCATGTGCTTTTATGGTTGGATGCACGAAATCTTAATGCAAAAGAACGTCACTTTATATTGCCACTTGTGATACAGACCTTTATTATGCAGTCCGTCGCTTTTATTGCTTCCATATCACAAGATCGTATAAAGCTTATTTTCTCCACACTAATAAGTCATACATATTTAGAGAGCAATTTTTATTGCATGCAACATGACAACTTACTTGAAGGATCTTACTCAATCCATAGGTGATATGGTGGACTCTCATGGCAAAACTAGGTTTAAGGATATTGGGAAGCACAAGTAGTATCTCTACTTGGTGCAAGGAATTTGGCTAGCATGAGAGGGAAAGGCAAGCTCAACATGTTGGATGATCCATGACAATATACTTTATTTCGAATATAAGAGAACATAACCCATTACGTTGTCTTCCTTGTCCAACGTCAACTCTTTAGCATGTCATATTTTAATGAGTGCTCACAATCATAAAAGATGTCCAAGATAGTATATTTATATGTGAGAACCTCTCTTTTTATTACTTCCTATTAATTGCAACGATGACCAAAACTATGTTTGCCAACTCTCAACAACTTTTAATCATCATACTCTTATGTGTGAAGTCATTACTCTCCATAAGATCAATATGATCTCTTTTATTTCTCTTTTTATACTTTTATTCCCTCAAGATCATACCAAGATAGCAAAGCCCTTGACTCAACACTCAGGCAAAACACAAAACTAAATCATACCAAAACTTTATTCTACTAAATCAAGATATTACTAAAAGGATCAAACTAAGTAAAATGGTAAAGATAGGAGTGTGATGATGATACGATACCGGGGCACCTCCCCCAAGCTTGGCAGTTTCCAAGGGGAGTGCCCATACCCATGTGTTTATGTCTCCTTCTTTGGAGGTGGTAGTGTGATCTTCTTGGCGATGTTGCCCCTCAGGATACGATTATCCTCCTCGAGCTTATTGACTTGCTGCTTGAGGTCCATATTTTCCTTGTGGAGCTTACTCGTGCCAGCTAAAGCTCCTTTCACCCATGGATGTTGCATAGCTGCTGTAGAACAAGTGACACTCTTTTTCATATTTTCATAAGAAAGAAATCTAACTTTGGAAGGGATGACCGAGTTTGTAATAGCTGAGCTCTATAGTTCCCCCATCATGAATCCGGCTCGGAAACGAGAGGTAACTTCTTGATCTTCCTCCATGGCATCTATCCTTTTCAAGTCGGCCTCCACCTCCTCCTTTGTTGATGGCCCAAAGTGATAAGCATCATTGTTTGCTCCTGGTCCCGGTGTCGGATGAGACACCCGACTCTCCCCGACTAACTCTTGAGAAGACATCTTGCTCCAAATCTATTGCAGAAACAACTCAAAACAAAGACAGAGGATATTTGCATGATACGGTGGTCAAAACTTTCGGGAAATTATATAATGAATTTTTACCGACCAAAACAAGTATCGTGCAAGAAAACGGGGTCCGGAGAGCACACGAGGTGCCCACGAGGCAGGGGGCGCGCCCTACATCCTTGTGGATGCCTCGTGTCCTTCCTGGACTATTTCTTATTTTCCTATTTTCTTAAATATTCCAAAACGGAGAAAAAATGCTATTAGAACTGTTTTGGAGTCGGTTTACTTACCGTACCACATACCTATTCCTTTTAGGAGTCTAAAACGCCCTGGAAAGTGTCCCTTATGTATTCCTCCGGGGTCACGGTTTCTACTTGACCACTAGACCGAGGATGATATGGAGATGCAATTCTATGATTAACATCATACTTAGCAAGCATTTTACGAAAAGCACCATGAATAAAATGTGAACCACCATCAGTCATTAAATATTTAGGGACTCGAAACCTTGGAAAAATAACTTCTTTAAGCATCTTAATAGAGGTGTTATGATCAACACTACTAGATGGAATAGCTTCTACCCACTTAGTAACGTAATCAACAGCAACTAAAATATGTGTATACCCATTAGAGGAAGGAAACGGTCCCATATAATCAAAGCCCCAAACATCAAATGGTTCAATAACAAGAGAATAATTCATAGGCATTTCTTGATGTCTAGTAATATTACCAATTCTTTGACATTCATCACAAGACAAGACAAACTTACGGGCATCTTTGAAGAGAGTAGGCCAATAAAAACCGGATTGCAATACCTTGTTGCAGTTCTACCTCAAGTGTGGTGTCCTTCATAAGCCTCGGAGTGACACTTGCGTAGGATATGTTCCTGTTCATGCTCAGGTACACAATGTCTAATAACACCATCTACTCCTTCTTTATAAAGGTGTGGATCACCCCAGAAGTAATGTCTTAAATTGAAGAACTTTTTCTTTTGCTGGTATGTGAAACTAGGTGGTACAAATTTAGCAACAATGTAATTATCATAATCAACAAACTATGGAGCAGTACGAGAAGCATTTATGATAGCTAATTGTTCATCTGGGAAACTATCATCAATAGGTAGTGGGTCATCAAGGACATTCTCTAACCTAGACAAGTTGTCTGCAACGGGGTTCTCAGCTCCCTTTCTATCAATAATATGCAAATCAAATTCTTGTAGCAAGATAACCCATCTAATCAGTCTAGGTTTAGCATCTTTATTTTCCATAAGATATTTAATAGCAGCATGATCAGTGTGAACAGTTACTTTAGAGTCAACGATATAAGGTCTAGACTTATCACAAGCAAATACAACTGCTAAAAATTCGTTTTCAGTAGTAGCATAATTCCTCTGGGCACTGTCTAGAGTTTTACTAGCATATTGAATTACATTTAGTTTCTTATGAACTCTTTGTCCTAGGACAACACCTACAGCATAATCACTAGCATCACACATAATTTCAAAGGGTAAATTCCAATTAGGTGGCTGAACAATAGGTGCAGAAATCAAAGCTTTTTAAGTATTTCAAATGCTTCTACACAATCATCATCGAAGACAAAAGGAATATCTTTTTGTAAGAGATTAGTTAGAGGCCTAAATTTTTTAGAGAAGTCCTTAATGAACCTCCTATAAAAACCAGCATGACCAAGGAAACTTCTTATACCTTTAATGTCCTTGGGACATGTCATCTTTTCAATAGCATCAACCTTAGCTTTATCAACTTCAATACCTCTTTCAGAAATTTTATGCCCCAAGACAATGCCTTCATTAACCATAAAGTGTCACTTCTCCCAATTCAAGACAATACTAGTATCTTCGCATCACTACAAAACTCGATTAAGGTTGCTCAAGCAATCATCAAAAGAAGATCCATAAACAGAGAAATCATCCATGAAAACCTCAACAATCTTTTCACAAAAGTCAGAGAATATAGCCATCATGCATCTTTGAAAAGTAGCAGGGTGCATTACATAAACCAAAAGGCATAAGTCTATAAGCAAAAGTACCAAAAGGGCAAGTAAAAGTGGTCTTTTCTTGATCCTCTGCTGACACGGGTATTTGAGAGAAACCAGAGTAACCATCTAGAAAGCAAAAATGTGTGTGTTTGGATAATATTTCTAGCATTTGATCAATAAAAGGTAAAGGGTAATGATCTTTTTTAGTAGCTTTATTTAATTTGAGGAAATCAATTACCATCCTATAACCTATAACAATTCTTTGCGGGATCAATTCATCTTTATCATTACGAACAACAATAGTACGTCCCTTCTTAGGGACACAATGGACATGACTTGCCCACTGACTATCAGCAACGGGATAAATTATACCTGCCTCCGGGAGCTTTAGTATTTCCTTTCTTACCACTTCTTTCATCTTAGGATTTAACTGTCGTTGGTGATCAATAACTGGTTTGGCGTCTTTCTCCAATTTTATTTTGTGTTGGCATAGAGTGGGACTAATGCCCTTAAGATCATCAAGAGTATATCCAATAGCAGCATGGTTCTTCTTCAGAGTTTTCAATAATCTCTCCTCTTCCTGCTCTAAAAGGTCAGCACTAATAATAGTAGGATATATCTTCTTTTCATCAAGATAAGCATATTCAAGAGTATCTAGAAGTGGTTTAAGCTCAGACACCCTTGGGTGGTGGAGGATCCCCTAGAATTTCAATAGGAAAATTGTGTTTCAAAATAGGTCCCTATTTAAAGAATACTTCATCTATCTCCCTTCTTTCATTCATAAACATATCATTTTCATGGTCTAGCAAATATTGCTCTAAAGGGTCATTAGGAGGCATGGCAACAGAAGCAAGACCAATAATTTCATCCTTACTAGGCAATTCTTTATCATGGGGTTGTCTACAAAATTTAGCAAAATTGAACTCATGAGACATATCCCCCAAACCAGTAGTAACAACATCCTTTTTGCAGTCTATCTTAGCATTAACAGTATTCAAGAAGGGTCTACCAAATATAATGGGACAAAAGTCATCTTGTGGGGAGCCAAGAACAAGAAAATCAGCAGGGTATTTAACTTTCCCACACTAGACTTCAACATCTCTAACAATCCCAACTGGTGAAATAGTATCTCTATTGGCAAGCTTAATTGTAACATCTATCTCTTCTATCTCAGGAGGTGCAATATCATGCATAATTTCTTTGTATAAGGAATGAGGTATTGCACTAGCACTGGCACCCATATCACATAAGCCATGATAACAATGACCTCCTATTTTAACAGAAATAACAGGCATGCCTACAACAGGTCTATGTTTATTCTTAGTATCAGGTCTAGCAATTCTAGCAGCTTCATCACAGAAGTAAATAACATGCCCATCAATATCATCAGCCAAGAGATCTTTAACCATAGCAATACTAGGTTCAAATTTAATTTTCTCAGGTGGTGTAGGTGTTTTAGTATTACTCTTACGAACCACAGTTGAAGCTTTAGCATGATCCTTTATCCTAACAGGGAAAGGTGGTTTCTCAATATAGGTAGTAGGAACAATAGGATCATTATAAGTGATAGTCTTTTATTCAATAGTAATAGGTGAAACTACTTTTACTTAAATGGGAGGATTATATTTAAACCACTTCTCCTTAGAGAGGTCAACATGAGTAGCAAAGGATTCACAGAAAGAAGCTACTATCTCAGAGTCAAGTTCATATTTAATGCTAAATTCACGGAAAACATCGGTATCCATAAAAGATTTAACACAATCAAACTTAGGTGTCATACCCGAGTCCTTACCTTCGTTAAGATCCCAATCTTCATAGTTGCGTTTAATTCTTTCCAATAAGTCCCATCTGAACTCAATAGTCTTCATCATAAAAGAACCAGTACAAGAAGTATCGAGCATGGAGCAATTGTTGAGAGAAAGACGAGCATATTTTTTTTGAATAATCATTTATCTTGAGAGCACATGATTGGGGCATGACTATAACATTGACTTAAGCCTCCCCCAAGCTTGAGCGATGCTTTCTCCTTCACGAGGCCAAAAATTATATCTATAATTACGATCACGATGAACAAGATGCATAGGATAAAACTTCTGGTGAAATTCCAATTTCAATCAGTTGTAGTTCCATGATCCCATATCATCACATAGCCTATACCATGTCAATGCATCTCCCTTCAAAGATAAAGGGAAGACCGTCTACTTGATAACATCGTCGGGCATACCTACAAGCTTAAATAATCCACAAACTTCATCCACATAGATTAGGTTTAAATCGGGATGCAATGTTCCCTCTCCTGTAAAGGGATTAGCTAGCAGTTTCTCTATCACACCCGAAAGAATTTCAAAGTAAACATTTTCAGTAGGTTCAGTAGGTTGAGGAGCAACTCTTTTCTCTACTGGTCGGGGTGAAGATACCCCAAACAAGCCCCTCAAAAGATTATGTTCCATAGTAACAAGTGAAAGTAAATTTCAGCACACTATATAAATTTTTCCTTACCTAGTTCCACTTACCAAAGGCGCTTCATCCTCGGCAATGGCGCCAGAAAAGAGTCTTGATAACCCACAAGTGTAGGAGATCTATTGTAGTCCTTTCGATAAGTAAGAGTGTCAAACCCAACGTGGATTAGAAGGAAATGAGAAGCGGTTTTCAGTAAGGTATTCTCTGCAAGCACTGAAATTATCGGTAACAGATAGTTTTGTGATAAGGTAATTTGTAACAGGTAACAAGTAACAAAAGTAAATAAGGTGCAGCAAGGTGGCCCAATCCTTTTTATAGCAAAGGACAAGCCTGGACAAATTCTTCTATGGAGAAAAGCGCTCCCGAGGACACATGGGAATTATCGTCAAGCTAGTTTTCCTCACGCTCATATGATTCACATTCGTTACTTTGATAATTTGATATGTGGGTGGACCGGTGCTTGGGTACTGCCCTTTCTTAGACAAGCATCCCACTTATAATTAACCCCTATTGCAAGCATCCTCAACTACAAAAGAAGTATTAAGGTAAACCTAACCATAGCATGAAACATATGGATCCAAATCAGCCCCTTACGAAGCAACGCATAAACTAGGGTTTAAGCTTCTGTCACTCTAGCAACCCATCATCTACTTATTACTTCCCAATTCCTTCCTCTAGGCCCAAATAATGGTGAAGTGTCATGTAGTCGACATTCACATAACACCACTAGAGGAGAGACAGCATACATCTCATCAAACTATCAAACGAATACCAAATTCACATGACTACTTATAGCAAGACTTCTCCCATGTCCTCAGGAACAAACGTAACTACTCACGAATCATATTCATGCTCATAATCAGAGGGGTATTAATATGAATTAAGGATCTGAACATATGATCTTCCACCGAATAAACCAACTAGCAACCCATAGGTACAAATATGAGGTTTTGGGACAAAGATTGGATACAAGAGATGAACTAGGGTTTGAGAGGAGATGGTGCTGGTGAAGATGTTGATGGATATTGACCTCCTCCCAATGAGAGGATCGATGATGATGATTTCCCCCTCCCAGAGGGAAGTTTCCCCAGCATAACAGCTCCGCCGGAGCCCTAGATTGGTTCCGCCAAGTTTCCGCCTCGTGGCGGCGGTGTTTTGTCAGAAAAGCTTGCTTATGATTTTTTCCACGATAAAAGACTTCATATAGCAGAAGATAGTCACCGGAGGGCCGCCAGAGGGCCCACGAGGCAGGGGGCCTGCCCAGGGGGTAGGGCGCGCCTCCCACCCTCATGGACGGTGGGTGCCCCCCTCTGGTATTTCTTCCCCTTAGTATTTTTTATTAATTCCAAAAATGACTTTCGTGGAGTTTTAGGACTTTTGGAGTTGTGCAGAATAGGTCTCTAATATTTGCTCCTTTTCCAGCCCAGAATTCCAGCTGCCGGCATTCTCCCTCTTCATGTAAACCTTGTAAAATAAGAGAGAATAGGCATAAGCATTGTGACATAACGTGTTATAACAGCCCATAATGCAATAAATATCGATATAAAAGCATGATGCAAAATGGACGTATCACGGTACGTGGACCGGGTGCATGCTTCCAGCGAGGAGGAGTACCTGTTGGCGCCGGATCACCACACCGGTGAGATCGCGCTCGCCTGCCGGCAAGCCGCCAATCAGCACCTCGCGAGTTGCAAGGCTGAGGAAGAGGTGTTGTGGCGGGGCACTGGGAAACGGCCGTGCACCAGGGCACTCGTGGCGCACCGCAAGCGCTCCTACGAGCGCCTTGGCTTTTAGTAGGAGCATAATTTAGTTTCGTAAGGTGATCTCATTAGTTTTGGGATGCAAATAATAAATCCTGAACGTTCGGGAATTATTAGCATCCTTAATTAAGTATGTAAAAGAGAAAGTTTGGAAACCTTGTGTATCCGTACGCATT
Source organism: Triticum dicoccoides (assembly GCF_002162155.2). Lineage (NCBI taxonomy): Eukaryota > Viridiplantae > Streptophyta > Magnoliopsida > Poales > Poaceae > Triticum > Triticum dicoccoides. The sequence goes on from NC_041383.1 coordinate 260,071,240, forward strand.
TTGTAAGTACGTGCATATAGCACAAACTTTTCTATATACTATCGCACTACACATCTCTCTCTCTCTATATGCTTGCAGACTTTGCTACTCCCTCCATCCAGGTGAATAAGTCATCTTTGGTTGTGCACCGTGACCAAGAAGGAGGGAAGACTTATACACCTAGACGGAGGGAGTACTACTATTACTTATGTACGTGCAAATGCACGTTTTAACATTACGATGTGGTTTTTGTAAAAGTAGAAAAACAACACTAGTCAAGCTCGTGAAACGATTCAATGCAAAACAAATGCAAAAATGCTCGTTTGATAGTTTACTTTTAGCTTCCTTCTCTGTGGTTATTTCTCTGTCGTACTTTGTATGGAGTACCTCACTGGTCGGAAAGTCATGCAGATTCCCAAACCGCTTCCTACACCTTGTATCTAATTTTTTGCCTAACAAGTTGTGTCGTGCAACTGAAATTCCAACTTGAGTAGTAGTTTAGAAGCCTAAATAAATGGGTGAGGCGCCTTAATGTTACTCTCCACTGTGACTAGTCTTATGGGAAAAGCTGGGGAAGAGACGGCTTATTTTTTAAGCCGCCAAAAGAACTGGCCCTGGGAGTAGTAGCTAGGGATACTACGATTAGTAGCTAGGGATCGAGTGCGCGAGATGAACCGGAGAAAGTAAATGCAGAGAGATGAAATGCAAAAAAGATGGAGGGATGTGATGGTTGCTTGTCCGTTTATTTTACCAGGCCACTTATTACTGGCAGTGGTTGGGTTTTGTGATATGACGGCTTTACTGCCGCGCCACGAGCGGGGTGAGACTCCTGTGCAACGCCGCTCTCTACACTTCTACTACATCGGTCGTGGTTTATTAGTCCCCCATTAAATTTGATTGAAGATTAAACTGACAAAATGTTAGTGCATGTCAACAAAAACTATATCATTGGATTTGTATTTGAACATAGTTTTTAATGATATAATTTTAGGTGATATGCATCAGCATTTATCGTACTATATATAATGTTAGTTCAATTTTTGGTCGTACTAATCTATAGTAAGGTGCTCATGCGTTGCATGGAAGAGTGAAATGCATTGATCCGATAATTGTTTATTTTGACAAAGGATGTGGGGGTCATCTCATGTGTAACGGGTATCGATAGGTTTCTTCGGATATTATTTCATCTCTAGAGCTCACAAACATCCGGGTGAAATAGATAAAAAAGTATCTTTTGCAAACAAAAGCGTTCAACCGTTCAACCTGCATCCAAAACTTGTGAAGAAATAACACTTATTGTGCTTTGCAAGAAATGATCTTTAAGAATTAGTTTTTGAGTATCGATTGTTATACATGTTGGCTACAGATGACATGGCACTTTCTTATAGTCAACAGTTGGCTATACTATTAAGTAGTAACCATAGCCTTATACACCTAGATGGAGGGATTAAATCAGGATGACTTGGAAGGGGGCAGAGGAGATGTAAGAAATGGTTCATCGTAAGTCTTTCACCAGTACTATAGTAAAAACTCATACATGGAAGATTCTAGACTAAACCTTAAATGGATACACTTTTATTCATGCGCGATACTCCAATAGAGCAAGATCATGCATGGAAGTCTCCACATGCTTAGACAACGGATTACATTGAGCGAAGACTAATGATCAACATTTAACTTGGTAATGCATATGTCCATGTGAACCTCCTTGGAGTCCCCGTGCACCGTGTTGGGGGGTAAATCATACCATGCGTCTTCCATGTCCACATCGGTGGGAAGGTCCCAGCTCTGCACAGTCCTAGTCAGCCTGATGGAGCCGGTGTCACCGCCCACATACCTCTGAGGGGTAGTAACAGTGAGCACGCACACGTACATCGGCCTTGTGTCAGTGTCAGCGTCCGCGGCGTCGCCCCTGACGCACACTACAGAGAGGGGGCGGTGGCCTGTGCGGGCCTCGCAGGTACCCACGATCAAGAGGAAGACGCTGCCGTCCTCCTCCGAGACTAGCAGGCGGCGATGAGCCTCCAGCGACTCCAGCACGGTGAATGTGTATCACGTCTCGTACTTGATGTTCTTCGCCAAGGGCCAGTAGTGACCGTCACACGCATCCGTGAGGTGATGCACGATGTCCGCCGGCGAGCCCCAAAATAGCATCGGGCACTCATAACAGTAGACGAAGGGCTCCTTGGAGGCATCGACCAGGCCGTCCATGAAATGGGAGTGGCTATAGGGGACGTTGCGACAGTTGAATATACGAGCAAGTTACTACGAGATTTAATCCGAATAAGCACAAAATAAATCATGACGGCTATAACAGAGATTAAACTAATCATGTGGACTAGCATAGTAGATGAACAGATAGAATCTAGGATACAGAGTAGAAACATGAATTCTACCATGATTTTGAACAGGAAGGACAGAAACACATACGGTGCAACGGGAGAAGCACCATTGGCGTTGAGGTTGTCGCCCATGTCATTGAGGAAGAGGTTGCCGAGGTCGGGGAAGAAGTTGTCGTTGGTGAAGTTGTCGCTGCCAGCAGTCGCGAGAGTGCGCTCCCCAAATTTCAACAGCACCCACCGGATGGAGCGCAGGAGGGAGTGGCTGTAGGGGACATTGCGGCCGCCGAATGGAGCGCAGGAGTAGAATACGAAGCAGTAGATGGTGCTCCTCCCTAAGTCTATCTCTATGACTCTTCTTTGTTTTTTATAACAAATTGAATAGTAGTGCGCCGTCCGCTGCACGCCCGTCTGAACACGCCTCCTCGCCTCCATCATCACTAACTGAGTCTTTTATAAGAGTGGGAGTAGAGAAAAAACCGAGTTGGTGATGATGGTGTGCCGTGAAATGCACGGGCATCTTGCTAAATTTTTTTGCATATAATTCCAAACACCATGTAGACACGGTCTTTGACCATTTTACAACTATGTTAGTATCATTGTTAGTGGCCAGCCAGTGCAAGTTATAGCCCCGGGTGTTTTAACCTTTTTTAGTAATGATATCTGGCGATTGTTTGCCACGAGCTCAATCCTGGCGAATCCCACGTAACCGTCAGATTTCCATCCGACGGTGGCCTGTTTTTAAGCCATAGTATTTGACAAATTGCCACCCTTACACACGTATTGTAACTGCGTCGCGGGCGTTTGCAACTGCCATGTCTCCTACCGAACATTTGCTGGTGGGATTGGAGTTAGCACCGATGGTGGTTCGTAGTCGTTCCACGCTCGGGCATTGAAGTTTGTAACTATTTTAGAATAGAATATACTACTCCTCCGGTGCTAGTATTAGAGCAAAGTCCTACTCCACTACTACTCTACTCAAGCAAGTTAGGGCATAGTAGTAGGTGTCGTGGAATTAACACATCAGATGTCCTAGTGTGAGGACTTAGTCGTGAAACCAGCGCATCTATGTGGTAGCTTGAGAGGGGTTGCGGAATCGAGAGAACGCAATACAAGACAAAGATTTAGACAGCTTCGGGCCCCGGGAAACATCATCCGATAATAACCCTACATGTTGTTTGAGGCTAGATCTCATTATCATCACGAAGGAGTCGCCGTAAACCGGCTCTCCTCTAGTTGTGTCTAGCCCTAGAGATTGTTTCTTGCTTGTCCCTCTTTGGGGAGCCCTGCCCCTCTTTATATAAGTTAAAGGGGGCGGGTTACATGTAGAGTCCATCTCGGACTAAGACTTAAACTATTTTGACTTCCTTTCCTGGGCTTCTTAACGTCTGCCGGTTTAACATTGTCTGCCGGCTTAACATTGTCTGTCGGTTTAACATTGTCTGCCGGTTTAACATTGTCTACCGGTTTAACATTGTCTGCCGGTTTAACATTGTCTGAATACCTGTCGGTGCCACCATCTGTCTTAACTCTGCCGATTTAACACTCGCCGGTTTACCGTCTGTCTTAGCCATCTGTCTTAACACTTGCCGGTTTACCACTCACCGGTTTACCGTCTGTCTTAGCCATCTGTCTTAACTCCTGCCGGTTTACCACTCACCGGTTTACCAAGTACCGGCCGGGTTACGACTCCGGCCGGGTCATACCGCGGGGTATATCCCCGACATTAGCCCTTAGTTTAATTTGGATTTATCCATGTTAAACTGATCCTGATCATCCTTAGGTCCTTGTCACTTCCTTCTTCTAGAAAATCCGGTTTAATAGGCCAGCTTCATAATCAACTTGCTGACATTGGTTTCTCATAGAAAATGTATGGTGAAGAATAACTCTTTTGATTCAGCTCCCAATGCTTAAAAACAATATTGGTCCTTGAAACTCATCTGATCTTCAGCCGGTTTAAGAATGTAAAACTTGTCGGTTTAAGAATGTAGAACTTGGCCGGTTTACAAATATTGATGGTACCGGATCATAACTGTTTGTTGACATCAGCTTTTGAAAATATACCTCTTATATACCCATCACTTGTAGCCCTCAAATCTTAAGAAGGTAACGTAGTAACAACTTAAGATTTGCTTCAATATAAATATCACAATCTTGAAGAAATCAAGGTTTGTTCATCTCAATCACTAGTCAGAATTGAGTATTCCACATATGTAGCCCCCAAGTGCTGGGTTGTCATGCTTGCAGCAACCTGGGACTTGTAATTGCCTGATGCTCATAAAAGCTTCAACCAGTGTAGCCCCCAAGGGTCGGGTCTTTATGCAATAATGAGCAGGGACTTTGTAAATATAATCTTGTAAACTTTGAATAGCAACGTGTAGCCCCCAAGGGCCGGCTCAGTAAGATAATATTGAGCTGGGACTTTGATATATACTTCAATGAAAATAACATCATATGATGTAACCCCCATCATGGTGCTTGAATCCAAGTCCACAAGGTTAAGAGCCTTGTGCTTTACCAACTGAGCAGTGGACCCTTCAATGTAATGGATAAAAAACTTTGTACCTTGAATTGTTGATAGGAGCAATTGGTAGCCCCCAAGGGACGGCTCATTATAATGAGTCGGGTCTTCAATAAGATGAGCAAAAAAAGACTTTGCATTAGCCCCCAAGTGTCATGGTGCATGCTTGCAGCGACATGAGACTTGCATATTTCATGTAATCTCAACTTAAATAATGTAGCCCCCAAGTGCCGGGTTGTAAGCCTGCAGCAACTCGGGACTATTCCTTCAATTGTGGAATAAATCATATCTATTGATAATATGATAGCCATTGCGCTAAAGCGACTCTGAAAACCTTAATCATAATACTGGTTATTGATAACCATAATAAAAATCCAGCCATGTTGGCTATTTGAATAATATACCCAATGACTTATAAGCGCATAATTCCAATGGCGCAATCCAAATATATACTGGCGACTTATAGTCCAAAGCCAGACCTGGTCAATAAACACCGGATTATAAGTGATTATGTACTGACAACTTGTAGTTGAAAGTCGAGCCGGGTTAATGAACACCGGGTTAATTTGATGACTGATAGTCATGCTGGGTCAATAGACACCGGTTTAACATAAAATTTATCAAAAGAGAAAAATCTTGACAAAGGCAAATAAAATCATGTAGTCGAGGCTTTTCAAGGGCTGCCAGGCCCAAATTCGAGGCTTTTCATGGGCTGCCAGGCCACTGAGTTAAACCATTTGACAAAGCCTTTTAAGATGGGCCTCCAACTAACCAATCGTCGTTTTAACTTTGACAAGTTCAGGGTCTCAATGAGAGTAACTGTCAAACGTTCGGCGGGTCATGCCAGTATTACCTGGATAGGAGTGGCTTACTTCATGAAGGCAGGTTAACCCGGGGTTTTAGGTGAATACAGCAGGCTTCTAAGCCGTGGGTCGATGCCCAATTACAAGGGTCCTTTCAAACTCTTTGTTACTTTACACAAAGATCCCCCAAATAACTTTGTGAGATGTGCTCATTGGGTGCCTATGTTTGAGTTGTGCATAGCAACAAGACTCTCTTTGGCCCCTTGGGTGTGAAGCTCCCAAGCTTTGTTGTGGCGTGATAGCCAGATTAATGGACAGAACTCCGCTTTGTCAGCTGAAGCCCCCATGTAACCAATAATATGATAAGGCAATAAGGCGGGATACCCATGTTTGAACCGTGCATCACGGCAAGTTGTCCTCTTCGACAACCTTTAACTTTTTGCAAGAAATAAATTCTTCTTGAACTGGGATTTTGAACCAGATATTGAGAGCGTCAGGGCTTTGCAAGAGATAATTTCCTCTTGAACCGGGATTTTGGACAGGATATTGAGAGCGTCAGAGATTTGCAAGAGATAATTTCCTCTCGAACTGGGATTTTGGACCGGACATTGAGAGCGTTAGAGCTTTGCAAGAGATAATTTCCTCTTAAACTGGACTATAAACCAGAAGCATCATTTTAGCTGGAATATTTTTGATGGCCTTTTAAATTTTCATCAATATATCAGTAGCCTCCGGGACCGGGTTTCCCTTCAACATCCTGGGGCACTTGAATTTGCTGAGACTGGCAAGACTTGTTGCGTCATATCATCGTACCCCCCGAGTCTTAAGATGACTCAAGCAATTGGCTTGAGATTTCCCGTAATTGACTACGATATAAACCGGCATCAGTTGTATGTCATTGGTGTTGATAGCATGATGCAAATCCATAGAAGGTTGAGGTGACTGTGGCGGGTTATAAATGATCCGTATAAGCCGTGTCAGCAACTCGGCCAATGGTTCCTTCCAAACTGGCTAACTGTAGTAGCGGCGATTTGTACGCCTGCCCATTGAACCATCTAGTGCAGATGGCGGTTGACAGTATATGATAATCTGCCTCCAATTTGAAAGAAAGCCGGGCTACCCAAGCCGTGACTTGCTCATACTCAATAAAATAGCTCATGCAGGCTGGTGCGGCCCGGTGTATTATGTGGACCAGGCCGTGATAGACGGACGGTAAAAATGACCGCAGCATCAGAGGCAACATAGATGAGTCGGCCATGACGTTGTATGCTGGTGCGGACAAGCAAGTTATCCTCCTCATTGTAAACCGGCGCGGATACGTGAACTGGTCGTCCGTTCTTCAGGTAATGTGACACGGAGAAAAACGCCGTTGTAGAACGTTGCCAGTGCATGCTTTATACCCGCAATATCACAATAATTTTACCTGTGTATAAAAAACACCAATAAGGCAGTGTAATGGTGCTCAGAGGAAATAAAAAACGTACTGATAAAATATATAGGAAGGATAACACCTGATTTGTTCGGACGACGGATAATCCTCAGAACGTGCCGATCGGGGTGGCTCAGCACGGACCCTCTGGGTTATCATTTTTTAACCCGGCCAATCGACACTTTTTTTTAACACTTGGCGAGACAAGGCTGCCCAGCAGGGGCGCGTCGGCCCAGTGGGTCAACGGAAACGAGCGCAATAAGGCCAACTGGCGGCTAGGGCACGGCTATGGGTCAACGTGGCCCGGGCCGGCACACACTCTAGCAAGGCGGCTCGTATGCGGGCGCACTGGACGCGGCAGATGGAGAGGCGGACGACAACTTGAAATGTGGCGGCGCAGGGCCGATTTAGAATAGTGGGACAGCGGAGACGCGGCCGGCGACTTGTAACGACACAAGCACGTGGCCGCGGGAGCAATGTAGTAGAGCAGGCTCCAGGCGACGGCGCGTGAGGATGAATTAACTGACTTCTCGAGCTCCCTGTTGCATGCAGAGTTGAGATACTAGGCTCCTGTGGGTACGCATGTATTTTTCCTTTTGACCCCACATGGCCTACTTATTGTTTGATGGTTCTTCCTCAATTGTTTATTGTCTGAGTGCTGCTGGAGCTTGGAGTGGACACGTCCATGCTGTGAGCCTGTAGTCCTCGGATTTTTGTGTTTCTTCGTATAGTCACCCCCAGATACATGGTGATGCACTCTTGCCCTCTGCAGGACGGTTGACCCCAAGATACATTGGAACACTTGGGCGAGGCAAACGGCATGGCGCTGAGCGGCGTTCCTGGCAGCTTAGTGAGGGTGAGGCCGGCGATTCAAAGAAACTCATAGGTGGCTGTTTGGAACAGCCGAAGCCAGCAGGGGCGGTTTTGGCAGCAAGAACAACAGCGACTCTGGTGAGGTCGGCAAGGGCGACTTAGAAGCAGCACTGCAGGCTCGAGCGGCGGGTTGGAGAGATGCAGTCGTGGCCGGTTCATCCTCTCGTCGAAGGTGGAGTAGCAGTGGCGACAGGGAGGCGCAGCCATGGGATCGATCATGGGTGTTCTCCTGGCGCTGGATGTATGCGTATGCGTGGCGGTTTAATACACAGGTAGTTTCGGAGTAAGAGCAGAGGCGAAGACCTCGGTGGCCATGGCGGTTTGAGGCAGCGGAGGCGAAGGCCACTATCGGTGTCAAAACCGGCGGATCTCGGGTAGGGGGTCCCGAACTGTGCGTCTAGGCGGATGGTAACAGGAGACAAGGGACACGATGTTTTTACCCAGGTTCGGGCCCTCTCGATGGAGGTAAAACCCTACTCCTACTTGATTAATATTGATGATATGGGTAGTACAAGAGTGGATCTACCACGAGATCAGAGAGGGTAAACCCTAGAAGCTAGCCTATGGTATGATTGTTGTTCGTCCTACGAACTAAAACTCTCCGGTTTATATAGACACCGGAGAGGGCTAGGGTTACATAGAGTCGGTTACAATGGGAGGAGATCTTCATATCGTATCGCCAAGCTTGCCTTCCACGCCAAGGAAAGTCCCATCCGGACACGGGACGGAGTCTTCAATCTTGTATCTTCATAGTCCGGGAGTCCGGCCAAAGGTCATAGTACGGCCATCCGGACACCCCCTAATCCAGGACTCCCTCAGTAGCCCCCGAAGCAGGCTTCAATGACGATAAGTCCGGCGCGCAAGTTTGTCTTCGACATTGCAAGGAGGGTTCTTCTCCAAATCGAGAAGTGCCAAAAAGAAGTGCGGACCAGATCGAGATTCCGGCGCAATGGTACGGTGTGCGAATTTAACACCTAGGGTTTATGCCCTCAAGTCATGCTAATGCTCATGCCCTTTTTTAGAAAGAAGTGAGCCCGCCGGACTATATCCACCGGCCAGGGTTCGAGGCCGGGTCCGAAAGCGGAGGCGGACACGGGGCGCGCCTCGGGCTTTCCTCCGACAGAGGACGTAGACGGGCTATCTGCCACCAATTTAGAGGTGGAGAGTGCCATGAACCACAGACGTCGCCGGACTGTTCTTCGTGACGCATGTTTTTCCCCAGAGGCGTTGGACGCCTTTAATACAGGAGATGCGTATCTCCGTGCCGCTGGAAATGGTCTAGCCAGAGCCACAGAGCAGTATGTAAAACACAATACAGGTGAGTAAAATTGAAGGTTATATATGTCAGTAGCCCCCGATACTTGAAATAGTGAAGATAACTGTTTTAAGGATCATGTGCTATGCAGTGTCTTACAAAGAAGAACACGCAACTGTCCCGGGAGCTTGAAGAGTGCAAGGCCCAACTCGAGGCTGCACTGGCCACTTCAGATAATGCCAAGGGGACGCCCTCAGGTAATATATGTTTCGAAAGGTAATTCCGTTGTGAAGTGCGACATGTGTGCAACTCTGACGATAATAGTGCAGATGGGGCCGGAGTAAATCTGGACAAGCAACAACTCCTACGCCAACTAAAGGCTGGCGGAGCGTGCTGACGAGGGTGAGGCAAGAGAAGAACAAACTTCAAGACACCAATACCCATCTGGGCGAGGAACTGAAGGATGTTCATATTCAGCTGTCTGCTTCCGTAAAGGAGAATCGGCGACTTCGACGCGGCATTTTTAGTAAGTGCTTGGACGAATCTTCGAAAAAAGAATTCAGCGAGGAAGTCGATTGACAGAGCTATATCTGTAGGTCTGCTGACAGGTCGTCCTGCGGAGGAAATGCCTGGCTCAATGGGGGACCTTCTTCCCGAGCTGTTTTAACTGCAGGAACGAGTTCGGCAGGCAATGCAAGGCATCGTCTAGGCTATGTGGCCATCCCTCTCCATGCCAGAAGGCCTTGGGGAGGTTGCAAAGAAGCTGGAGGGAGTGCGGCAGCGCTTCCGGTTGTGGAAGATATCGGCCTGCCGTCAAGGTGCCAGGGAGGCCTGGGCCATGGTGAAGACTCGGTACACGAAGGCTGACCCGAACCACATGGCCGAGGTCGGCCCTATGGGTCCTGACGGAAAGGAGATCCCTGTCAGCTTAGTATATGGCCAGGTAGAGCTGGCTGCAAAGTATTCTCAATAGGACTGTAAATTAGACCGCTTGTTGGATGGTATTGAAGAAGAATATACTGAGTCGGATTGACTCTGTAATTTAAAATGACATGAAAAATGCCTTCTAGCCGGATTGTAGATCGTTTGTCCTTGCGGACCTTTTTGCTTCGACCTCTGGACCCTATAGTCCGGAGTGTGTCCGAATACCCTCTCGATTATGTAAGAACCGGGGCATGCATGGAGATAAGGCGTAGGGGTCATAATTGCTTTAGCAGACAAGTGCCCAACTAGATATGTTATATTACATGGTTAGTAAGAAACATCTTCCAGGGAGAATAGTTCCATTAGGGGTTCCTTTCCCTGGGAGGCATGCCCTAAAGTGCATGTCCGGACTGCTAAAAAGAGCAGAAAAGCATCTGGGGGCAGATAAATAAACAAGAAAAATCATCTTTTAGTTCACCGACCGAATATTCCCTTAAGAACACTAGCTTTCGGCTTCACCCAGTCTGAGGTACACATCCGGCTGACCCGGCAGTAACAATCGCAGAGGTGCTCCCTTTACCACCTAGCCATACAAACGGGAACGTAGGGGTAAGCACAGGAGCCAGGCAACCCAGCTTGGCCAAAACTTAAGTCATATCGATGCATATAATGGTGTATAAAAGGTTCATGCGGAAGTGTCACACATGTTTTGGGCATGAGGCCCATTTATATAAACTTCTGATAAAGAAGCCCCCAGGTATGATGAGCGCGGGTGGCGTGTCAAGTATGTGCGAACAATGCGCAGGCAAGCCCCTAAGGGCTTGGGAAAAAAGAAAAAAGGGGTAGGGAGAAGGAGAGAAATGCCAGACAGCTAATGTGAAAATAAGAAAAAGGGGACAGAGGAAGGAGACGAACACGGAGTCCGGCGCTAGGCGTAGAATCTTCGTAGGCGTGCTGCGTTCCATGGGTTCGACTCGAGTCGGTTGTCTGATGCGTTTTGCAGATGGTACGCTCCACTAGTCAGTACTTGGTCGATTATGAAGGGACCCTCCCATTTGGTCTTTAGTTTGTCCTTTTTCTTGTCCGGCAGGCGTAGAACTAGTTCGCCAATGTTATAAGTTTTGGCCCGTACTTCTCTGCTTTGATATCTTCGAGCCTACTGTTGATAAATGCGGAACGGGCTTTTGCCACGTCTCGCTCCTCCTCCAATGCGTCCAAGCTGTCCTGCCGATCGAGCTCGGCTTCTCTTCTCTTTCGGCGTCGATGATTTGATCAATTCGGGGGAGGGGGAAGGGATCCTTTGGGCAGGCCTTATTTAGGTCTTTGAAATTGACGCATAGGCGCCATGATTTATCCTTCTTTGGTACCATCACCAGGTTTGCTAGCCAGTCCGGATGTTTTATATCTCTTATGAATCCAGCTTCCAGCAGTTTTGCTAGCTCCTCTCCCATGGCTTGTCTCTTGGGTTTGGAGAAACGCCGTAGAGTCTGCTTAACGGGCTTAAACCCTTTTAGGATGTTCAGGCTGTGCTCGGCCAGCCTGCGTGGGATTCCTGGCATGTCTGAAGGGTGCCAGGCGAAAATGTCCCAATTTTCTTGCTGGAATTCTCTGAGTGCGGCGTCTACATCCGGTTTTAGTTGTGCCCCGATGGAGGCCGTTTTTGTGGTGTCCGTTGGGTGGACTTGGAATTTGACTATTTCGTCTGCCGGCTTGAAGGAGGTGGACTTGGATCTTTTGTCGAGTATCACGTCGTCCCTATCCACCATGGAGCGCAACGCAGTTAGTTCCTCAGCCGCCAGGGCTTCGGATAATGCCTCGAGGGCCAGTGCGGCTGTCTTGTTTTCGGCGCGGAGCGCTGTGTCCGGATCACTAGCAAGAGTGATGATTTCATTGGGTCCGGGCATTTTGAGCTTCATGTACCCGTAATGGGGTATAGCTTGAAAGATTGTGAATGCTTCTTGCCCTAACAGAGCGTGGTATCCGCTGCTGAACGGGGCCACTTGAAATGTGACCTCCTCGGATCTGTAATTATCCGGCGTGCCGAACACCACGTCCAGTGTGATTTTCCCTGAATAGCATGCTTCCCGGCTGGGGATTATTCCTCTAAAGGTTGTGTTGCTTCGCTCAATGCGGCACCAGTCTATTTCCATTTTTCGCAGTGTTTCCTCATAGATGAGGTTCAATCCGCTGCCGCCGTCCATGAGTACCTTTGTAAGCCGGAAGCCGTCCACTATCGGACTAAGGACCAATGCAGCTGGTGCTCGGGCTGACCGGAATTTAGTTTCATCACTGGCATTAAAAGAATGGACGTGTCACTCCATGGATATATTGTTGCTACCTGGTAGACTTCGGCAAGGCTGCGGAGCGTTCGCTTCCTCGCATTGTTCGATGCGAAGGTCTCGAAGACTATTGACACCGTACTGGCATTTCCGGGTGGTGCTCTACGGATTCTGGAGTTAGAAGCTCCTCGCCACTCCTGGCCACCTGTCGGGGTATCCAACATGCTCTAAGGCTGTGAGTTGGTGCGACTTCCCCCGAACTATGAATTTTACAGGGTCCATTGAGCCATCCCTCTAGTACGGTCCCATAACCTATAGAGGGTTTTTGTTTTTTGTTGTTTGGCTTAAGTGCCTGGTGATAATGCGCCCTTTTACTTCGGACTGGGATTGTATTCAGGGTCGGATTGTCCCAGAATTTCGTTTCGGTTTTCCGAACACTTTCTGTCGCACAGTACTTTTGTATTATGGATGTCAAGTCGACGAAGCGTGTAATTTAGCAACGACTTATGGCGTGATTCTGATGTCCGTGCAGTTGTTATAGAAGAACAAAATTGCGTCCTTCTTGCGGCAGTCCTTTATCCTTTTCAAAACCAGGAGGAATCTGGCCCAGTAGTGATGTACTATTTCCCCGGGCTCTTGCCGTGTATGGGATAAATCCCTTATATTTGGGTGGGCGGGTGGATTTAAATCCGGAACCTCACCCGATCTAAGACTCTGGGGCCAAGAGAATTCCGAATTCGGAAGCTTGTTTTCTTGGACGTTGTTCAATGAGTCCGGCCTGCTGCCTGACTTTAGGTTCAGGGCTTGGGCGATGTCCTCCCCTCCGCGGATGTCCGGCTTGGAGGGTTTGGGAATTCGGACACATCTGGTCCTTAGGATGGGTGGGGATTCGCCGCATTGTTCTTCCACCACTTCGATGTGGTGGGTGAACTTGGGAGAGCCAATCTCTCTCTGATCGGGTTTAAGCCCCATCTGGCCGTAATCTGTAGCGGCTCCCAGGGCGGCGATGCGATCCAAGAGCTCGTTTAGGGAAGAGAGCTCCATCGGATCTAGCTGCTCGGCGAGTTCCGAGCTGATCTGGAGTTTGTTTTCGATGGCCCGAGAGGTCATCGTCGGCGCGGCGGCCGAACAGGCGGTCATCAAAAAGCTGCCTAGCCGGAGAGTTTGGCCGACAGCCAAAGCTCCTTTAGCAACAGCGCCGTCTTTAAAGACGGGGTGCGGCATCCTTCCTGACGGTGATGACACAGAGGAACTCTCAATGAAAGCACCAATGTCGGTGTCAAAACCGGCGGATCTCGGGTAGGGGGTCCCAAACTGTGCGTCTAGGCGGATGGTAACAGGAGACAAGGGACACGATGTTTTTACCCAGGTTCGGGCCCTCTTGATGGAGGTAAAACCCTACTCCTGCTTGATTAATATTGATGATATGGGTAGTACAAGAGCGGATCTACCACGAGATCAGAGAGGCTAAACCCTTCAAGCTAGCCTATGGTATGATTGTTGTTCGTCCTACGGACTAAAACTCTCCGGTTTATATAGACACGGGAGAGGGCTAGGGTTACACAGAGTCGGTTACAATGGGAGGAGATCTTCATATCGTATCGCCAAGCTTGCCTTCCATGCCAAGGAAAGTCCCATCCGGACACGGGACGGAGTCTTCAATCTTGTATCTTCATAGTCCGGGATCTGGCCAAAGGTCATAGTCCGGCCATCCGGACACCCCCTAATCCAGGACTCCCTCAGCCGCGGCGAGTCACGGCGGTTTGAGGCAGCGGAGGCGAAGACCGCGGCGAGTCACGACGGTTTGATTTGATCGGCCATGGGCCGCGGCGAGAGGTGGAGCGAGGCCAAAGCAACGACTGTGGTAGTGGGCGGAAGCGGCAACTGGCGAAGGTGAATCGGCAGCGGAGGCGTGCCAGTGGAAGCCGGTGGCTCAGAACAAGGTCACAACAGTTGTTCGTCGACTCAGGACGGTGGCCGGCTCAAGGCTGAAGTAAAACAGATCGGGTTGTGGTCTTCCTTTGGTCATTGAAATACTGAACCAATACTACTAGTTGCTTGACATACTAGTACTAGTTGCTGGCTTGATAAAAGCAATGATTAAAAAATGAATCCTAAACCTTGCTGGAGTAAAACTGTAATGGTGTTTCTTGATTCCAAATCAGAGTAGCTTTCCATCAATCCTCAGGAGCCCCGCCAGGCAATAATTGTTTATTTATTCCTTGGACATATGCGGCTGGATTAAACGTTAATCATCACCCGCCTTCGTCCGTACTGAAGTGGACGCGAAGAGGAGTAGCAATCTTACCCGGATACTGTAATATATGTAGTTGCAGCGGAAAAAACTCATCTCAAACCGGGCGATTTGTAGCAACTGCGTAAACCAACTCATCAATCGGATTATTTGGTGACGTCCAATCAGTTTCTTGTCCGACCTCCTCTGCAGCAGGAAAAAGCGATTCGCGCTCGGATTCAACGAACTCCATGCAACGCGTGAGGCGCCGCACGCAAAACCAAAAAATCTTCGTATCCGTCGGTTCCAGAGTTTTGACCATAACTCTGTTCTCCCAACCATAAATTCACCGACTCTGTCCCAGGTCGTCCGGCGGGTCACATGGTCGGTTCATGCCGACTCTTTTTCATCTGATCAATCGTGAACTCCTCGATCCCTAAGAAGAATCCCTCCAAGAACTCAACACCACCGTGCGCAGGCCCCACGGTGGGCGCCAACTGTCGTGGAATTAACACGTCAGATGTCCTAGTGTGAGGAATTAGTCATGAAACCAGCACATCTATGTGGTAGCTTGAGAGTGGTTGAGAGGAATCGAGAGAACGCAATACAAGACAAATATTTAGACAGCTTCGGGCCCCGGGAAACATCATCCAATAATAACCCTACATGTTGTTTGAGGCTAGATCTCATTATCATCACGAAGGAGTTGCCGTAAACCGGCTCTCCTCTAGTTGTGTCTAGCCCTAGAGATTGTTTCTTGCTTGTCCCTCTTTGGGGAGCCCTGCCCCTCTTTATATAAGTTAAAGGGGGCGGGTTACATGTAGAGTCCATCTCAGACTAAGACTTAAACTATTTTGACTTCCTTTCCTGGGCTTCTTAACGTCTGCCAGTTTAAGATTGTCTACCGGTTTAAGATTGTCTGCCGGTTTAACATTGTCTGCCGGTTTAACATTGTCTGCCGGTTTAACATTGTCTACCGGTTTAACATTGTCTCGCCGGTTTACCGTCTGTCTTAGCCATCTGTCTTAACACTTGCCGGTTTACCACTCACCGGTTTACCCTCTGTCTTAGCCATCGCTCTTAACTCCTGCCGGTTTACCAAGTCCCGGCCGGGTTACGACTCTGGCCAGGTCATACCGCGGGGTATATCCCCGACAGTAGGTAATGTAGGGAGTACCAGTACTGTGATCACTCAGGCAAGCTGTCTGGCATCGATATGACCTACGCTACTGGTATGTGTCTTGTAAGTCAAGAGGCATGCTGTAGTCATCACCACCTGTCCACTTCCCACAACACATATTCGCTTCTCCATCTTTGTCCGCACATAATCTCGTACAATCTTCCTTCCTCGCTAAGGCGCCTCCCCCCTCGTCCGAAACCCAAGCACTAACAATCGCAGAACCAAGCAGTGTCCGCCGAAAGAGTGGCCGGGGTTTGACACGTCGCCAACGTATCTATAATTTTTGATTGTTCCATGCTATTATATTACCCGTTTTGGATGTTTGTGGGCTTTACTTTACACTTTTATATCATTTTTGGGACTAACCTACTAACGGGAGGCCCAACCCGAATTGCTGTTTTTTTGCCTACTTCAGTGTTTTGAAGAAAAGGAATATCAACCGGAGTCCAAACGGAATGAAACCTTCGGGAGCGATCTTTTTGGAACAAACGCAATCCAGGAGAATTGGAGTGGACGTCAAGAAGTAGCCGAGGCGGCCATGAGGTAGGAGGGCGCGCCCCCCACCCTCGTGGGCCCCTTGTGGCTCCACTGACCTAGCTCCTTCGCCTATATATACTCTCGTACCGTGAAAACATCCAGGAGCACCACAAAAAACTATTTCCACCGCGGCAACCTTCTGTATCTGCGATATCCCATCTTAGAGCCTTCGTCGGTGCTCCGCCGGAGGGGGAATCGACCATGGAGGGCCTCTACATCATCTCCAAGGCCTCTCCGATGAGTTGTGAGTAGTTTACCACAGACCTTCGGGTCCATCAGGAGCATGCACGTAGTACTTTGTTTTCAATGAATTGTAGATTTTTGCAATAAGTATATGAGTTCTTTATGACTAATGTTGGGTCCATGGATTATACACACTCTCACCCTTCCACCATTGCTAGCCTCTCTTGTGCCGCACAACTTTCGCCGGTACCATACACCCACCATATACCTTCCTCAAAACAGCCATCATACCTACCTATTATGGCATTTCCATAGCCATTCCGAGATATATTGCCATGCAACTTTCCACCATTCCATTTATTATGACACGCCCCATTATTGTCATGTTGCTCTTTGCATGATCATGTAGTTAACATCGTATTTGTGGCAAGGCCACCTTCACAATTTTTCATACATGTCACTCTTGATTCATTGCATATCCCAGTACACCGCCGAAGGCATTCACGTAGAGTCATATTTTGTTCTAAGTATTGAGTTGTAAGTAAATAAAAGTGTGATGATCTTCATTATTAGAGCATTGTCCCAAGTGAGGTAAGGATGATGGAGATTATGATTCCCCCACAAGTCGGGATGAGACTTCAGACTTTATAAAAATAAAAGAGGCCAAAGAAGACCAAAAAAAGAGGCCAAAGAAGCCCACCAAATAAAAAAGGAAAAGAAAAAAAATAAAAAAAATGAGAGAAAAAGAGAGGAGGGACAATGTTACTATCTTTTTTCCACACTTGTGCTTCAAAGTAGCACCATGATCTTCATGATAGAGAGTCTCCTATGTTGTCACTTTCATATACTAGTGGGAATTTTTCATTATAGAACTTGGCTTGTATCTTCCAATGATGGGCTTCCTCAAAATTCCCTAGGTCTTCGTGAGCAAGCAAGTTGGATGCATACCCACTTAGTTCCTTTTTGTTGAGCTTTCATACACTTATAGCTCTAGTGCATCCGTTGCATGGCGATCCCTACTCACTCACATTGATATCTATTAATGGGCATCTCCATAGCCCGTTGATACGCCTAGTTGATGTGAGACTATCTTCTCCCTTTTTGTCTTCTCCACAACCACCATTCTATTCCACATATAGTGCTATGTCCATGGCTCACGCTCATGTATTGCGTGAAAGTTGAAAAAGTTTGAGAATACTAAAGTATGAAACAATTGCTTGGCTTGTCATCGGGGTTGTGCATGATTAAATACTTTGTGTGATGAAGATAGAGCATAGCCAGACTATATGATTTTGTAGGGATAGCTTTCTTTAGCCATGTTATTTTAAGAAGACATGATTGCTTTGTTAGTATGCTTGAAGTATTATTACTCTTATGTCAATATGAACTTTTATTTTGAATCATTTGGATCTGAACATTCATGCCACAATAAAGAAAATTACATTGAGAATTATGCTAGGTAGCATTCCACATCAAAAATTCTGTTTTTATCATTTACCTACTCGAGGACAAGCAGGAATTAAGCTTGGGATGATTGATACGTCTCCAACATATCTATAATTTTTGATTGTTCCATGCTTTTATATTACCCGTTTTGGATGTTTATGAGCTTTACTTTACACTTTTATATCATTTTTGGGACTAACCTACTAACCGGAGGCCCGGCCCGTATTGCTATTTTTTTTGCCTATTTCAGTGTTTCGAAGAAAAGGAATATCAAACGGAGTCCAAATAGAATGAAACCGTCGGGAGCGATCTTTTTGGAACAAACGCAATCCAGGAGACTTGGAGTGGATGTCAAGAAGCAGCCGAGGCGGCCACAAGGCAGGAGGGCGCGCCCTAGGGGGGGTAGGCGCGCCCCCACCCTCGTGGGCCCCTCGTGGCTCCCGTGGCCTACCTCCTTCGCCTATATATACTCCCGTACCCTGAAAACATCCAGGAGCACCACGAAAAACTATTTCCACCGCCGCAACCTTCTGTATCCGCGAGATCCCATCTTGGAGCCTTCGTTGGCGCTCCGCCGGAGGGGGAATCGGCCATGGAGGGCCTCTACATCATCTCCAAGGCCTGTCCGATGAGTTGTGAGTAGTTTACCACAGACCTTCGGGTCCATGGTTATTAGCTAGATGGCTTCTTCTCTCTCTTTGAATCTCAATACAAAGTTCTCCTCGATCTTCTTGGAGATCTATTCAATGTAACTCTTTTTGCGGTGTGTTTGTCGAGATCCGATGAATTGTGGGTTTATGATCAAGTTTATCTATGAGAAATAATTGAATCTCCTCTGAATTCTTTTATGTGTGATTGGTTATATTTGCAAGTCTCTTCGAATTATCAGTTTGGTTTGGCCTACTAGATTGATCTTTCTTGCAATGGGAGAAGTGCTTAGCTTTGGGTTCAATCTTGCGGTGTCCTTTCCCAGTGATAGGAGGGGCAGCAAGGCACATATTGTATTGTTGCCATCGAGGATAAAAAGATGGGATTTATATCATATTGCTTGAGTTTATCCCTCTACATCATGTCATCTTTTCTAATGCGTTACTCTGTTCTTATGAACTTAATAATCTAGATGCAGGAAGGAGTCGGTCGATGTGTGGAGTAATAGTAGTAGATGCAGAATCATTTCGATCTACTTGTTGCGGACGTGATGCCTATATACATGATCATGCCTAGATAATCTCATATCTATGCACTTTTCTATCAATTGATCGACAGTAATTTGTTCACCCACCGTAATACTTATGCTATCTTGAGAGAAGCCACTAGTGAAACCTATGGCCCCCGGGTCTATAGTTTATCATATAAGTTTCCAATCTACTTTTATTTGCATCTCTACTTTCCAATCTATATCATAAAAATAGCAAAAATATTTATCTTATCTTATTATCTCTATCAGATCTCACTTTCGCAAGTTTCCGTCAAGGGATTGACAACCCCTTTATCGCATTGGTTGCGAGGTTCTTGTTTGTTTGTGTAGGTATGAGAGACTTTTGAGGAGCCTCCTACTGGATTGATACCTTGGTTCTCAAAAATTGAGGGAAATACTTACGCTACTTTGCTGCATCACCCTTTCCTCTTCAAGGGAAAACCAACGCAGTGCTCAAGAGGTAGCAGAATTTGCTCCCCACAAAGGTAATCAAGCTCATTGTTTCACGTGTAAACAATCTTAGTATCATGCCGCTCATCGCGTGCTCGTCGGGGCTATACCGTTTACTCAAAGCTCTCAGGCCGGAGCTTTTTGAGCCAGCTCCTTGCTTCCTGATGCGGCCTGGTCTTCAGGAGTGGCGTGTCACGCAGAATAACGATCGTAGGGTGGCGAGCATCAACCCCCTTGACTGCGATACGATCCCCGTCACCCTCAACTACATTAACAGTATGTACTGGGTTGGCATGAACACGTCTTGGATGGTGCTCGTCGATGGTCACGGCAGCTGGATGCTCGTGGAGGTCTACACCCGGCGATTGATCCACCTTCCTTTGATTAACACTGCACTGCTTTGGCACCACGGCCCAGAATACTCGGAATCTTGCAGTAGCCAACATGATACCAAGTTTGATTTGCTCAAGGTTGTAATCTTCCAAGTGCCCACAAGATCTGTGAATTATAAAGAATTCAGGGTAATTGCGTTCTTCAACCGCGGTCTCGCCTATCTGACAGGTCACCGCGGTAAGTGGATAAATCTGCACTTCCATCTCAAGATCATACATACTCCATGGTTCTCTGATGCCATTGAACACAAGGGATTCATTTACGCTATCGACTCCTTCTATGGCTGGACGTATTGCTGGCCTACTCCAGTCATCGCTACAAACGGCTGTTACAGCAGTATGTTACTTTCCTATGATATCATGATGGCTTGCTTATATTACTGTCAACATTTACTGAAAAAATATTCATGCTCATAACATGCTTTTCTTAAGATTGACTACATTAAGAGCCATTTTTTATTTGACTCCAACTTGATATGATGTTGTAGGTTGCCTGGTGTCCCTACCCTTCCTAATCCCATAACCTTTCAAAGAAAAGTGGCATGGCAGTTGCAGGTGGTTCCTGGATCGATCAGACGATAGCGAACGATTAATGATCGTTCGCACATATCAGACATGTTGTTTCGCGGAATAAAATCATAGTCACTGCAAGATCTTTGAGCAGGATCCCAGCTTCTCTAGGCCTTCAGGAATTTTTGACTGGAGGCTGGTAAGTAGCCTTGGTACATGCTCTTTGTTTGTCAGACTGAATTATCCGATTAACCAGGAGATAACCGACGGCAAGGATCATGATGGCAACACGGTTTCGTTCATCAGGAAAAACTGTGTGTACACGGCGTACCATGCATCTCTGCATGCACCATACCCTGATATGTGCCGCCACGCTCTGCAGCCCAAAGTAGGAGAGAGGGTCGCAAGTATCAGACTTCGACTTGCTGGCTGGAGTTTCCCCCATCAGGCGCCCATCTGGTTCAAGTCATCAGCCAATCCCCACAGCTTAATAAATAGTAATGTCTAACTGAGCAGTTAGTTAGATGCGTACACTTGGTGTAGTAGGATCTTTATTAGTTTGATGCATACACTTGTTCTTTTTTGGTATCCCTTTTGTAATGATGGCTGATGTTTGGTTTGAAAGAGAGAGTTGTGTCTTTACTCTTCTGGCCTGCTTACTACTTCTGTTGCACCCCCAGCCCTAGTTGTTGCTGCTGCTGTTTTCAATGTACAATCAGTAGTATATTTCGTCTGTTGGTTGAATAAATGTGTTGTTAGAACGACAAACACAATGTTTTGGAAGTCGTTGCACGGTCCGATCCTTTAGTGCCCCGTACCGTACGTAGAGCATACTATTTTTCGTACGGAACACATTTTCCACTTGTTGATAACATGCTGCCCACTGATGAAGGCCCAATAGAGGATCCCATAATTAACTGGAAGGGAGGCTCTCACATGAATCCGGCCCAGGTACATGCTCATGGTCCCCTAAATATAAATAAGTAAATAAATAAATAAAGCTAAATGCTCATGCACCAGTTCTTTAAATTCACAATTTAACAGGAGGATATTATTTCCTATGATAGTGTCGTTACATTCAGTCAATATTATTCTTAGGAAAAGATAGCGACCAATCTTCTTTCTCCCAACATTTTCTTCTTGCAACCAACGGACCCATCCAAATCGTAGTCAACGTCATAAATAGTTCTAGTCCATTTTTATTTTTTAATAAGAATGTCCAACCCAGCCCAGCACATTGGCGACAACAATTTATCCTCCGCCTTCATGCGCTCGCCATGGCGCCGCTGTCCGGCCCTGTCAACATAGTGAATCGGGAGAGGACTGTAGTTGTGAGTATGATAGTACGGACCCACCAGGTCCACTCCCGAACACAAGCAAGCGCCTCTTTTACTACTCAGATGCACCCCTCAATTTTTTACTCTAATCCACCCTGCTGATATCTGGGACTCACATCATTTTCAACATATAGTCAATTAACGACAGAATTGCACAACTTTTTTTTGAGTAGTAATTCGGAGGAGCAGGCTATAAACTGGGTTGTGCGATCTCTGTGGCCCGTCTAACAACATGACCAGCCCGACAGTTTTTTCTTTGGAAAAATAGGTAGCCCAGTATTTATTTTTGAAGAACACCCAAGCTAGGCCTATTTGTTTTCTCTGACTTACTGGGCTGCAAATCTTTCAAGACGAGGAAGGATGCATTCCAGCCCGGCCAAAGAGTATGGTCAGTGTCTATTAAAAGTAATATCAAAGGGGTTGAAAATTCCAAAAAAATTTATAGCAAATGGGATATTAGTTTTTCTTTTTCTTTTTGTTCTTCACTGATATTTTATACCCCCTCCGTCGCAAAATTCTTGTCTTAGATTAGTCTAGATACGGATGTATCTAATACCAAAACGTGACTTGATACATCTGTATTTACACAAATTTAAGACAAGAATTTTGGGACGGAGGGAGTATTTCATTGGATTTAACATGACATAGTACTAATTCATTTTTCAATTTGTTTTAGTACGGCTACTAATTTTTTGGATTAAGAATATGTTCCCCAGCAAAAATTTACGAATTTTCAAAATTTCGCACATATTTAGTTAAATTTTATAACACTGGTATGGACCAGAAAATGGGCAGCAATTCTAAAAATGGAAAATGGGCTGCAATAAATTCCATATGAATTAGAAAATGAGTAAAAAGTTATAAAATAATAGCAAATGGGCTGTACACGCCATAAATTTCGAGGCCGACTTGTTTACACAAGGCTTTGTCAGTCAACACACGATTCTAGCAGCAGTGACTGTTGGATGTCCATCCAACGGCCGACGTGCTTCTTCAATCTCTGGTCTTCCTACTCCAGCCGCCTAAACTAGTGCCGGCGGGACTGCCTACTCCCTCCTCTTGTGGCCCACTGTGATGCCGCGCAGGCTTCACCGGCCCACCCTACTCCCTCCGCTGGCCTGGCAGCACGCAATCAACTGCCTCCTTATTATGAAAAAAAATGATTCCTCCCATTGACATCTGGGGCGCACCGGTTGGGAGGCTGGCCTGTGGCCTACTAAGTTGACGCGTACGCAGGGCTTGTCAACTTAGTGAACAAATGATTCTAGAAGT
Organism: Triticum dicoccoides; assembly: GCF_002162155.2. Classification (NCBI taxonomy): domain Eukaryota; kingdom Viridiplantae; phylum Streptophyta; class Magnoliopsida; order Poales; family Poaceae; genus Triticum; species Triticum dicoccoides. The sequence continues at coordinate 260,094,380 of NC_041383.1, forward strand.
AGTAACCGTTGGATTTGAATCAAACAGTCCTGCTGCTTCCTCAATCGCTGCTCTTCTTGCACCAGCCGCCCAAACCAGCATCGGCGAGACCTCCTGCTCCTGCCTCCAGTGGCCGGCTGTGCTGCCGTTAAGGCCTCACCGCCTCTACTACTCCCACCGCTAGCCAGGCCCTACAGCAACGGCAGCCTCACACCACACTCGAACCAGTGAACCCTCGTACTCCTCTCCGCGTGGGCATCCGCTGTCGCGTGTTCCCCGGCTCCGCGTCGTCCCCTTCCTAAGCCTCACCGTCGTCCACCGCCCTGGTGCTCTCGGTGAGGCGTGGTCAACATTGTCAAGGAACAACTTCCATCGGAAGAGTACTGTACATGGAGAGGCTGACAGTTGGGTCCATGGCCGCAGCAAGGAAGTGCCTCCTTATTACGCGGAAAAAAATGATTCCTCCACCTCACAGCGGGGTCCCACCGGACGGGCCACTGTATTTTGTGAAAAAATTGTTTCCCCCTGACTACTGGGACCCACCAGCTACATCTTCGCACGCAAGGAAGTGCGTCCATATTACGAAAAAAAACAATTTTCCCCCTGACTGCTGGGACCCACCAGCTACATCTTCGCACACAAGGAAGTGTCTGACAGTCGGGACCCACCTGGTCGAAGCATATGTAGCGTTGTCATTCTAGTCGCGAACGTGTACGTACATACTGGTCGATGTAGAGGCACACACGTGTCATAGTAGAGGAGCGCACGTAGCATGTACACGAACGTACAGCGGCCAGGGTGCAAAAGTAAATACGGCCACGTACGTACATACGGGCGGGGTCTCAAACACCTACTCGCGCATACGTACGGCCAGGGCTCATGTACATGGCTGGGTCGGAAGGAGAAAGTGCGTCGTCGTCGTGTTCATGGGGAGCCAACCGGTTGGGTCAGAACGGAATGCGTCATCGTGTTCATCGGGAGGGCTTGGACGGAACATCCGATGGAAACGAGGCCTGGCGTACCATAGAACGGAGGAAACGGCCTTGTGTTCGACCGGCCACGGTCGAAATGGGATCATGTTCATCGGGAGGAGTCTGGCGTACCGCAAAATGGAGGAAACGGACTTCTGTTGGACCCCCTACGGTCGAAACGGGGTCCTGTTGATCGCGAGGGGTGTGGCATACCGCAAAACGGAGGAAACGGACTTGTGTTGGAGCACTACGGTCGAAACGGGGGTCTTGTTCATCGGGAGGGGTGTGGCGTACCGCAAAACGGGACTCCACGAGATACTGTTCATCTCCACCGACAACCTCCTCCAGCCTCCACGGGCTACTGTTCATCCACCGTCGACCTCCTCCAGCCTCCACCTGCGATTGTTCATCCACGGGATCCTGTTCATCCAGCCTCCATCGCGCGCTCCTCCATCGGCTACTATTCAACCAGCCCTCTCCACGGGGTCCTGTTCAACCACCCCTCCAAGGGCTACTATTCATCTAGCCCTCCACCGGCTACTGTTCAACCATCCCTCCACCGGCTACTGTTCAACCTTACCTCCACTGGGTTCTATTCATCCAACCCTCCACGGGGTCCTGTTCATCCACGCCCAACCAGCTCAATCGATCGGGGTCCTGTTCATCCAACCCCCACCGTGAACTGTTCATCCACCCCCCAACAAAACTCACTATTCATCCAGAGGCAGCATCGATCGGCTTCATTTAGAAGCAGTAGCGAAGGAATCGCTCAATCGCTCAGGTTCAGTAACGTGTAGCCTGCAGTGCAATCGCTCAGGTTCAGTTAGGCGACGCCTCGCTCGGGTTCAATTAGAGCCCAACGCCTCGCACCCACGCGCGTACGTGTACGAGAGAAACGCACATCGCTCGGCCCCCGACCACCCACCGTAACCGGGAACTCCCTGATATTTTTCCTCGCCCTTGCTTCTACCACGATTTTTTCCATCATGGATGGCCCAAAGAATGTCATGCAACTGCGTCTCCGGCCTGCCCAGGACGAAAAGCCCATTTTTTTGTCATAGAAGTAGGAGCCCACCACATCTATACTGATGCCGGGTTTTGTCACAATTAACGTCATAGAAGTGTCATAAGTATGACAGTAAAAAAAATCGTTCGTCCCAAAATGTCTCGGATGTATCTTTTTTTTGTAGTGCAAGGAGGGAAAGGACTCCCATCCTTGGTCCGCCAAGAGGAGGGGGAGTCCCCTAGTTTGTGCTTTTAGAAACTGTGTGCAATATTTACATGGCTGGTGTGTCGCCTCCTAGCCTTCTATGAGCACTAACACTGGTAGCAGGAAACTGATGGGAGAAGAGGCGGCAAACCGATGCGAGGAGTGGCAGTAAACGGTAGTGTGTTTAGATATATAACACCATTAATATGGAAAACTTAGTAAAGAAGGAAGCGTGAGCTAGCACGACGCATGCGCACAGTGCTTACCCACGGGTGACAGACTGTTGACCAGAACCACTTTAAATATTCAGGGTTCGTTTGGCCTTTTTTATACATTATAGTTAAGTTTTATAAGCATTAATTCAATGTGCATAATTCAAATTAGTGCACCAAAATGGCTACAAAAATCATACATGTGTCCTTGGATGCATGTTTAGGTCCCATTGCAAATAATGGGGATGAATTACAACTATTTTGGCGTCTGGATTGGCCTCAGGCATTGAGAATCTCAGTTTTTAAATCCACATAAATCCAAAATTCACCCGAAAATCGTGAAACTTGGCATGGTGTTAGGACATGGCACATATATGTCGTGGAAAAAATATTGTCCTTTTTGGGGCAAGTTTTATTTCAAGCCTCTTACAGATCAGAGCTTCTCTCAAGAAGCCTCATGGTTCTGTTAGGGAAACGTGTCCCCCTTGTGGGCGAAACAATAATCGTTGCCTCTTCTCGCCTTGTATTTTTTTTCTATAGGCAACATGGAACGACATGATATTCGTGCTGAAATTTAAAATTATTCAGGGTTTGTTTGGCCTTTTTATACATTAATTGAGTTTCCTAGTCATTTAATGTCCATTATTCATATCTATACTAAAAATACATGCTCCAGTGCACCAAAATGGCTAGAAAAATCATACATGTGTCCTTGGGTGCATGTTTAGGCCCCATGCAACGAATGAGAATGAATTACAACCGTCTCGACATCGTAGCTCATCCTCAAACATTGGGAATCTCGGTTTTTAAATCCCCATAAATCCAAAACTCACCAGAAAATCATGAAAGTTAGCATGGTGTCACGACATGGGACATATATGTCGTGGAATTTTTTTATTCAATTTGGTCCAAGCTTTATTACAAACCTCTTACAAACCGGAGCGTCTCACCAGAACCCTCGTGGTCTCGACAGGGAAACGTGTCCCCCTTGTGGGCAAAACGATAATCGCTCCCTCTTCTCGCCTTCTATTTTCTTCTACAGGCAACATGGAACAACAGGAGATTCACGCTGAACTTTGAAATTATTTAGGGTTCATCTGACCTTTTTTATACATTAATTGAGTTTTTTAGGCATTTAAATTCCATAATTCAAATCTGAACTACAAATACATGCTCTAGTGTACCAAAATGGATAGAAAAACTGTACATGTGTCCTCGGGTGCATGTTTAGGTCCCATGCAAGGAATGGGAATGAATTCAACTGTCTTGGCGTCCTTGCTCGGCCTCAAACATTGCAAATCTCATTTTTTAAATCTCCATAAATCCAAAACTCACCATAAAATCATGAAACTTGGCATGGTGTCATGACATGGCACATATATGCCATGGTAAAAAAATTATCCAATTTGGGAGAAGCTTTATTACAAGCCTCTTACAAACCGGAGCTTCTCGCAACCCTCGTGTTTCTGGTAGGGAAACATCCCCTCTTGTGGGTGAAACGATAATCGCTGCCTCTTCGCGCCTTGTATTTTGTTTTCTACGGGCAATATAGAATATCAGAAGTGTCGTGGTGAATTTTGAAACTATTTATCACAGCCTGATTTTTGCCCTCTTTTCTTTGCTTGATTTTCTGCTGAGTTGATTTTTGGGTTTGGAGTTTTGAATCATTCCATTTGGACTTGACCACTTGGGTATCCCTTGATTTTCACCCAAGTGTTCCCTATCCTCCTCAAATCCATCATTTCACCCCTGGCCAACCCAACAATATTTCTTGGAATATTTTTCTTAAATGAAAAATATTCGTTTTGCCTCCTAAACACTAGCTAAACTCTTTGACCTCCAAAGCAACCCTCATTTCTGTTGCCCCAAAAATCTTGAGAAAAATCCCAAATATTCTTTGGACCCTAGGGCACATCTTTGAGCAAAAATATTTCACCACTCTTTGGAATATTTTGGCTACAGAAAATAAAATCACTTCTGGGCTGAAATGGTAGATTCTACAGAACTACCTTTTTACTAGCTCCAATGTAGCTGGTTTTCCCTGAGCCTATTTACCTTAGTAAGAGTCAGTAAAACCCCAAAGCTCAGCCCTTGAATCCCCGTGGTTTGACCACAGTAACTCCCCAAAGTTTCTGTCCAGAAACTTAACCTCATCACCATTTTACTTCTACTGCACCTGGAACCAAACCGAGCCATGGTAACACCTAAGTTACTAAGGACTACATGCCAGACATGCTTGTTAGTGCGTAGGTGGCCTAATGTCACGGTCCACGCGGTGATCGCGTTCGTCTGAAGGGGCTGGCATGCCAAACGCACGCTCTGCACAATACCAGCGCCTTTGTAGAGCACGTGCTCGCTGCCCAGCCTGCCGCAGCGCGCTAACCCTCGCCCCATCCTCGTCTTCACCTCCTTAACTCCTCCCTTCCACTCGCCGATGCTGGAGCTCGCCGCAGCGAGTACGGGCATGGTCCGGCCAACGGCACAGTGCGCAGCGCACTGTGTTTGTCCCTTTCCTCCTCGATCATGTGCTCGTCCGCGTCCTCGCACAGCTCCCGCGTGACCCCCGTCGCCTTTCCCCTCTCTATCTCTGACGCAGCTCGTCGCCGAGTGCCGTGGACAGGTGTCCACCGGCGGAGCCTGAAACCCCCTCGCCGCTCGCCTATATAAGGAGCCACCCCCAGCCTCCTCAAGCACCATCCTGCACTATCTCACACCCCACAAACTAGTAGGAAGCCGCAGCCCGGCGGGGCAGGCCGCGGGCTGCCATTCCGGAGCCAAGCTCGCCGGCGATCCCCTCTGGATTGTTCCCGTAGCTCCGGACCTCCCCAAGCCAAGGCGACCCTGTCAGGGCCTCCGCCTCTCCTCCGTGAAGCCAACGCACCCAGCTAGAGCCCCTGGAGCCGCCCCTAGCCGCCTTCTTCCTCATCTCCGGCGACCACCGCGTTCTGCCTCCGCTTGCGAGGAAGAATCCGACACCGTCCAACCACCGTTAGACACGCTACGGGTACGGGCAGGTGCGCAATCATCTTCTCCATCGATCCCTCCCTCTCGTTTGTCTCCAAGAAGCCTCAACGCCGGCGTAAGCTCCGGCGAAGCGTCGTGCCTCTCTGTTTCCTTCTCCCCTCCCTCCAGCCTTACTAGCAGGCCCGCTAGTCAGCCACTCATTACGCTCACGAAGCGGTATGAGTGGTGGCGCCCCGGGAGAATACGCCTTCGACGTCACGCCCCTCTGTTTTCTTTTTCCAATCCATTCAAATTCCAGTGGCATTCAAATGGCCACAACTTTTATTCTACAAGTCCAAATGCAGTGATTCTTTTTGCATTGTGTTCTGTGTCCAAAAATCTAACAGCACCCAAGAGATGGGATTTTTCCTTGCTGTCTAGATTTTCTGGCATTTTTCAGAAGGTTTCTTGATATTTTTGTTTTGTGGTTTTGAATATTTTCAGAAGAGCCAGCTTGTCTTGAGGATCACCAGGAGCCTTGTGAACGTCATCAATACTAAGGCAAGCCATAGTAACATTTTTATGGTGCCACTTCAATATTTATGCTTTTCATACTTGAACCTATGATTATTAATGCATTTAAATTAGTTATATTATAAATATATTCTATTATGTGCTTGTTATGTTAAAATGCTTGAACTTCAGAATGTTTGAAGTAAATATGGTTGGCAAGATAAGGAGAACTTAGTTGATAGTGATAAATAAATAATATGGTCATAGAGTTTGATGAGTAATTTAAACATTGTTTTTGCATGAGGTAAAATGATGATAATGCTAGAAATGGTTCTGGTATAAGTAAAGAGAGGTTTTAATCAAAATAGTTGCATGAGTTTATGATGGCTTCGTAGGAGCATGGTTGGTGCAGTCTTTGCACGGTTATGTGATGCATATGTTAAGTGATGCATAGTATGGCATGCGACACCGGTTATTTTCTTTTCACATTCAGTTGAACCTGATTATAATTCAACTTGAACATGTTATTGACCGGGTCGTGGTGTCGCTGAAACGAGTCTTTCCTAGTACAACCACATTTGCTGGTATGGGACGGCCTGAATGCGTTTCATTGTCGTGCCTCTGGTCGGTACCTCAATTTAGGGAAGGTTATGGGCGTGCTGTACCATGGCCCGGTAGGAAAGCATAACCTTGTGAGCCCGTTGTTAAGTTAATTTTTGGTACCAGATCCTAGAGTGGATCGTGGCCACGACGGTGGTCGAGGTGTCTGGAGGTAGACACGGGGCCACCCAGGACTAGCCCGGTGGGGTCTGAGTCGGAGGGGCCAAGAGAGTGTCATGACTGTGAAATGGTTTCGTCAGAACGTTGTTGGTCCACCCGAATGGGAGTGCGAGGCCATGGGTTCCGTAGTGTGGGTATAGTGTACTAACCTCTACAGAGTGTTTTTAATCTATCGATAGTTGAGTCCACGGTTATGATCACGCTCGAAAGTAAGGTACACCATGGGTTAACACTTAATAAATATGCACACTAATTTGCACTATGGATGACAGCGAGGTCATCGTGTTGAGTTGGACATGAGTTGTCGGGTTGTGATCACCGTAAGGATCACGGGCCGGTCGGGTTGTGATCGCCGGAAGGATCACGGGCCACGAGATGGTCGGGTGGTGATCGCCGTAAGGATCACGAGAATGTTTTGGTAATATCTTGTTTATTGGTCACATCTGGTAAGCTAGTCGGGAGAATGAGTACCTGTTGAGCATGGTCACAGCATGTTGGATATATATACAGTTGCATTGTTGATTAATTGGATAAATATCATTATATTGTCTGTCATCATTTTTATGTTTATTGTGAGCTTGCAAGTACATTCAATGTACTAACATAGGTCGTCATGTGATAACCCACAAGTATAGGGGATTGCAACAGTTTTCGAGGGTAGAGTATTCAACCCAAATTTATTGATTCGACACAAGGGGAGCCAAAGAATATTCTCAAGTATTAGCAGCTGAGTCGTCAATTCAACCACACCTGGAAACTTAGTATCTGCAGCAAAGTGTTTATTAGCAAAGTAATATGATAGTGGTGGTAACGGTAACAAAAGTAAAGACAGCAACAATAATATTTTTGGTATTTTGTAGTGATTTTAACAGTAGCAACGGAAAAGTAAATAAGCGAGAACCAGTATATGGAAAACTCGTAGGCACCGGATCAATGATGGATAATTATGCCAGATGTGGTTCATCATGTAACAGTCATAACATAGGGTGACATAGAACTAGCTCCAGTTCATCAATGTAATGTAGGCATGTATTCCGAATATAGTCATACGTGCTTATGGAAAAGAACTTGCATGACATCTTTTGTCCTACCCTCCCGTGGCAGCGGGGTCCTATTGGAAACTAAGGGATATTAAGGCCTCCTTTTAATAGAGAACCGTAACAAAGCATTAGCACATAGTGAATACATGAACTCCTCAAACTAAGGTCATCACCGGGAGTGGTTTCGATTATTATCACTTCGGGGTTGCGGGATCATAACACATAGTAGGTGACTATAGACTTGCAAGATAGGATCAAGAACTCACATATATTCATGAAAACATAATAGGTTCAGATCTGAAATCATGGCACTCGGGCCCTAGTGACAAGCATTAAGCATAGCAAAGTCATAGCAACATCAATCTCAGAACATAGTGGATACTAGGGATCAAACCCTAACAAAACTAACTCGATTACATGATAAATCTCATCCAACCCATCACCGTCCAGCAAGCCTATGATGGAATTACTCACGCACGATGGTGAGCATCATGAAATTGGTGATGGAGGATGGTTGATGATGACGACGGCGACGAATCCCCCTCTCCGGAGCCCTGAACGGACTCCAAATCAGCCCTCCCGAGAGAGAATAGGGCTTGGCAGCGGCTCCGTATCGTAAAGCGTGATGATTTTTTCTCCCTGATTTTTTCTCCCCGAAAGCCAATATATGGAGTTGGAGTTGGCGTCGGAGGGCCACCAGGGGGCCCACGAGGTAGGGGGGCGCGCCCAGGCGGCGGGCACGCCCCGCACCCTTGTGGACAGGGTGTGGGCCCCCTGGTCTTCATCTTTGGCGAGGAGTTTTTATTAATTATCCTAAGATATTCCATGGAGTTTCAGGTCATTCCGAGAACTTTTATTTTCTGCACATGAAACAACACCATGGCAATTCTGCTGAAAACAGCGTCAATCCGGGTTAGTTCCATTCAAATCATACAAGTTACAGTCCAAAACAAGGGCAAAAGTGTTTGGAAAAGTAGATATGACAGAGACGTATCAACTCCCCCAAGCTTAAACCCTTGCTTGTCCTCAAGCAATTCAGTTGATAAACTTGAAAGAGAAAAAGAAAAACTTTTACAAACTCTGTTTGCTCTTGTTGTTGTAAACATGAAAAGCCAGCATTCAAGTTTCAGCAAATAATATGAATTAACCATACTAACAATAACACAAAGGTCTCACAATTGCTCATATCAATAGCATAATCAGCTAGCGAGCTATAATAACAAAACTCGGATGACAACACTTTCTCAAAATAATCATAACATGATATAACGAAATGGTATCTCGCTAGCCCTTTCTGAGACCGCAAAACATAAATGCAGAGCACCTTCAAAGATCAAGGATGACTAAACATTGTAATTCATGGTAAAAAAGATCCAGTCAAGTCATACCCAATATAAACCAATAATAATGAATGCAAACGACAGTGTGCTCTCCAGCGGGTGCTTTTTAATAAGAAGGATGATGACTCAACATAAAAGTAAATAGATAGGCCCTTCGCAGAGGGAAGCAGTGATTTGTAGAGGTGCCAGAGCTCGGTTTTAAAATAGAGATTGAATAACATTTTGAGCGGCATACTTTTGCTGTCAACACAACAACTATGAGATGACGATATCTTCCATGCTAAACAAATTATAGGCGGTTCCCAAACAGAATGGTAAAGTTTATACTCCCCCTCCTCCACAAGCATCAATCCATGGCTTGCTCGAAACAACGAGTGCCTCCAACATTCAACGGGTCCCAGGGGGAGTTTTGTTTGCAATTATTTTGATTTAGTTTGCATAAAGCATGGGACTGGGCATCCCGGTGACCAGCCATTTTCTCGTGAATGAGGAGCGGAATCCACTCCTCTTGAGAATAACCACCTAACATGGAAGATAAGGGCAGCCCTAGTTGAAACATGACCTGCTCGAGCATACAAAACAGAATTTCATTTGAAGGTTTGGAGTTTGGCACATACAAATTTACTTGGAACGGCAGGTAAATACCGCATATAGGAAGGCATAGTGGACTCATATGGAACAACTTTGGGGTTTTAAGGAGTTTGGATGCACAAGATGTATTCCCGCTTAGTACAGGTGAAGGCTAGCAAAAGACTGGGAAGCGACCAACTGGGAGAGCGACAACAGTCGTAAACATGCATCAAAATTAATTTACACCGAATACAAGCATGAGTAGGATATAATCCACCATGAACATAAATATCATGAAGGCTATGTTGATTTGATTCAACTACATGCGTGAACATGTGCCAAGTCTAGTCACTCAATTCATTTAAAGCAGGATACCATCCCATCATACCACATCATAATCATTCTAATAGCATGTTGGCACGCAAGGTAAACCATTATAACTCATAGCTAATCAAGCATGGCACAAGCAACTATAATCTCTAAATGTCATTGCAAATATGCTTACTTCATAATAGCTAACTCAGGAACGATGAATCATCATATTTACAAAAACAAGAGAGGTCGAGTTCATACCAGCTTTTCTCATCTCAATAAGTCCATCATATATCATCATTATTGCCTTTCACTTGCATGACCGAATGATGTGTATAATAATAGGGGTGCATGTGCATTGGACTAAGCTGGAATCTGCAAGCATTCAACTCAAGAGAGAAGACAAGTAATATGGGCTCTAAGTTAAGTAAACAATCATGCATATAAGAGCCACTAAGCATTTTCAATATGGTATTCTCGACCCCCGAAGGAAGGAAAAGAAAAACTATTTGCACGGGAAAGCTCCCAACAAGCAAAAGAAGAACGGGAAATATTTTTGGGTTTTCCTTTTTAATTACTACAGCAAAGAAATAAACTACTACTAATTTTTTTGTTTTTTTCTTAAAGTTTATCGAACACACAAGAAGAAAGCAGGAAAAAGAAAATAAACTAGTATGGATATTACAGTGAAAGAGTATGAACACCGACATCTAGCAATGAGTGTGTGTGAACATAAATGTAATGTCGGTGGGAAATACGTACTCCCCCAAGCTTAGGCTTTTGGCCTAAGTTGGTATATTGCCAGGGATGGCCTGGCGGATACCCGTAAGTGAAGGTGGGGTCATACTGTGATGAAGAAGGCTCCGGCTTCCACTGGCTGGCAACCTCCTCTGGATCCCAAGAATAAACAGATAGTCATGGAGGCTCATCGTGTGGCTCCGGTTCCAGGGCGGGTGCAGGATTTCGATAGGCTTGAATGGCCGCCCACGGAACGATGTGAGGACCTGTAGACAAGTTAAACAAAGAGGGAGCAGGCAAAGTAATAGTCTTGGGGTGATGTTTATCAAAGTACAATTTATATTTGAGCTCCCCTTCGCGACTTTTAACAAGAAAGTCATGTGCTATCATACTCCTATAATCTAAATAAGCACGGGGCAGTGATGTTTCCTCTTTCTCCTCATGCCTAATAGGTATTTCAAAGTGTTCAGCTAGGCGTGAGGCATAAATGCCTCCAAAGATGGGGCCTTTAGTACGGTTCAGACTTAACCGTCTAACAACAATTCCACCCATACTAACAAAGTTATTTCGGTATAAACCATGGAACAAAATGATAACATCAGGAACACTAAGGTTTCCACAGTTTCTGCGCCCTATCAAGCAATGACTAGCAAATAAGGCGAAGTAGCGTAAAACAGGAAAATGTATGCTAGTGATTCTTGCATCAGAAACCTTCCTGGTTTCACCCACCGTGATAGTATTAATAAAAGCTTCTACTTCCTTACGGTGTGGTTCATCCAAAGTGCCCTCAAAAGGTATTTTGCAAACCTCGCAAAATTCAGGTAATGGCATCCTCTTAACAACGTCATATAAATGAAATTCTACCGATGGAGGTGAATTCTTAGGGAAGAAGTAGAAATTTTGCACAAAAGTATTTGTGAGTAAGAGATACTGATGACGTTGGTCGCGGAGGAAGTCGGTGAGGCCAGCATTCTCAATTAATAAATAGAAATCTTCATAAATCCCAACTCTCCTTAAGAAGTCATCGGAAGGCCATTCACACGGCCGGACCTCCGCGGTGCGAGGCAAATTAAATTTGGGCTTTTGCTCTTCTTCCTTTTGTTTTTTCCTTCGAGCTTCGGCTCGACGAGCCCCTCAAAATCTCTTCACTAATTCTGAAACAATCTGAAATTTTCAGTAACTTCAAATAAAAGTGAACCAACTTCAATAAAATTGATAGCAACAACTCCTACAAGTGCCTAGAGCCTATATAAAGCATTGGAACTACTTGGAACCATATTAATTTGGCATGCAAGCTCAAGAGCATGGTCACCTATGCAGCACAAATTTGCAATGAATAAAGCACTAGAACAAAAACTAATTGGACCAACGGAGGAGTCACATACCAAGGAACAATCTCCCCAAGCAGTTTTGCGAGAGGTGTTTTGAGCAAGGAGATCGAAAATCGCAGCAACGGGGGCTGGAACTCGTGCTTGAGTTGGTTTTTCGTGTTTGTGTGAGGCAGGGGAAGAAGATGGGTGCAGGGATAAGTGGAGAAGGGCCAACATGGGCCCACGAGGCAGGGGGGCATGCCCAGGGGGGTAGGGCGCGCCCTCCACCCTCGTGACCAGGTGGCAGCTCCCCCCAGCGGTGATTTTTGCACAGTAAATTCTTAAATATTCTCGAAAAAATCATATTAAATTGGCATGGCATTCCGAGGACTTTTATTTTTGGGATATTTTTATATTGCATGGATAAGTCAGGAGACAGACAGAAAAATACTATTTTACTTTATTTCTACTAAATAACTGAAAATATAAAGAGGGTACAGAAGGTTGTGCTTCTAGTTTTATCCATCTCGTGTTCATCAAAAAAATCCACTAACAAGGTTGATCAAGTCTTGTTAACGAGCTCATTCCGACTAACATGGAACTAGAAAAATTTCAAATAGCACTAAGTTACCTCAACGGGGATATGAAAATCCCCAACAATAAGAATATCATACTTTTTCTTGACAGTAGGGACAGGAAATTCAAAACCTCCAAATATAATCGATGGAATTTTTCCAATAGAGTTGATACTGTAAACTTGAGGTTGTTTCCTCAGAAAGTGTACCATGTGCTCATCGCCATTAACATGAAAAGTGACATTGCCTTTGTTGCAATCAATAACAGCCCCTGCAGTATTAAGGAAAGGTCTTCCAAGAATAATAGACATACTATCATCCTCGGGAATATCAAGAATAACAAAGTCTGTTAAAATGGTAACGTTCGCAACCACAACAGGCACATCCTCACAAATACCGACAGGTATAGCAGTTGATTTATCAGCCATTTGCAAAGATATTTCAGTAGGTGCCAACTTATTCAAGTCAAGTCTACGATATAAAGAGAAAGGCATAACACTAACACCGGCTCCAAGATCACATAAAGCAGTTTTAACATAATTTCTCTTAATGGAGCATGGTATAGTGGGTACTCCGGGATCTCCAAGTTTCTTTGGTATTCCACCCTTAAAAGTATAATTAGCAAGCATGGTGGAAATTTCAGCTTTAGGTATCTTTCTTTTATTAGTAATAATATCCTTCATATACTTAGAATAAGGATTTGTTTTGAGCACATCAGTTAATCGCATACGCAAAAAGATAGGTCTAATCATTTCAGCAAAGCGCTCAAAATCCTCATCATCCTTTTTCTTGGATGGTTTCGGAGGAAAAGGCATGGGTTTTTGAACCCATGGTTCCCTTTCTTTACCATGTTTCCTAGCAACGAAGTCTCTTTTATCATAGCGTTGATTCCTTGATTGTGGGTTATCAAGATCAACAGCTGGTTCAACTTCTACATCATTATCATTACTAGGTTGAGCATTATCATGAACATTATCATTAACATTATCACTAGGTTCATGTTCATCACCTGATTGTGTTTCAGCATCAGAAATAGAAATATCATTTGGATTCTCAGGTGGCTCAGTAATAGGTTCACTAGAAGTTTGCAAAGTCCTATCATTTTTCTTTTTCTTCTTTCTAGAAGAACTAGGTACATCAATATCATTTTTCTGAGAATCTTGCTCGATTCTCTTAGGGTGGCCTTCAGGATACAAAGGTTCCTAACTCATTCTACCAGTTCTAGTAGCCACTCTAACAGCATAATCACTTTTCCTACTATTCATTTCATCAAGCGCTTCTTTTTGAGCTTTAAGTACTTGTTCTACTTGAGTAGTAACCATAGAAGCATGTTTGCTAACAAGTTTAAGTTCACCTCTAATATCAGCCATATAATCACCCAAGCGTTTAATCATATAAGCATCTTGTTTTAATTGTCTACCAAAATAAGCATTAAAGTCATCTTGCTTAAACATAAAGTTATCAAATTCATCCAAGCACTGACTAGCAATTTTGGTAGGAGGGACTCGGCTTTATCATATCTATAGAGAGAATTTACCTTTACTACCTGTGTCTGGATATCGGGAGGTTCTTCAGTAAATAAGTAATTGAGATCATATACTTCTTCAACAGGCGGTAAATTAAGACCGTGTATTTCTTCAATAGGAGGTAAATTCTTAACATCTTCAGCTTTAATACCTTTTTCTTTCATAGATTTCTTTACCTCTTGCATACCTTCAGGACTGAGAAATAGAACACCTCTCTTCTTTGGAGTTGGTTTAGGAATAGGCTCAATAATTGGCTCAGGAGCTGGCTCGGGAGGTGCCCAATTATTTTCATTTGTCATCATATTGTTCAATAGAATTTCCGCTTCATCCGGTGTTCTTTCCCTGAAAAGAGAACCAGCACAACTATCCAGGTAATCTCTGGAAGCATCGGTTAGTCCATTATAAAAGATATCAAGTATTTCAGGTTTCTTAATAGGATGATCAAGCAAAGCATTAAGTAACTTGAGAAGCCTCCCCCAAGCTTGTGGGAGACTCTCTTCTTCAATTTGCACAAAGTTATATATTTCCATCAAGGCAGCTTGTTTCTTATGAGCAGGGAAATATTTAGCAGAGAAGTAATAAATCATATCCTGGGGACTTTGCACACAACCAGGATCAAGAGAATTAAACCATATCTTAGCATCAGCCTTTAATGAGAACGGAAATATTTTGAGTAAATAAAGGTAGCGTGATCTCTCATTATTAGTAAACAGGGCAGCTATATCATTTAACTTAGTAAGATGTGCCACAATAGTTTCAGATTCATCGCCATAGAAAGGATCAGATTAAACCAAAGTAATTATATTTGGATCAACAAAAAAATCATAATAATCCTTATCGGGAACACAAATAGGTGAGGTAGCAAAAGCAGGGTCGGGTCTCATCCTATCTCTAAAAGATTCTTTACTCCATTTAACTAGCAACCTCTTAAGTTCATATCTATCCTGGCAAGCAAAAAATAGCGGCAGAAGATTCCGCATCAAAAAGATAACCTTCAGGAATAGGAGGCATATTTTCATCATCACTCTCATCATTGTATTGAGGTGTAATAATTTATCTTTCTCTAGACCTAGCAATTTGCTCATCAAGAAATTTACCAAGGGGCACAGTAGTATCAAGCATAGAAGTGGTTTCATCACAAGTATCATGCATAGCAGAAGTGGCATCATCAATAACATGCGACATATCAGAATTCATAGCAGTAGCAGGTTTAGGTGTCGCAAGCTTACTTATAACAGAAGGAGAATCTAGTGCAAGGCTAGATGGCAGTTCCTTACCTCCCCTTGTACTTGAGGGCAAAATCTTGGTCTTAGCATCTTTCATGTTCTTCATAATGTCCAACAGATATAAATCCCAAGTGACTCAAAGAATAGAGCTATGCTCCCCAGCAACGGCGCCAGAAAAAGGTCTTGATAACCCACAAGTATAGGGGATCGCAACAGTTTTCGAGGGCAGAGTATTCAACCCAAATTTATTGATTTGACACAAGGGGAGCCAAAGAATATTCTCAAGTATTAGCAGCTGAGTTGTCAATTCAACCACACCTGGAAACTTAGTATCTGCAGCAAAGTGTTTAGTAGCAAAGTAATATGATAGTGGTGGTAACGGTAACAAAAGTAAAGACAGCAAAAATAATGTTTTTGGTATTTTCTAGTGATTGTAACAGTAGCAACGGAAAAGTAAATAAGCGAGGACTAGTATATGGAAAACTCGTAGGCACCGGATCAATGATGGATAATTATGCCGGATGTGGTTCATCATGTAACAGTCATAACATAGGGTGACACAGAACTAGCTCCAGTTCATCAATGTAATGTAGGCATGTATTTCGAATATAGTCATACGTGCTTATGGAAAAGAACTTGCATGGCATCTTTTGTCCTACCCTCCCGAGGCAGCGGGGTCCTATTGGAAACTAAGGGATATTAAGGCCTCCTTTTAATAGAGAACCGGAACAAAGCATTAGCACATAGTGAATACATAAACTCCTCAAACTAAGGTCATCACCGGGAGTGGTTCCGATTATTGTCACTTCGGGGTTGCCGGATCATAACACATAGTAGCTATAGACTTGCAAGATAGGATCAAGAACTCACATATATTCATGAAAACATAATAGGTTCAGATCTGAAATCATGGCACTCGGGCCCTAGTGACAAGCATTAAGCATAGCAAAGTCATAGCAACATCAATCTCAGAACATAGTGGATACTAGGGATCAAACCCTAACAAAACTAACTCGATTACATGATAAATCTCATCCAACCCATCACCGTCCAGCAAGCCTACGATGGAATTACTCACGCACGGCGGTGAGCATCATGAAATTGGTGATGGAGGATGGTTGATGATGACGACGACGACGAATCCCCCTCTCCGGAGCCCCGAACGGACTCCAGATCAGCCCTCCCGAGAGAGATTAGGGCTTGGCGGCGGCTCCGTATTGTAAAACGCGATGATTTTTTCTCCCTGATTTTTTTCTCCCCGAAAGCCAATATATGGAGTTGGAGTTGGCGTCGGAGGGCCACCAGGAGGCCCACGAGGTAGGGGGCGCGTCCAGGGGGCGGGCGCGCCCCCCACCCTCGTGGACAGGGTGTGGGCCCCCTGGTCTTCATCTTTGGCGAGGATTTTTTATTAATTATCCTAAGATATTTCGTAGACTTTCAGGTCGTTCCGAGAACTTTTATTTTCTGCACATAAAACAACACCATGGCAATTCTGCTGAAAACAGCGTCAGTCCGGGTTAGTTCCATTCAAATCATACAAGTTAGAGTCCAAAACAAGGGCAAAAGTGTTTGGAGAAGTAGATACGACGGAGATGTATCATCATGCCAGATTTCAGGAAAGTCCCATTGGAAAGGAGTGCTATCCGAGTCTAGACCGTGTCCACGTCGGTGTCCTTGTGCTATGGAGTCCCGCTACATCGTTGTTCCACTGCCGAGTAGTTGTCATGTTCGAGGCCCCCTTTTATGTTCACTAAATAATGTACATATTGTGAAGTCGCACCGTGTGTGCCGCCTGGCCTCGCTAACTGTTGTAATATGAGCTATGCTCCGCTAGCATGAATAAAGCGGTTATTTTCTGTACCATGTTGTTGTGTGTTGCCAGAAGACAAGGTCTTTGGGCTGGCAATGCAAGGTAAACCGGTCGCTCTGAGCCGGGGTGCCACAATGCTTGATATCAGAGCCGCGCTGACTGTAGGCCATGCTAGACTAAGCCGAGTAATGACTGTAGCTGGTTGTTGCATTGCTTGCACTGATTACATTTATTTTTCTATGCTAACCTGCTAATGGTTGTGAGTGTAGATGGTTCCGATGTTGTATCCGTGCCAGTTGCAGCTGATGCCGTACACGTCGCCGCATCTCCTTCGTAACGTGTGGCGTTGGCTGTACCCTCACGGAGACGATCCAGTCTATCATGTGTACCGAGAGCGCCTAGCTGACTCAGTGTATGAGTATCATGTCGTGGTTACTCTGTGCACCAGTTCCGATCTCGGTTCTTACACTCGTAGCTCTCGTAGCAGCCGCGCTTCTTCCGCTTCTCAGGCTGTCCAGTTTGCTTCATTCGAGGTACTTGTTGAGCTCCGTTACAACGAGGTCCGGATGCAGAACCACCCAGGTTTCCATTACTACCCTTCTCTCCACCATAATGGTCGTGTCTGCTTCCCTGTCATTGATCCGGAGTCTGATAGTGTAGCTAGCCACCTTTATCGCTACATCACTGCTAGCTATCTTCTGATCTACAAGCTGTCTCATGAGCTGAGTCGTGCCCGTACTGCTTTAGCCTCTACTTTAGTCTCTACTCTCTCAACCACTATTTCTCCATCTATGGGATTTATTCCCTACGTCCCTGCCAGTTCTAGATCCCCAGTTTCCCCGGTTACTCCCCCGAGTAGCTCGGGCACCGTGACTGCGAGTCCACTTAGTGCTCCCGCCGAGTGGGTTTCACTCCTCGCCACTCCTGCAGCCCCGATGATCCACCCTCCACCTGCCCCAGAGGGAGAGCCCTCAAGGTAGCGTCGTTGTGTCACTTTTAACCCGGAGGTCTCCGTTAACCCCGTCAGTTCTGGATCCGAGTCCGCTTCAGGAGAGGACCCCGCAGCGCCAGCCGAGCAATAGGGCTTTCGAGTATTCTCAGTCATCGGTATTGAGTATGGATGTAGTCGTATGAGTCATGATGTTTCGTTTCTTGTATGAGAGTAGTTGGACCTGGCATGTTATTATCTTTCATGTATGAGTCTATGTATAATTATGTTGGACTTTATTTTATTCGTCATGTTTTCTTCGTCTCTTCGGTTTCGCTTGGTTTTGTTGCTGGCTTCTCCCCAGTTTTTGTTGAATGCTTCTCATCTTGGTTGCGTTGACTTGGGAAAAAATCATATTAGGATGACGCGGGGAGGCTGCAATAGCAACGTTTGCGAGGGTTCTCCTGTTCGGCGTTCCGCACGACAGGCAGGACAATCACCCGAGCCGTACGTTCAACCACCATCTCCACCGCCAAATCCGCCCTCAACCGAGCAAATTATGCATATGTTCGAGGAACGACGAAACAATGATCTAATGGAAATATTCAGAAGTATTCAAGCAATGGTTGGACAGAATGGAAATCAACCTGCCTCTCACTCCAAGTTATCTGATTTTCAAAGGACTAAGCCTCCCAGTTTCAGTCAGGCCGTTGATCCCTTGGATGCAGATGATTGGTTAAGAACTATGGAAAAGAAACTTGAGGTTGCTCGAACTGATGAAGCGGAAAAGGTTCCATTTGGAACCCATTAT
Organism: Triticum dicoccoides; assembly: GCF_002162155.2. NCBI lineage: Eukaryota > Viridiplantae > Streptophyta > Magnoliopsida > Poales > Poaceae > Triticum > Triticum dicoccoides. The sequence continues at coordinate 260,113,174 of NC_041383.1, forward strand.
CTGGAAGGCGCTGCTGCCATATGGTGGGAAAGTGAGAGGGCCATATGGACTGAAAATGAAGCAATTACCTGGTCAGGATTCAAGGAGCAATTCCGGAAATATCACATCCCTGCGGGTATTATGAAGACTAAGCAACGTGAATTTCTTGCACTCATCCAAGGAAGTCAGTCAGTGGGAGAATATTTACAAAAATTCAATCACTTGTCACCTTACTCCCAATATGACGTGGCCACTGAAGAAAGGAAGATGGACCGATTTCTTGGGGTATTAAACCCGCAACTTCGTTGTGCTCTCAGTATGTTCAATTTTCCAGATTTCCAAACACTGGTAAACAAGGCTTTCATTGCTGAAAGGGAACACAAGCTCGTGTCAGATAATAAGTCTGCCCATAACGATCACAAACGCAAGTTTGAGCCCAAGAAGGAAATGCAACCGGTGCAGAAGGTTCGTACCTGGCAGCCAACTCCGGTGCCATACCAGCCTAGTTGGCAAAAAAATGTTAAAAAGACCACCACCCAAGTGAAGAATGATGTGCTCAACCCAGTTATGGAGAATCGCCTGCGCAGCAATTCCTGTTATAGTTGCGGACAAACCGGACATTATGCCAAACAGTGTCCTAAGAACAACCGGACCAATACTTCGTTCAAGCCTCAAATCCATTATTTGGAAGCTGGTCCAAGTCAACACGACGTCACGGGATACATTCATCATATTTCAGCCAACGAAGCCCAAGAAAATCCCGAAGTCGTCATTGGTATGTTCCCTGTTAATAACATACCTGCAGTAATTTTATTTGACTCTGGGGCCTCCCACTCTTTTATTTCTCGGAGTTTCGTTGCCCAAAACAAATTTCCTTGTTCACTTTTGGGCAAGAATATGCTGGTACAAACCCCAGGATCTATTATTCAAAGCAATCTTGTCTGCCGCAATCTGGAAGTCAGTATCAATGAAATTCGCTTCCCGACGTCTTTGATACTCATTGAGTCTGATAAATTGGATGTTATATTGGGTATGAATTGGCTGACTCAGTACCAAGTATGCATAAATTGTGCGACCCGAGAAGTCAACTTGACCGGACAAGATGGACAAGCTACCAACTTTATTGCTCGTAGAAGCATACCATCCAAGGAAATGATTTTTACAGCAATAGCAGAAATGGAATTAATTCCGGTGGTCAGTGAGTTTCCCGATGTATTCCTAGAAGAACTGCCAGGCATGCCACCTGACCGAGAGCTTGAGTTTGCAATAGAACTTGTGCCCGGAACCACACCAATACACAAGAAATATTATCGAATGCCGTCATCTGAATTGGTAGAGCTAAAGAAACAGCTCGATGAAATGCTCCAAAAAGGATATATCCGCCCCATTTCCTCGCCATGGGGACCACCCGCTATTTTTGTTGACAAGAAAGATGGCAGCCTTCGTATGTGTGTGGACTACCAATAGTTAAACGATGTCACAATCAAAAACAAATACCCTCTGCCAAGGATTGATGATTTGTTTGATCAGCTCAGTGGAGCGAAGGTATTCTCAAAGATTGATTTGCGGACTGGATATTACCACCTAAAAATTGAAAAGGAGGATATTCCCAAGACCGCGTTCACCACTCGCTATGGTCTTTATGAATATACCGTCATGTCCTTCAGCCTCACCAACGCCCTCGCCTTCTTCATGCACATGATGAACAAAGTATTCATGGATTTCCTTGATAAGTTCGTGGTCGTCTTTATCGATGATATACTTATTTACTCTAGAAGTGAAGAAGAGCATAAAGAACACCTCCGTGCAGTGTTACAACGACTCCGTGAGCAACAGTTGTACGCTAAGTTCAGTAAATGCGAGTTTTGGCTCATGCAAGTTGGATTCCTTGGGCATGTGCTATCCGATGAAGGAATAGCCGTGGACCCAAGTAAAGTAAAAGACGTGCTCGACTGGTTGCCACCCGCCACCATGTCTCAGATCCGAAGTTTTCTTGGATTAGTCGGATACTACCGTCGTTTCATTGAAGGGTTCTCCAAGATTGCTAAGCCCATGACTGAGTTGCTGAAAAAGGATAAGAAGTTTGAATGGACGTCAGACTGTGAGAAAAGTTTCACCAAGTTAAAGAAGCACTTAGCAACTGCGCCAGTATTAACACTTCCAGATATCTACCGCAGCTTTGATGTATATTGCGACGCTTCCCGGCAAGGACTTGGGTGCGTGTTGATGCAAGATGGCAAGGTAGTAGCCTACGCCTCACGGCAGCTACGACCCCATGAAGGAAATTACCCCACTCATGATTTGGAATTGGCCACGGTAGTTCATGCTTTAAAATTTTGGAGACACTACCTCATTGGAAAAAGGTGCCAAATTTTTACCGATCACAAAAGCCTCAAGTATATATTTACTCAGCCGGATTTAAATCTCCGTGAACGAAGATGGCTTGAGTTGGTCAAGGATTATGACCTTGGAATAAATTATCATCCGGGTAAGGCCAACGTGGTTGCCGATGCACTCAGTCGAAAGCCCGTCAGTTTAAATGTCATGCTCGAATCACTGCGTTCCGAACTTAAAGAAGAAATTGCTCAGCTCAACCTGGTCATAGTTGAGGCTGGCCTTGCCAATATTCGGACGGTTACCCCTACTCTTGAGGAAGAAATCCGCAAGGCCCAGCCAGACGATGCCGATCTGAAGAAGCGTCTCAAGTCATCCGACTTCTCGAAGAATCAGTGCGGTACCCTCCGATTCAGGGCAAGGATTTGTGTGCCTAATCAAGCTGATCTAAAGCAGAAAATTTTGTCAGAAGCCCATGAATCCTTGTATTCAATCCACCCTGGAGGCACAAAAATGAATGAAGACCTTTGACAAATATTCTGGTGGGATGGAATGAAGAAAGACATTGCTTATTTCGTGGCGTGTTGCGACATATGCAACAAAGTTAAGGCGGAATATCAGAAACCAGCCGGACTTCTCCAACCTCTGCCCGTGTCACAATGGAAATGGGACAATGTCTGTATGGATTTCATCACAGGATTACCCAGGACCCGACGAGGCAACAATGCGATCTGGGTCATAGTGGACACATTAACCAAGGTGGCACACTTCCTCCCAGTCAAAACCTCATACCGAGCAGATGAGCTTGCCCGACTGTATGTATCCAGGATTGTCAGTTTACATGGAGTTCCCCGAACCATCACTACTGACCGAGGTTCACTTTTCACATCTGCATTCTGGAACCGTCTCCATCAAGCTCTTGGAACAGAATTAAAATACAGCACCGCTTATCATCCTCAGACGGATGGGCAAACGGAAAGAGTAAATCAAATACTCGAAGATATGCTCCGAGCCTGTGTTTTAGCCCAAGGGCCACAATGGGAAGACTGCTTGCGTACGCCGAGTTCTCGTATAACAATGGGTTCCAGACCAGTTTAAAGATGTCACCTTATGAAGCTTTGTATGGCCGAAAGTGCCGCACTCTGTTAAATTGGTCTCAAACCGGAGATAGTCGTATTTTCGGAACATATCTCATGCTGGAAGCCGAAAGACAAGTCAAGGAGATTCGAGACAGATTACAACTAGCCAAATCGCGACAGAAAAGTTATTAAGACGCAAAGCACCGGCATATCAGTTTTGAACCCGGAGAACATGGCTACCTTCGAGTCACACCCATGAGGGGAATAAAAAGTTTCCGAACCCGTGGAAAATTGGTACCCAGGTTTATTGGTCCATTTCCCATCATGACACGAGTAGGTGTTGTGGCATATCAGTTGGAGCTGCCTCCGGAACTGTCAGACGTGCACAACGTGTTCCACGTTTCACAACTACGACAGTGCATCTCACCACCCGAGAAAAAGACCGTTTTGGCAGAGATAAAACTGGCAAAGGATTTAACCTACGAAGGGAGGCCAGTGAAAATTTTGGATCAGATGGAAAGGGTCACTCGCAGTAAGTCACGAAAGTTTTACAAGGTTCAATGGATGCATCATACCGAGTCAGAATCAACCTGGGAATCAGAAGAATTTCTAAGGGCATGTTATCCAGAATGGTTTTCCCAAGTAACCGAATCTCGAGGACGAGATTCATTCTAAGTGGGGGAGGTTTGTCACAGCCTGGTTTTTGCCCTCTTTTCTTTGCTTGATTTTCAGCTCAGTTGATTTTTGGGTTTGGAGTTTTGAATCATTCCATTTGGACTTGACCACTTGGGTATCCCTTGATTTTCACCCAAGTGTTCCCTCTCCTCCTCAAATCCATCATTTCACCCCTGGCCAACCCAACAATATTGCTTGGAATATTTTTCTTAAATGAAAAATATTCATTTTGCCTCCTAAACCCTAGCTAAACTCCTTGACCTCCAAAGCAACCCTCATTTGTGTTGCCCCAAAAATCCTGAGAAAAATCCCAAATATTCTTTGGACCCTAGGGCACATCTCTGAGCAAAAATATTTCACCACTCTTTGGAATATTTTGGCTACAGAAAATAAAATCACTTCCGGGCTGAAATGGTAGTTTCTACAGCAACTACCTTTTTACTAGCTCCAATGTAGCTGGTTTTCCCTGAGCCTATTTACCTTAGTAAGAGTCAGTAAAACCCCAAAGCTCAGCCCTTGAATCCCTGTGGTTTGACCACAGTAACTCCCCAAAGTTTCTGTCCAGAAACCAAACCGAGCCATGGTAACACCTAAGTTACTAAGGACTACACGCCAGGCATGCTTGTTAGTGCGTAGGTGGCCTGATGTCACTGTCCACACGGTGACCGCATTCTTCCGAAGGGGCTGGCATGCCAAACGCACGCTCTGCATGATGCCAGCGCCTCTATAGAGCGCGTGCTCGCTGCCCAGCCTGCCGTAGCGCGCCAACCCTCGCGCCCATCCTCGTCTTAACCTCCTTAACTCCTCCCTGCCGCTCGCCGACGCCGGAGCTCGCTGCAGCGAGCACGGGCACGGTTCGGCCAACGGCACAGTGCGCAGCGCACTGTGTTCGTCCCTTTCTTCCTCGATCATGTGCTCGTCCGCGTCCGTGCACAGCTCCCGCGTGACCCCCGTTGCCTTCCCCCTCTCTCTTTGACGCAGCTCGTCGCCGGGCGCCATGGACAGGTGTCCACCGGCGGAGCCCGAAACCCCCTCGCCGCTCGCCTATATAAGGAGCCACCCCCTAGCCTCCTGGAGCACCACCCCGCACTCTCTCACACCCCACAAACTAGTAGCAAGCCGCAGCCCGGCCCGAGCCAGGCCTATGCGTAGATGATATGCACAAGTAGAACACAAAGAGTTGTGGGCGGTGATCGTCATACTGCTTACCACCAATGTCTTATTTTGATTCGGCGGTATTGTTGGATGAAGCGGCCCGGACCAACCTTACATGACCACGTTCATGAGACCGGTTCCACTGACAGACATGCAACTAGTTTTACATAAAGGTGGCTGGCAGGTGTCTGTTTCTCCAACTTTAGTTGAATCGAATTTGATTGCAGCCAGTCCTTGTGAAGGTTAAAACAACAAACTTGATAAATCACCATTGTGGTTTTCGTACCATAGGTAAGAACGGTTCTTGCTAGAAGCCCGTAGCAACCACGTAAAACTTGCAACAACAAAGTAGAGGACGTCTAACTTGTTTTTGCAGGGCATGTTGTGATGTGATATGGTCAAGACATGATGAGATATATGTTGTTGTATGAGATGATCATGTTTTGTAGAAGTTATCGACAACTGGCAGGAGCCTTATGGTTGTCGCTTTATTGTATGAAATACAAACGCCATGTAATTGCTTTACTTTATCACTAAGCGGTAGCGATAGTCCTAGAAGAAGTAGTTGGCGAGACGACCACGACACTACGATGGAGATCAAGGTGTCAAGCCGGTGACGATGAAGATCGTGACGTTGCTTTGGTGATGGATATCAAAAGCACAAGATGATGATGGCCATATCATGTCACATATTTTGATTGCATGTGATGTTTATCTTTATGCATCTTATTTTGCTTAGTACGGTGATAGCATTATAAGATGATCCCTTAACTACAATTTCAAGGTATAAGTGTTCTCCCCGAGTATGCACCGTTGCGAAAGTTCTTTGTGCTGAGACACCACGTGATGATCGGGTGTGATAGGCTCTACGTACGAATACAATGGGTGCAAGCCAGTTTTGCACATGCGGAATACTCGGGTTAAACTTGACTAGCCTAGCATGTACAGACATGGCCCCGGAACACTGGAGACCGAAAGGTCGAACGTGAATCATATAGTGGATATGATCAACATAGAGATGTTCACCATTGGTGACTACTCCATCTCACGTGATGATCGGACATGGTTTAGTTTATTTGGATCACGTATCATTTAGATGGCTTGAGGGATGTCTATCTAAGTGGGAGTTCTTAAGTAATTTGATTAATTGAACTTAATTTATCATGAACTTAGTCCTGATAGTTTTTGCATATCTATGTTGTAGATCAATGGCCCGTGCTACCGTTCCCTTGAATTTTAATGCGTTCCTAGAGAAAGCTAAGTTGAAACAAGATGGTAGCAACTACACGGACTGGGTCCGTAACTTGAGGATTATCCTCATTGCTACACAGAAGAATTATGTCCTTGATGCACCGCTGGGTGAAACACCTGCTGCAGGAGCAGAAGCTGACGTTATGAACGTCTGGCAAGCTTGATCTGATGATTACTCGTTAGTTCAGTGTGCCATGCTTTATGACTTAGAATCGGGACTTCAAAGATGTTTTGAACGTCATGGACCATATTAGATGTTCCAGGAGTTGAAGTTAATATTTCAAGCAAATGCCTGAGTTGAGAGATATGAAGTCTCCAACAAGTTCTATAGCTGCAAGATGAAGGAGAATAGTTCTATTAGTGAGCACATACTTGGAATGTCTGGGTACCATAATCACTTGACTCAGCTGGGAGTTAATCTTCTAGATGATTGTGTCATTGGCAGAGTTCTTAAATCACTACCAGCAAGCTACCAAGGCTTTGTGATGAACAACAATATGCAAGGGATGGAAAAGACTATTCCCGAGCTCGCAATGCTAAAGGTTGCAGAGGTAGAAATCAAGAAGGAGCATCAAGTGTTGATGGTCAATAAGAACACTAGTTTCAAGAAGAAGGGCAAGGGTAAGAAGGGAAATTCAAGAAGAATGGCAAACAAGTTGTCACTCCCGGGAAGAAACCCAAAGCTGGACCCAAGCTTGAAACTGGGTGCTTCTACTGCAAAGGGACTGGTCACTGGAAGCGAAACTGCACCAAGTATTTGGCGGATAAGAAGGATGGCAAAGTGAACAAAGGTGTATTTGATATACATGTTATTGATGTGTACCTTACTAATTCTCGTAGTAGTGCGTGGGTATTTGATACCGGTTCGGTTGCTCATATTTGTAACTCGAAACAGGGACTACGGATTAAACGAAGATTGGCTAAGGACGAGGTGATGACGCGCATCGGGAATGGTTCCAAGGTCGATGTGATCGTCGTTGGCACGCTACCTCTACATCTACCTTCGGGATTAGTTTTAAACCTGAATAATTGTTATTTGGTGCCAGCGTTGAGCATGAACATTATATCTGGATCTTGTTTAGTGCGAGACGGTTATTCATTTAAATCATAGAATAATGGTTGTTCTATTTATACGAGTAATATATTTTATGGTCATGCACCCTTGAAGATTGGTCTATTTCTGTTGAATCTCGATCATGATGATACACATATTCATAATATTGATGCCAAAAGATGCAAAGTTGATAATGACAGTGCAACTTATTAGTGGCACTGCCGTTTGGGTCATATTGGTGTAAAGCGCATGAAGATACTTCATAAAGATGGACTTTTGGAATCACTTGATTATGAATCATTTGATACTTGCGAACCGTGCCTTATTGGCAAGATGACTAAAACTCTATTCTCCGGAACAATGGAACAAGCTAATGACTTATTGGAAATAATACATACCGATGTATGCGGTCCGATGAGTGTTGAAGCTCGTGGAGGGTATCGTTATTTTCTGACCTTCACAGATGATTTGAGAAAATATGGGTATATCTACTTAATGAAACACAAGTCTGAAACATTTGAAAAGTTCAAAGAATTTCAGAGTGAACTGGAGAATCATCGTTACAAGAAAATAAAGTTTCTACAATCTGATCGTGGAGGTGAATATTTGACTTACGAGTTTGGCCTTCATTTGAAACAATGTGGAATAGTTTCGCAACTCACGCCATCTGGAACACCACAGCGTAATGGTGTGTCCGAACGTCGTAACCGCACTTTATAGATATGGTGCGATCTATGATGTCTCTTACCGATTTACCACTATCATTTTGGGGTTATGCATTAGAGATAGCTGCATGCACGTTAAATAGGGCACCGTCAAAATCCGTTGAGACGACACCGTATGAACTTTGGTTTGGCAACAAACCTAAGCTATCGTTTCTTAAAGTTTGGGGATGTGATGCTTATGTCAAAAGGCTTCAGCCTGATAAGCTCAAACCCTAATCGGAGAAGTGCGTCTTCATAGGATACCCTAAGGAAATCATTGGGTAGAACTTCTACCATAGATCCGAAGGCAAGATCTTTTTTGCCAAGAACGGAACCTTTCTAGAGAAGGAGTTTCTCTCGAAAGAAGTGAGTGGGAGGAAAGTAGAACTTGATGGGGTAATTGTACCTTCTCTCAATTTGGAAAGTAGCTCATCCGAGAAATCCGTTCCCGTGATGCCTACACCAACTGGAGAGGAAGCTAATGATAATGATCATGAAACTTCAGATCAAGTTGCTACAGAACCTCGTAGGTCAACTAGAGCACGATCCACACCAGAGTGGTACGGTAATCCTGTTCTGGAAGTCATGTTACTTGACCATGATGAACCTATGAACTATGAAGAAGCTATGATGAGCCCAGATTCTGATAAATGGCTTGAGGCCATGAAATTTGAGATAGGATCCAGGTATGAGAACAAAGTGTGGACTTTGGTGGATTTGCCCGATGATCGATGACCCATAGAGAATAAAAGGATCTTCAAGAAGAAGACTGACGTTGATGGTAATGTTACTGTCTATAAATCTCAACTTGTCGCAAAAGGTTTTTGACAAGTTCAAGGAGTTGACTACAATGAGACTTTCTCACCTGTAGCGATGCTTAAGTCTGTCCGGATCATGTTAGCAATTGCCACATTTTATGATTATGAAATCTGGTAAATGGATGTCAAAACTGCATTCCTTGATGGATTTCTTAAAGAAGAGTTGTGTATGATGCATATAGAAGGTTTTGTCGATTCTAAAGGTGCTAACAAAGTGTGCAAGCTCCAGCGATCCATTTATGGGCTGGTGCAAGCATCTCAAAGTTGGAATAGACGCTTTGAGAGGTGATTAAAGCATATGGTTTTATACAAACTTTTGCAGAAGCCTGTATTTACAAGAAAGTGAGTGGGAGCTCTATAGAATTTCTAATATTATATGTGGATGACATATTGTTGATTGGAAATAATGTAGAATTTCTGGATAGCATAAAAGGATACTTGAATAAAAGTTTTTCAATGAAAGACCTCGGTGAAGCTGCTTATATATTGGGCATCAAGATCTATATAGATAGATCAAGACGCTTGATAGGACTTTCACAAAGCACATACCTTGATAAAGTTTTGAAGATGTTCAAAATGGATCAGCCAAAGAAAGGGTTCTTGCCTGTGTTGCAAGGTGTGAAGTTGAGTCAGACTCAATGCCCGACCACTACAGAAGATAGAGAGAAAATGAAAGTCATTCACTATGCCTCAGCCATAGGTTCTATCATGTATGCTATGTTGTGTACCATACTTGATGTGTGCCTTGCCATAGGTTTAGCAGGGAGGTACCAAAGTAATCCAGGGGTGGATCACTGGAAAGCGGTCAAGAACATCCTGAAGTACCTGAAAAGGACTAGGGATATGTTTCTCGTTTATGGAGGTGACAAAGAGCTTGTCGTAAGTGGTTACGTCGACACTAGCTTTGACACCGATCCAGATGACTCTAAGTCACAAACCGGATACGTATTTTTATTGAATGGTGGAGCTGTCAGTTGGTGCAGTTCCAAGCAGAGCGTCATGGCGGGATCTATGTGTGAAGCGGAGTACATAGCTGCTTCGGAAGCAGCAAATGAAGGAGTCTGGATGAAGGATTTCATATAGAATCTAGGTGTAATACCAAGTGCATCGGGTCCAATGAAAATCTTTTGTGAAAATACTGGAGAAATTTCCTTGGTGAAGGAATCCAGATTTCACAAAAAGACTAAACACATCAAGAGATGCTTCAACTCCATCCGCAATCTAGTCAAGGAGGGAGACATAGAGATTTGCAAAATACATACGGATCTGAATGTGGCAGACCCGTTGACTAAGCCTGTTCCACGAGCAAAACATGATCAACACCAAGACTCCATGGGTGTTAGATCCATTACAATGTAATCTAGATTATTGACTCTAGTGCAAGTGGGAGACTGAAGGAAATATGCCCTAGAGGCAATAATAAAGTTTTTACTTTACATTTCCTTATTCATGGTAAATGTTTATTATTCATGCTAGAATTGTATTACTGATAGCCCACAAGTATATGGGATCGTTTGTAGCGTTCTTCGATAAATAAGAGTGTCGAACCCAATGAGGAGCTAAAGTTAGAACAAATATTCCCTCAAGTACTATGGACCACCGATACAACTCTACGCGCACTTGACGTTTGCTTTACCTAGAACAAGTATGAAACTATTTTGCAAGAATAAAACTACGAGTACTTTCCGAGAATAAAACTATGAATAAATTGCGGGAAAGTAAAAGTGGATAGCTTTTGTCAACAAGAAAGTCATTTGTCCCTAAGGCAATCGATAACAAGTACCGGTAATCATTCTTGCAATTTTATATGAGGGAAAGGCATGAGCAAACATACTTTCTCTACTTGGATCATATGAACTTATGATTGGACTCCTAGCAAGCATCCGCAACTACTAAAGATCATTAAGGTCATGAAACCCAACCATAGCATTAAGTATCAAGTCCTCATTACTCCCATATGCAACAACCCACCTACTCGGGTTTAAGCTTCTGTCACTCTCGCAACCCACCATAAGCAAATCATGAATGTATTGCAACACCCTACAGCGGGGGGCCCTCACGTTTGCGCGAGACGGAGGGCACTATAGGACAACACCATAAATTAAATATACAATCATACCAACCAAGATCACAATTGACCCATAGGACAAAATGGATCTACTCAAACATCATAGGATAACCATAGATCATTGGGAAATAATATATGGAGTTGAGCACCATGTTTAAGTAGAAATTGCAGCAGGGAGAAGGGGTGTTACACCGCTGCATAGAGGAGGAGAAAGTTGGTGTTGACGGTAGCAAGATTGTTGATGAAGATCGCCGTCACGATCCTAGCCCCGGTGGTACTCCGGTGCCACCGGGAGAGAGGGGGAGAGAGCCCCCCTCCTTCTTCTTCTTCCTTGGCCTCCCCCTAGATGGGAGGAGGGTTCCCCCTCTGGTCCATAGTCTCCATGGTGGCGGAGGGGCGGAAGCCCCTCTGAGATTGGATCTCCCTCTCTGTTCTCTTCTGTTTCGTGCTCCCCAGATCTGGTCCTTCACGGTTTCTTAAATTCCCAGAGATTCGTAACTCTGATTGCGCTGATATTTTAAAAGGTTTTTTCTGGATATAAGCTTCCTTGCGCCCTAAGTATAGCTCCAACCGACGTTCGAGGAGGGCACGATACACCAGGGCGTGCATGTGCCTGGTGGCGCGCCCTAGTGGGTTGTGGTGGCCTCGGGCCTCCGTTTACATTGATTCCACCTCCTAAAATTCACAAATATTCCAAAATAATTCCCCGTAGAGTTTCATCACGTTTGGACTTCATTTGATATGGATTTTCTGTGATATAAAAACATGCAACAAATAGGAACTGACACTGGGCACTGGATAAGTAAGTTAGTCCAAATAAATCATATAAAAAGTTGCCAAAAGTATGTAAAAGTTGAATAATATTGGCATGAAACAATAAAAAATTATAGATACGAAGGAGACGTATCAGCATCCCCAAGCTTAATTCATGCTCGTCCTCGAGTAGGTAAATGATAGAAAAGATAATTTTTGATGTGGAATGCTACCTAGCAAAAACTTGATCATATATCTAGTCGTGGCATGGATATTAAGACGTAAGGGATTCAAAGCAATAGGCTATAATTTGACATAAAGACATCAATACTCAGGCATCCCAACAAATAATCATGTCTTTCAAAATATCAACACTAGAGAAACTTATCCCTACAAAATCATATAGACTTGTCATGCTCTGTCTTCCTAACACAATATATAAATCATGTACTATCCCGGTGCCAACCAAGCAATTGGTTCATACTTTTTAACGCGCTTCAGCTTTTTCAGCCCTCGCACAATACATGAGCGCGAGCCATGGATACAACACTATGGGTGGAATAGAGTATGATGATAGGGGTAACTATAAAGAAGACAAAAAAGTAAGAAAGTCTCACATCGACGCGGCTAACCAACGGGCTATGGAGATGCCCATAAATTGATATCAATGCGAGTAGGGAATGCCATGCAATGAATGCACTAAGAGCTATAAGTGTATGAAAGCTCCATATGAAAACTAAGTGGGTGTGCATCTAATCCTATAATGAAATATTCCCACTAGTATATGAAAGTGACAACATAGGAGACTCTCCATATGAAAAACATGGTGCTACTTTGAAGCACAAGTGTCGTAAAGGATACTAGCGATGCCCCTTCTCTGTTTGTTTTTTTTCTATTTTCCTCTTTTTTTCTTCTTTCTTTCTTTCTTTTTCTCCCTTTTTCTTTTTCTTTTTTTATTTTCCTTTTTTTCTCTCATTGTCCGGAGTCTCATCCCGACTTGTGGGGGAATCATAGTCTCCATCATCCATTTCTCACTGGGAACTTCTCTAAAAATGAATAATGGTGATCATCACACTTCTATTTACTTATAACTCAAAATAAATAAAAATTACAACTCGATACCTATGCAAAAGTATGACTCCATATGAATGCCTCTGGCAATGTACCAGGATGTGCAATGACCTAGCGTAACATGTATGAAAAAATGATGAACGGTGGCTGAGCCACAACTACTATGTCAGTTATATGATCATGCAAAGCAATATGACAATGAATGCTCAAGTCATCAAACGGAAGCGGTGGAAGTTGCATGGCAATATTATCTCGGAATGGCCATGGAAAGGCCATAATAGGTAGGTATGGTGGCTGTTTTGAGGAAGATATAATAAGGCTTATGTGTGATAGAGCATATCATATCACGGGGTTTGGATGCACCTGCGAAGTTTACACCAAGTCTCGAGGTGAGAAAGGGCAATGCACGATACCGTAGAGGCTAGCAAATTGCGGAAAGGTAAGAGTGCGTATAATCCATGGACTCACACTAGCCATAAAGAACTCATATACTTATTGCAAAAGTTTATTAGCCCTCGAACTAAAGTAATACTACGCATGCTCCTAGGGGGAGGTTGGTAGGAGTTAACCATCGTGCACCCCTGACCTTCACACAAAGATAGACAATCAAGGATAAATTGTGCTTCAACTTCCCCGCATAACGAGACACTGTGCGTGCATGCTTTAGGAATCACAAACCTTAACACCAATATTCTTACTAACCACAACCGTTTACTAGTACTTCCCACATATTCCATCTCTATATCGCAAATCTATTGCAAGGAGTCAAACATATCATAGTCAGTGATCCATAAGTTTTATGTAGGATTTTGTGACTAACCATGCAATTGACCAATTCCTGTTGTCTCTCTAAATAGATATAAGTGAAGCATGAGAGTTTAATTATTTCTACCAAAGATCATGCTCTAACTAATATAAGTGAAGCAAAAGGGCATTATACGAACATTGGTTTGTATGTGAAGAGAAACAGGCAATCCAAACTTCAAATGATAGAAGTGAAGCACATGAAGCATTCTATAAAGCCATACTCAAAAGATATAAGTGAAGTGCAATGAGAATCTATAATACCTAAATAGTTCATCCCCACTAACTATTTCTCTCAACATACAAGCTATACACATCAGCAAACTTCTAACTGGTCCACGTCATTCATTCATCCACGTCTACCTATTCCTCCAAGTGGCACATCAATTAATTTTCAAACAAAAACAAAGCAACGGCAGGAATTTGTATGGTCCTTGCATTCATCAACAATGCACCAATGTACAGTATCGTCTCCCTTCCCATTCCACACATTCTTTATTACCATCCGATTCAGCTCCCGCTGGTGCATCATTTATCCCCCTTGCATGTGTCCTCTTCTCTCCCACTCCAATGATTTCCTCCCTCTCTGCTTTCCCCATCTCTCCTTCACAGTCGTCCTCAGCGAGCGAGCAACCTTCACGTCAGCTCCATTGCCTTCGTGCCAACGATACGACGGCCAAATCTGCTCTCGCTGCAGCTAGAATTATTGCTTAACCCGCTCACCTAAGATGGCAGACTCGCCGTTGTTATTGGTCCGTTGTTTCGGTGGGGAAGCTGGATCAGGAAGACGGGAGACGGCGCCGATGCATGGTGATGTCGGGGTCGCCCTCTGGCGCAGCGTTGAGACGGGTTCAATGCTGCGGCGAGCGGTGGAGGTGCTCACGATGTTCCCTATGGAGAGGCACAGTTACCATCTGTAGTCCACGGAGGTGGCCGTGCGGCTCCGGCGCTTCATCCTTCTTGCTAGAGGCCGCCATATATTCCAGCTCCGTGGCCAAGAACGGCAAGGCCGCTGTGAAAAAGTTATGAGGAATAATCTAATGTCCTCAAAGAGTTTCCCCTTCAATAACTTGAATCTACATTCAGAGAACCAAAGTAATCTAATGTCGCATGACTATTTTTTTGTTGTGGCGTTTTCCATGCAAGGTCAGTGAGTGACCAGTCCGCTCCTGACATTTGTTTATTGCTGGCAAGCATGAGTGCTGTTGGTCTCAATTTATTTTTCTTGCATCGGCTTCATTTCTTAGGCGTCTACATAAGAATTTCTCTTTTATTTTGTTGCCAGCACTGATTTGCTTGCAAGAGATATCAGGTATGGGTTGCAAACAAGATATTATAACATGTGTGTCCTGGTAAGTGTAAAAAATTAAAGAAACTAATGTTGCTGTAAGTAGTTTCTCTATCTTCAAATCGGATGTCTCTTTCAATATTGATCCGGAATTGTTTTCACATATAAAATCTTATGGTATATTGTAATCCAGGTTAGCTCGGGTGATAATTTTGTTTCAACTATCTCTTATGCAGCTTAACCATCTTATGCGTTTCCTACTTGTCTTCCATCTTTCCTTCTCATGGTGTAACCGGTGACAACTTTTTTAATTCTTCGACTATCGTCGCCGCCATCAGCCGCACAGAGAGACATGCATCCACTTTTATGCAACTGGGCACCTACTCCTTTATCTTCAGCCTGTTATTATCATGCCATAGCCCCACTCTCTTTTGCATTGGCATGACACAGCTTCATCTGCATATAGCCTACCACAGCCACCCGGCAAGTTTAGTACAGCCGGCATTGAGTTTTGGAGTTATGACCATATGCAGATTGATGTAATTTCGTTTTATGATAAGAGATTGGCTTGTCAGGGTCTTGATGTATTTTGGAACGAAGGAATCTGCTGCCAGAGTTCATCGTCAACGCATTAGCTCGAGATTTATATCTACAACCAAATGTCAGCAAAATCATTTCTGCATACTGAAACAGTCCTTATTTGTATTATATACTACTGTGTTCAGAGCTTCTATTTCGTTTTGTTTCATTGATGCATTCTTCTTTGTATAATTATATCAAATCTTACCACTTCAGCATGAAACATCACTGAATTTTTCTGTGGCAAAAGAAGAACTTCTAAATTTGTGTGCACTTCCGTTTCAAATAAGTACTTTGTTGTGCACTCAAGTTAAAGTTCAAAAGATAAATTGATGTACTTCTGTTGTTTTAAGAAGTGTGTGCTTTTTAGGACCGGCATATGATATCTCATGTTCAATTATTTTCCTTCTACCATATCAAATGGGTGCAAGATCATCACCGTGGCACCTGAGTTTGCACAAGCACCAGCAACAAGATCTGAAAATGACTACATAGGACATTATAAAAATTGCATTACCATGTCCTATGGATGGTGACAAAGTGTGAGGGATGCACATAAATATCTTAATGTGCATACATGAACTTAAATGGTTCTTTGAACCCACCCATACCTTCTATGAGTCTTATTACAAACATACATTGTTATCTTCTATGAGTCTTCTTCATACATAGAGTCTACAATAATTTCCCGCAGCAACCCGCGGGGCTTCATCTAGTTCTATAAATAAACCATGGACTATCTCATACTAGCATGGTGCATAAAATAAAAATGAAAACTAAATGCAAAAGACGCTCCAAGATTTACACATATCACATGAACGAAACGAAGACGAGAACATACCGATACTTGTTGAAGAAAGATGGGATGCCTTCCGGGGCATCCCCAAGCTTAGGCGCTTTAGTCTCCTTGAATATTTACTTGGGGTGCCTTGGTAATCCCCAAGCTTGAGCTTTGGCCTCTCCTCCTTCTCCTTATATCGAGACCCCCTCGATCTTTGATCACTTCATCCACACAAAACTCAACAGAAAGCTCGGTAAGATCCGTTAGTATAATAAAGCAAATCAAAACTCTAAGTACTGTTGCAAACCAATTCATATTTTGTCTTTTCACTGTAGCTACTGTAATATAACTTTTCCATAGCTCATACCACCGACAAAAATCGATAGTTTCATCAAAACAAGCAAAACAATACATCAAAAACAGAATCTGTCTTAAACAGGACAGACTATAGTAATCTGAACATCTACCATACATCTGTTACTCCAAAAATTCTGCAAAACTTAAGAAAAATACAAAATTTGTATAGAAAGACTGTGCAAAAAGTTTCAGAAACGTTTGATGTTCCAGTAAAAAATGAAAAATCGCACGCTACAGCCAAAGTTTCTGTTTTTGCACTGCACATACCAACAAGCAATCTACTCATCCTAAAGGCAAATCTTGGCACATTATTTTTATAATACAATGGAATTGTACAAGGGGATAATTATTTTTGTGAGAATATTCATGAAAAAATCTACATTGTTTCCATGAGCATGAACTCAAGTGTTCAAGGTCGACCCTCATCTTCCGCAATGCATCACCTTTCAATCGCTTCTCTTTTGTGAAAAGTTTTAAGTTCCCCTCTATATTTTTGTTTTTAAACTTTATAAAAGAACTCAACAGAAATAAATGACTCTCTAAACTTCTAGGTTGTCTCCCTGGCAGCGCTTTCTTTAAAGCCATTAAGCTAGGCATAAAGTGCTCAAGTAATGGATCCACCCGAATCCCAAGGTATATCAAAGACAATTTGAATTAGCAATGATTTGGCATTTAGTAGTGATCACAAAGCAACATATATCAAGCAATGAAGAAGTCTAACTCTTGTCCTATGCATCGGCATGTCATACAAGAACAATTCATGCACATCAAGTAAAGGCCAATACATAGTATAAGTAGTTTCTTGCAATTTTATTGTGTTGGAAACATAGAGAGGTGGAGATGTAGTTCCTCTCTCATAATAATTGCAAATAGGAGCAGAAAGCACATGCATATTACATTCATAAAAATCATCATGTGTAGTGGTGGAAAGCAACCCATCAACATAATCCTTAGTAAGTGCAAACTTCTCTCATATAGTGTAGTTTGGAGAATTCAAAAAGATAATAGGACTATCATGTGTGGGTGCAATAGCAACAATTTCATGTTTAACATAAGGAACAATATCAAGTTCATATCTAATAGCATAATTCATATTGGCACCTTGGCCACAAGCATAGCAAGCATCATCAAAAAGGGATATTTCAAACGAATCAACGGGATCATAGCAATTATCATAGAATTCATCCTTCGGTAAGAACGAAAGGACATTAAACAATGTATGAGTTGAAGAGTTACTCTCATTAGAAGGTGGGCACGGGTAGCTAATCCGTTCTTCCTCCTTTTGTTCTTCGCTCTCCTCATCATCATTTTCATCCAATGAGCTCACAGTTTCATCAATTCCTTCTTCCACAGACTCCTGCAAAATATTAGTCTCTTCTTGGACAGCAGAGATTTTCTCAATAAATTCATCAATATCAAAATTATATTTATAATTACCATAGCAATATTTAAGGATGGCAAAAAATTTAGGTCTATAAACATCATCATCAAAAGCTTCATACTTTAAAAACAAAGATTCAATTTCATAAGCACCCCTAAAAGCAATAAATTCTTCTATTTCGTTCCCTATCATAATAATCATATCTACCATTATCATAAGAAGCTAAGGTTTCATTATCATTAAATTTGCATGAAAAGGGAAGATGTGGAGAATTCATCCTAGAGCAACAAGTAAAATCATATCTCAAGCATAGGTCCCGAGCATACCACTCCCATAACAATTTCCCTTTATGAGTCAAGCGATAATCCCTAAAGTATTCACATTGATCCAACGTTACTCCCATTATCAAGTTGAATGGGGTTTTCTCAGGATTATCAAAGTAGTGCATACTATTTTTCACATAACGAGCATTGAGGGTTTTAGGAGGTTCCCCATCTCCATGAGTAGCAAGTACCACTAATTTTTTAGGTGTTTCGTGTTCCATATACATAACTAAAGATAGAGAATAACTTAGAACATGAAATAAAAATTACTTAGTGATAAAGCAAACAAGCACACACGAGAATATTCACCCCTCCTATTGCTCCCCGGCAATAGCGCCAAAAAAAGGTCTTGATAACCCACAAGTATAGGGGATCGTTTGTAGCCTTTTTGATAAATAAGAGTGTCGAACCCAATGAGGAGCTAAAGGTAGAACAAATATTCCCTCAAGTTCTATCGACCACCGATACAACTCTACGCACACTTGACGTTTGCTTTACCTAGAACAAGTATGAAGCTATTTTGCAAGAATAAAACTACGAGTACTTTGCAAGAATAAAACTACGAATAAATTGCATGAAAGTAAAAGTGGATAGCTTTTGTCAACAAAAAGTCATTTGTTCCTAGGCAATCGATAACAAGTACCGGTAATCATTCTTGCAATTTTATATGAGGGAGAGGCATGAGTTAACATACTTTCTCTACTTGGATCATATGCACTTATGATTGGACCCCTAGCAAGCATCCGCAACAACTAAAGATCATTAAGGTAGTGAAACCCAACCATAGCATTAAGTATCAAGTCCTCTTTACTCCCATACGCAACAACCCACCTACTCGGGTTTAAGCTTCTGTCACTCTTGCAACCCACCATAAGCGAATCATGAACGTACCCTACAGCGGGGGGCCCTCACGTTTGCGTGAGACGGAGGGCACCGTAGGAAAGCACCAGAAATAAAATATACAATCATACCAACCAAGATCACAATTAACCCATAGGACAAAACAAATCTACTCAAACATCATAGGATGACCATAGATCATTGGGAAATAATATATGGAGTTGAGAACCATGTTTAAGTAGAGATTACAGCGGGGAGAAGGGGTGTTACACTACTTCATAGATGGGGAGAGAGTTGGTGTTGACGGTAGAAAGATTGTTGATGAAGATGGCCATCATGATCTTAGCCCCGGCGGCACTCCAGCGCCACCGGGAGAGAGGGGGAGAGAGCCCCCTCCTTCTTCTTATTCTTCCTTGGCCTCCCCCCTTGATGGGAGGAGGGTTCCCCCTCTGGTCCATGGTCTTCATGGCGGCGGAGGGGCGGGAGACCCTCCGAGATTGGATCTCCCTCTCTGTTCTCTTCTGTTTCACGCTCCCCAGATCTGGCCCTTCACGGTTTATTAAATTCCCGGAGATCCGTAACTCCGATTACGCTGATCTTTTTACACGATTTTTTCTGGATACAAGCTTCCTTGCGCCCGAAGTATATCTCCAACCGACGTTCGAGGAGGGCATGATACACCAGGGTGCGCCTGGGCCTGGTGGCGCGCCTTGGGGGGTTGTGGTGGCCTCGGGCCTCTGTTTATGTTGATTCCACCTCCTAAAATTCACAAATATTCCAAAAAAATCTCCGTATAGTTTCATCACGTTTGGACTTTGTTTGATATGGATTTTCTGCTATACAAAAACATGCAACAAACAGGAACTGGCACTGGGCACTGGATAAGTAAGTTAGTCCAAATAAATCATATAAAAAGTTGACAAAAGTATGTAAAAGTTGAATAATATTGGCCTGAAACTATCAAAAATTATAGATACGACGGAGACGTATCGATTACCCGGGAACTTGATACATGTGTGAATACATAGGCAAAACACGGTGTCCCTAGTATGCCTCTACTTGACTAGCTTGTTGATTAAAGATATTTATGTTTCCTAGCCATGGACATGTGTTGTCATTTGATGAACGGTATCACATCATTAGGAGAATGATGTGATGGACAAGACCCATCCGTTAGCTTAGCATAATGATCATTCAGTTTTATTGCTACTGCTTTCTTCATGTCAAATACATATTCCTCCAACTATGAGATTATGCAACTCCCGGACACCGGAGGAATGCCTTGTGTGCTATCAAACATCACAACGTAACTGGGTGATCATAAAGATGCTCTACAGGTATCTCTGAAGGTGTTTGTTGGGTTGGCATAGATCGAGATTATGATTTGTCACTCCGAGTATCAGAGAGGTATCTTTGGGCCCTCTCGGTAATGCACATCGTATGAAGCCTTGCAATCAATGTGACTAATGAGTTAGTTGCGGGATGATGCATTACGGAACGAGTAAAGAGACTTGCCGGTAACAAGATTTAAGTAGGTATGAAGATACCGACGATTGAATCTCGGGCAAGTAACATATCGATGACAAAGGGAATAATGTATGTTGACATAGCGGTTCGACCGATAAAGATCTTCGTAGAATATGTGGGAACCAATATGAGCATCCAGGTTTCGCTATTGGTTATTGACCGGAGAGGTGTCTCGGTCATGTCTACATAGTTCTCGAACCCATAGGGTCTGCACGCTTAACTTCGATGATGATATGTATTATATGAGTTATGTGTTTTGGTGACCGGAGGTTGTTTGGAGTCCTGGATGAGATCACGGACATGACGAGGAGTCTCGAAATGGTCGAGAGGTAAAGATTGATACATTGGAAGGTAGTATTCGGATACCGAAAGGGTTCCGGAATGTATCGGGTACATATCGGAGTACCGGAGGGGTTACCGGAACCCGTCGGGGAAAGATATGGGCCATGTGGGCCATAGGAGGGAGGCACACCAGCCCACAAGGGGGTGGCATGCCCCCACCAGGGACGAGTCTGAATTGGACAATGGGAGGGGGCGACACCCCCCTTTCCTTCTCCTTCTCCCTCTCCTTCCCCCTTTCCCCCTCCGATAAATGGAATGGGGGGTCGAATCCTACTAGGACCCCAAGTAGGACTCCTCCTAGTTGGGGGTGTGCCTAGGGCCGGCCTCCTCTCCCACCCTCCTTTATATACCGGGGGTGTGCCCCTAGAACACACATCAATTGTTCCAAGCCGTGTGCGACGCCCCCCTCCACAGTTTATGCCTCCGGTCATATTCTCGTGGTGCTTAGGCGAAGCCCTGCGCGGATCACATCACCATCACCGTCACCATGTCGTCGTGCTGACGGAACTCATCTACTTCCTCGACCCTCTGCTGGATCAAGAGCTCGAGGGACGTCATCGCACTAAACATGTGCAGAACTCGGAGGTGTCGTACGTTCGGTACTCGATCAGTCGGAACGAGGAGATGTTCGACTACATCAACTGCGTTAAGCAAACGCTTCCGCTTTCGGTCTACGAGTGTGTATGGACACACTCTCCCCCTCTCGTTGCTATGTATCTCCTAGATAGATCTTGCGTGAGCGTAGGAATTTTTTTGAAATTGCATGCTACATTTCCCAATAGGTCGAGCGTTGTTTAACATGCAATTAATTAAAGCACCTGGACGGAGGGTGTTTGCTTGTGATCCCATGGCCCCGCTCAATGTTAGCATTTGCTTTGTTCATGTTTTCAACTAGTATTCAGGACAATTAAAATGCCACATGCGGCAGCGGATAATACGACGATAAATAAAATGGAAACGGATAATACGACAACAAATTTACAATGGCGCGGATAATAATTGTCCTACATATTCTGGATAATTTAAAATGCCACATGCGGCAACGCTCGGAATACATGGAGGCAAGAGAAGAGGGAAATCACAGACAACGATCTGGGTCGGTACTGTCTCTACTCCTCGATGGATCGCCGGCCAACGAGATCCACCAGCTCATTCTTCAATTCCTCACGACTTTGCTTGACAGTAGCTACGGATTCCTCCATCTCTAGCTTGCGCTTGATCCAGAGCTTCCTCAAGTCCCCCATTAGTTCCTCGACGACCACTTATAGCATCGTCCCCGAGGCACTGCTCTGCTCATGTAGCTTCTTCCAGCCGGCGACCTCCTCCTCCGTCTCGGTGAGCACCTTGAGGAGCTTTGCATTGTCACCCATGAGTTTCTCGACGAGGCCGGTGTCGTGGTTCTAAGTCTCACACTAAGTATATGGGGTACGAATGAGGAGGCAAGGTCCTAGCTACGCTGAGATTGTATGCAAGTGTTTACGAGTTCAGGCCCCTCTCGGAGGAGGTAAAATCCCTACGTCTTTGTGCCCGGAGGCGGTCAACTGGATTATGAGTGTGTGTGTGTGTGTGTGTGTGTGTGTTACTGGGGGTGCAAATCCTTGTGCCAGAGGAGGGGTGGCTTATATAGAGTGCGCCAAGACCCCAACCCTCCTCCATTACAAGGAGTTCAATGTACATAAAGATGGGGCGTTACTGATAACGCCAGCCATAAAGTGCTATTAATAATCTTAAAGACTACGGAGTGAATGCCTGACCGTTGCCGTTCTGGTCGACTCCTGGTCTTCGATAGGTCGAGTGATTTCTTGAATGGTCGAGTGATTGACCGGTCGTGTGACATCAGGAAGGAGGGGTACCCGAGTGACTGACTCGTCGAGTGGATTGCACTCGACGCCTCCGTTGGGCACTCCTTGTTGTCTCTTGAGCTTCTTTGCTTCTAGGGTAGTGACCTTGGGTAGGGCATATAGGTTAGGCCCATAACCCTACCCTAGGTCTGTATCATCATCATTAGCCCCCGAATGGATGAAGGTCCGAGTGAAAAGAAGTTGAAACTAGTCTTACTTTGACTATTGAGCTTCACGGGTATCTTCGTTGAACTGGAAGTCCGCATTGGAACTTCAACTTTGTTTCAGTCGCCTTGATCGATTCAGAAGTTGCCGAGTGGATTTATACTGTCACTCGTCGAGTGTTATTTTTGACGCGAAACCTTTAGCACGATTGGTTACAGCGTATCCCGGATTTCACAGGATTCGAAATTTCAGGGAAGCGCGTGAGGCGGAGCGTGCCGTGGTAAGCAGGACAGATAGATAGGAGCGCCTTGATCTCCACGCCACCTTTTTCGCCACGTACCCAGCGCGTGACTGTTGCGGGATTTGACAGGATCGCCTGGGTCCATGTGTCAGCCACTCAGAAGTGGGTCCTTAAAAGGCGACGGGGATGAGGCGCCTGCACTATGCGCATCCATTCTCCTTCTTTCTCCTCTGCTTCTCCACCGCATCCGGCTCCTCCGCTCTCGACGCTGCCGCTCCGCCACCATGGTGAAGGACAAGATGACGGTGCTGGAACGCGCGAAGAAGGCGACGGGGGCGGCGAAAGGCAAGCAGATGAATTGGGGGTCGTCGTCACGGTCGGCGCTGGCGCCGGGTTGGATCCAGGGCGATTGGATCCGATCCTCTCTCCGACCGGAAGATTTGGAGGAGCTGGCTGAGTCCGGACTGATCGCCGACGGGGCTGCGCGGTTGCCGAAGGGGGAGACGGAACCATAGCCGCGACCGGGTGAGTGCATTCTACTCGCCACCCATGTCGAACGCGGTTTCTCCCTTCCCCCACACCCTTTTTCCGGGGTTTCTTGAACTTTTTCGGAGCCCAACTCCATCACTTTTCTCCCAATACCATCACATACCTTGCTACATTTGTGTCCATGTGCGAAAATTTCCTGGGTTGTCGACCACATTGGGGTCTTTTCAAGCACATCTTCACAATCCGCTCTCAGTCGGTGAAGAAAGCGAATACGAGTGACGAGAGAACACATGTTATCCAAATGTGTGGGGGTTCGGGTATCTAGAAGAGTGATACGTCTCCAACATATCTATAATTTTTGATTGTTCCATGCTATTATATTACCTGTTTTTGATGTCTATGGGCTTTATTTTACACATGTATATCATTTTTGGGACTAACCTACTAACCGGAGGCCCAACCCGTATTGCTGTTCTTTTGCCTATTTCAATATTTCGAAGAAAAGGAATATCAAACGGAGTCCAAACGGAATGAAACCTTCGGGAGCGTGATTTTTGGAACGAACGTGATCCAGAGGACTTGGAGTGCAAGCCAAGAAGCAGCTGAGGTGGCCACGAGATAGGAGGGCGCACCCACCCCTCCTGGGCGCGCCCCCCTGTCTTGTGGGCCCCTCGGCGGCCACCGACGTACTTCTTCCTCCTATATAAGCCTACATACCCTAAAACAACGTGGGAGCCACCAAAGAAATATTTCCACCACCGTAACCTTCTGTATCCGCGAGATCCCATCTTGGAGCCGTCGTCGGCATTCTGCCAGAGGGGGAATCCACCATGGAGGGCTTCTACATCAATACCATAGCCCCTCTGATGAGTTGTGAGTAGTTTACCACGGACCTTCGGGTCCATAGTTATTAGCTAGTTGGCTTCTTCTCTCTTTTTGGATATCAATACAATGTTCTCCCCCTCTCTTGTGGAGATCTATTCGATGTAATCTCTTTTTGTGGTGTGTTTGTCGAGATCTGATGAATTGTGGGTTTATGATCAAGTTTATCTATGAATAATATTTGAATCTTCTCTGAATTCTTTTATGTATGATTGAGTTATCTTTGCAAGTCTCTTCGAATTATTGATTTAGTTTGGCATACTAGAGTGATCTTTCTTGCCATGGGAGAACTGTTTAGCTTTGGGTTCAATCTTGCGGTGTTCTTACCCAGTGACAGAAAGGGTTGCAAGGCACGTATTGTATTGTTGCCATCGAGGATAAAAAGATGGGGTTTATATCATATTGCTTGAGTTTATCCCTCTACATCATGTCATCTTTCTTAATGCGTTACTCTGCTCTTATGAACTTAATACTCTAGATGCATGCTGGATAGCGGTTGATGTGTGGAGTAGTAGTAGTAGATGCAGGCAGGAGTCAGTCTACTTGTCACGGACATGATGCCTATATACATGATCATGCCTAGATAATCTCATAATTATTCGCTTTTCTATCAATTGCTCGATAGTAATTTGTTCACCCACCGTAATACTTATGCTATCTTGAGAGAAGCCACTAGTGAAACCTATGGCCCCCGGGTCTATCTTTTATCATATAAGTTTCCAATCTACTTTTATTTGAATCTTTATTTTCTGCATCTATATTATAAAATACCAAAAATATATTTATATTATCATATTATCTCTATCAGATCTCACTTTCGCAAGTGGCCGTGAAGGGATTGACAACCCCTTTATTGCGTTGGTTGCGAGTGCTTTGTTTTTTGTGTAGGTTCGTGGTATTTGTGAGGAGCCTCCTACTGGATTGATACCTTGGTTCTCAAAAACTGAGGGAAATACTTACGCTACTGTGCTGCATCACCCTTTCCTCTTCAAGGAAAACCAAAGCAAGCTCAAGACGTATCAAGAAGGATTTCTGGTGCCGTTGCCGGGAAGGTCTTCGCTCAAGTCAAGACATAGCAAGTACCCATCACAAACTCATCTCCCTCGTATTTACATTATTTGCCATTTGCCTCTTGTTTTCTTCTCCCCCACTTCACCCTTGCCGTTTTATTCGCCCTCTCTTTCCCAATCTCCTCTCTTTTCCGCTTGCCTTCTTCCTCCTCTCTCTTTCGCTTGCCTTTTTATGTTGGTCATGTGTTAGATCGTTTACCTTGTCGTTATGGCTAGTCCTCCTATCCTTGTTATTACTCCCGAACATCAAATTCTCAATTTTAAGCAAAGGGAGGGAGAAAATTTAAAAGATGCTTGGCATAGAATTTGCAATGCTCAAAATAAATCCACTAGGAAGCTTTCTACTTCCGTTCTTCTTCACAATTTTTATGTAGGCATTACTCCTTGGAATAGATGCGTTCTTGATACCGTTGCCTGAGGGGATTTCTTGAATAGCCACACGTTTGAAGCTTATAATGCTATGTTAGATTTGTTTGGCCCACCACCTCTTTTGGTTAATGGAACTGTTTTAACTTTGGAACATGTTATGCAATGGCTTGAGATCATTGAAAATAAAATTTCCACTGTTGAGTTAATTGAAAATTTGGATAAAAAGATTCATCATCAAATTACCCAATACGGATCTAGGGTTGGAGTTACTTTGAAAAATCTTAAAGAGAAAGAGCCTATAGTTAATGAAAAAATAGATCTAGATTCTGCAAGAATTGGTAAACTTGAGGATATCATTACTAACTTAGGTTCCGCGTTTTCCTCCATGAAAAACACTCCAAAACCCCCTATCAAAACCACCAAGTTTATTTATGTTCCTAAAAATAAGGGTGAATCTTCTAATAAGAGAGACAGGGATCTCAATTCCATAAGTGATCATCCCTACTGTCTCTCTATCGTTAAGGAACCTTCCGCTACAAACGAATTTCTTGAATTTTTGTCTAAAGGTTTTATAATTACTAAAAAGGGAGAAACCCCTAAAGATTATAAGTGCTCTAGTGATGAATCAAGTGCCAAAGATGGCACTACTTAGATCTATCTTCGCTTTTATGCCTAGTTAGGGGCGTTAAACGATAGCGCTAGTTGGGAGGCAACCCAATTTTCTTTGTGTTTCTTGTTTTTGTTCCTGTTTAGTAATAAATTTTGCATCTAATTTCTGTTTAGATGTGTTTTCATGTTTTATTTAGTGTTTGTGCCAAGTAGAACCTATAGGATAACCTATGATATGAGTTGATTTGATTATGCTGAAAAACAGAAATTTTGCACTCACGAGAAAAAATTCAATAAAACACAGAAACGAGATTTTGCATTGATTCTTTTTGATTCTGTTCAATAAACAAATTGTTTAGGACGTCATATTTTGGTAGGATTTTTAAGGTTCCAGAAGTTTGAGTTAGTTACAGATTTCTACAGACTGTTCTGTTTTTGACAGATTCTGTTTTTCGTGTGTTGTTTGCTTATTTTGATGAATCTATGGCTAGTATGTAAGGGTATGAACCATAGATAACTTGCAATACAGTAGGTTTAACACCAATATAAATAAAGAATGAGTTCATTACAGTGCCTTATGTGGTGGTTTTGTTTTCTTTCACTAACGGAGCTTATGAGATTTCCTGTTGAGTTTTGTGTTGTGAAGTTTTCAAGTTTTGGGTAAAGATTTGATGGACTATGGAATAAAGGATGGCAAAAGCCTAAGCTTGGGGATGCCCAAGGAACCCCAAGATATTAAAGAATAGCCAAAAGCCTAAGCTTGGGGATGCCCCCGGAAGGCATCCCCTCTTTTGTCTTCGTTCATTGGTAACTTTACTTGGAGCTATATTTTTATTCGCCACATGATATGTGTTTTGCTTGGAGCGTCGCTGTCAGGACCCCGACTCAATGCCACATCGATCTAGCATGTAACACCTCATATCACTTTGCGGCCTCACGCACGGTATTCCACGGGTGTCGCCTTACCTTTCCCCGGGACCGTTTGCGCCTTTTGGCTCACGTATATGATGATGTCGCTAGCATCCATATGATAAAGAGCCCGGGCTGACATGACTAGTCGTAAACCCAAAGTGGCATAGACTTACAGGGACAGGCATCCATGACCCAGCATCGAACGTGTCGGTCATCAGCAAGTGGGTCCGGGCTGTAGCACTGGGCTAGCAGGACTCCGGTAAACCGGGCTGTAGCGGACTAACAGGGCTCCGGTACTCAATGCGTGACATTTCCCCAAAGGGACAGACACAGGAACGAAGAAGGACACATGCCGGCCAGCCTAAGTGTTCCGAAGCAGTAGCAAGCTACCATGGCTCGGTGGAACACTAGGAGACATTTCCCCGTAAGAGAGGCTACTAAAGGTAAACAACTAGATGGTCAGATCCCACACATACCAAGCATTTCAATAACATACACACAATATGCTCGATATGTGCAAATACAACATGGCATCACAACATGACTCTACGACTCAAGTAATTTATTCAATAGGCTCCGAGGAGCGAGATATTACAAACATGGGTCTCATGACCCAACAATCAGAGCATACAAATCAAAGCACAAGCGGAAGCTATCATGTCTGGGTACAGACATCTATAACTGAAAAAAGGGCTGAGAAGCCTGACTATCTACCAAATCCTGCCGAGGCACAAGACCGTAGCTGAGGTAACAAGCTAAACGTCGAAGTCCGCGTGGAACAACTAGCGAGACAGAGGTCTCTCTGCAAAACATAAATTAAGCAAACGTGAGTACAAATGTACCCAGCAAGACTTACATCAGATCTAACTACATATGCATCATTATCAACAAGGGGATGGTGGGGTTTAACTGCAGCAAGCCAGCTTTGACTCGATGGCTATCCTAAACTACGACTGCAAGTAACTCCTTTTGAGGTGGCGCACACGAGTCCACATATTCATCATATCAATACACCACTATGGATCCGCTCCCGTCTCCCTACGAGAACGCCATCCATAGCACTCACACTTATCTTGCGTATTTTAGAGTATCCACTTTCACTTGTCTATGAACTGATATAAGCAACCCAGAAGTCCTTTACCGCGGACACGGCTATTCGAATAGATGATATTAACCCTGCAGGGGTGTACTTCTTCATACATGTTTCCACCACTTAGCGTCTGCACACGACATGTGCTCGGCAGACTTCAAGCGAAAGCCGACGTGGGTGTAGACCACGACCTACCTAAACACCTAAGTCTCTAGTCCAGGTTTATTGCCTATTCGGGTTCCATCCATGAGGAGATCCGGCAGGAGTTTCGCTCACAGCCCCAAACGATGTGAACAGGGTTCCCGAGACACCAAACGGGCATCCGGTACACCGTGCCACGTACCTACCGCATCACAGCCCACCCCTACGGTCAGCACTGTCCACGGCCTCCAGTAAGCTACAAACACCAGAAACTACTTGCAACTCCTGGACAGAGGACAAGGGTGAATAAGAAGTCGAGCGGGATCATATTTCAGGGCCCAATGCATGGTAGTAGCTGAATCATGGATCACAAACACAGAACTCAGTTCCTGAGGACGGCTTCAATGAGACAACCCACCATGTACTCCTACATGGCCTCTCACCGATACCTTTTACCAAATCGTGTTCACACACTTAGCTCACACATAGTAGGACATGTTCACACACCTCTGATTCATTCCCGATGAATCAGACCTGACACAACTCTAAGCAGTAGCAGGCATGACAAACAAGCAAGAATGAGTAGGCACAACAGGGCTCAAACAACTCCTACTCATGCTAGTGGGTTTCATCTATTTACTGTGGAATGACAGGTCATGCAAAGGATAAAGGGGTTCAGCTACCGCAGCAAGTAACAGATGAATCGTTGTTGTCCTAATGCAGTAAAAGAGAGCAGGAGCGAGAGAGTGGGATTGTATCGGAATGAACAAGGGGGTTTTGCTTGCCTGGCACTTCTGAAGATAACATTGAGTCTTCATCAGTGTCAACGATCACATCGTCGGTACAACGTCTACCGAGGGGGAACAACACCGGCAACACAGAAGAAACACGATCAATGCAATGCACAATATGATGCATGCTATGACATGGCAATATGAATGTGTTTTGGGCTAGTGCATCTAGCTATGATTTAAATGAAGTTGGTTTGAACACATGATTCAATTTCCAACTCCATATATGATTATTTAAATGCCCTTTATTTGTTTTGTCCAAAACAGAGGACAAACATTGTTCAAACATGCATGAAAATGGTACAGATGGATTCCTTGAATTTTTCTGATAATTTTTCATATATAAATTATTTAATTTGGAGTTACGGTTGAATTTCTATGATTTATTGAAGTTTAGGGCATTTTCTGAATTTCCTGAATTAATTTAAATCCAGAAAACCTATTACTGCGTCAGCATGACATCACGGTGACGTCAGCAAGTCAACGGGCGTTGTCCAGGTCAAATTTGACCTGTGGGACCCATATGTCAGTGTACTTAGTTTAACTAAATTTAATTAGTACTAATCCTAATTAACTAGCAGGGCTGGGCCCCACCTGTCATTGACCCAAGGGGTCAAACTGGGCCCACCCGTGGTCAACTGAGTCAGCGGGGTCAATCCCGCCGGCGACTCGACACCGGCGAGGCCCGAGACGGTGGCGCGGCTCGGATTTGAGCTTCAGGCGGTGGTTTTGGACGCGGTTTGCGGCTACGGAAAGCTAGGAGTCTTGCGCATCCAACGGAGGCAACAACTCGCGACGGAGTGGGCTAAATCGACGACGGCGGCAGCTTTTGCGGCGGCCGGAGTTCGGCGGGGAGGGGAGAAGGGGCTACGGTGCACTAGAGGAGGAGCGGGTGGTGGCTACGAGCTCCTGGTGCTGCGCTGAGCACGACGGTGGGCTCGGGAGCAAGCTGCGGTGGCTGTGGCCACGGCCACGCCATGGCCGGCGGCGAGAAACTCTCGGCCGCGGTGGGAGATGGGGCTAGGGGGCGAGAACGGAGGGGGCGAGCACAGGAGAAGCAGCAGGGGCTCACAGCGGATCCATTCGAGGCGGAGACGAGGTCGGGGGAGCGTCGGAGGCAGCACAGGGTCGTCGGAGATCCGGGCGGCCGAAGATGGGGAAGACGGCGTGGGCGGCGATGCAGGGCTCCCGGCGTTGCGTAGCTCCATGGAGAGGTCGGGGGCGTCGAGGCGGAGCCTTTGGTCACTCTGGTGGGGTGGAAGGACGGTGGTGGCTACGACTGCGATGAGCGGCGGCGACGGCGGTCCTCGGTCGCGTGAGTGAGAGGGCCAGAGAAGAGAGAAGAAGGAACGGGAGAGAGTGAGAGCGGTCCAGGGGGGTGCGTGGCATCCTCAGGGCAACGGGGAGACAGGCAGAGAGGCAGGAGGTGGCCTGGGCGTGTGCCCGCGCGCTCCGGCCACGCGCCTGCGTCCTACTGTCCGAGGAGGAAGACGACAGGGACGGCTGCGGTGGTGGGCTGGGCTGCTACAGTAGAAGGCCAGGTAAGTGGGCTGCCAGGTGAGCGCCATGTAGTCCTTCTCTCTCTCTCTCTCTTTTATTTTCTGTTTTCTATTTTTCTGCAGATGTTTGGCTTTATTAAAAATACCAGAACCTATTCAAAAATCATGTAACTGCTTGAGAGCACTGTTTGGAATATTTCCAGCAGCCATCATTTCAGTTCATGATTAATTGGACATTTAGAATAATTTATAGCATTTAAATGTCCAAGTACAAATACTGTATGATTTAATTCAGAGCCCAATATGTCCTGCAAAAATATAAACCATTTTTGGTAGATGCTTCCACCTCAAACCAGAAATGTTGAACATTTTTAGAGGGCATTTTGAGTTCAATGAAAAAGATTTTATTTTGACCCTAGTTGGATTCATTTGGTGCTAGGGTTTAAACAATCCCCATTTCAAGTTTCTTTAAATTTAAACATGATGCATGGATGCTTATGCAGAGACAAGCAAGGCTGATCTGGGGCTGTGACAGTCGTGTATTATATTAGTCTTTGCTTTTTAGTTTACCACAATCATCCTTGCTGTAACACACATTTTGGGATAAGCCTATTTGATTGAAATTTATTAGAATACTCTATGTGCTTCACTTATATCTTTTGAGCTAGATAGTTTTTGCTCTAGTGCTTCACTTATATCTTTTAGAGCACGGCAGTGGATTAATTTTAAAGAAATTGTTGATCTCTCATGCTTCATTTATATTATTTTGAGAGTCTTTTAGAACAGCATGGTATTTGCTATGGTTATAAATTGGTCCTAGAATGATGAGCATCTAAGTTGGGTATAATAAAAACTATCATAGGAAGTGGATTGGATGCTATGATCAATTTGATACTTGATAATTGTTTTGAGATAGGGAGGTAGTGATATTAAAGTAATGCTAGTTGGGTGATTATGAATTTAAAGAATTCTTGTTTTGAAGTTAGCAAGTCCCGTAGCATGCACGTATGGTTAAAGTTGTGTAACAAATTTGAAGCATGAAGTGTACC
The DNA here is from genome assembly GCF_002162155.2 of Triticum dicoccoides. NCBI lineage: Eukaryota > Viridiplantae > Streptophyta > Magnoliopsida > Poales > Poaceae > Triticum > Triticum dicoccoides. The sequence goes on from NC_041383.1 coordinate 260,145,485, forward strand.
TGGCTTGTGCATCCTTATGAGTGGCGGTCTGGGACGAGCGATGGTCTTTTCCTACCAATCTATCCCCCTAGGAGCATGCGCGTAGTGCTTGGTTTTTGATGACTTCTAAATTTTTTCAATAAGTATATGAGTTCTTTTGACTAATGTTGGGTCCATGGATTATACGCACTTTTACCTTTCCATCATTGCTAGCCTCTTCGGTACCGTGCATTGCCCTTTCTCACCTTGAGAGTTGGTGCAAACTTCGCCGGTGCATCCAAACCCCGTGATATGATACGCTCTATCACACATAAACCTCCTTATATCTTCCTCGAAACAGCCACCATACCTACCTATTTATGGCATTTCCATAGCCATTCCGAGATATATTGCCATGCAACTTTCCACTGTTCTGTTCATCATCATCATGACATACATTACTTTTGTCATATTGTCATTGCATGATCATGTAGTTGACATCGTATTTGTGGCAAAGCCACCATGCATAATTTTTATACATGTCACTCTTGATTCATTGCACCATCCCGGTACACCGCCAGAGGCATATCTTGTTCTAGTTTCGAGTTGTAATTCATGTGTTGTAATCAATTAAAGTGTGATGATCATCATTATTAGAGCATTGCCCAAAAAGAAAAAAAAGGAAGGCCAAAAAAAGGCCAAAAGAAAAAAAAGAAAAATAAATAAATAAAGGGGCAATGCTACTATCTCTTTTTCCACAACTGTGCTTCAAAGTAGCACCTTGTTCTTCATGTAGTGAGTCTCATATATTGTGCTTCAAAGTAGCACCATGTTTTCATGTAGAGAGTCTCATAGGTTGTCACTTTCATATACTAGTGGGAATTTTTCATTATAGAACTTGGCTTGTATATTCCTACGATGGGCTTCCTCAAATGCCCTAGGTCTTCGTGAACAAGCAAGTTGGATGCACACCTACTAGTTTTCTTTTGTTGAGCTTTCATTCATTTATAGCTCTAGTGCATCCGTTTCATGGCAATCCCTACTCCTCATGTTGACATCAATTGATGGGCATCTCCATAGGCCGTTGATTATCCTCGTCAATGTGAGACTTTCTCCTTTTTTGTCTTCTCCACACAATCCCCAATCATTATTCTATTCCACCCATAGTGCTATATCCATGGCTCACGCTCATGTATTGCGTGAAGGTTGAAAAAGTTTGAGATTATTTAAGTATGAAACAATTGCTTGGCTTGTCATCGGGGGTATAGAAGTTGGGAACATCTTTGTGTGACGAAAATGAAGCATAGCCTAACTATATGATTTTGTAGGGATGAACTTTCTTTAGCCATGTTATTTTGAGAAGACATGATTGCTTTTATTAGTATGCTTGAAGTATTACCATTTCTTTGGTTAATATGAACTTTTATTTTGAATCACTTGGATCTGAACATTCATGCCACAATAAAATTATGCTAGGTAGCATTCCACATCAAAAAATCTGTTTTTATCATTTACCTACTCGAGGACGAGCAGGAATTAAGCTTGGGGATGCTTGATACGTCTCCAACGTATCTATAATTTTTGATTGTCCCATGCTATTATATTACCTGTTTTGGATGTCTATGGGCTTTATTTTACACATTTATATCATTTTTGGGACTAACCTATGATGTCTACTACACAACCTTCTTCTTGTAGACGTTGTTGGGCCTGCAAGTGCACAGGTTTGTAGGACAGTAGCAAATTTCCCTCAAGTGGATGATGTAAGGTTTATCAATCTATAGGAGGCGTAGGATGAAGATGGTCTCTCTCAAACAACCCTGCAACCAAATAACAAAGAGTCTCTTGTGTCCCCAACACACCCAATACAATGGTAAATTGTATAGGTGCACTAGTTCGACGAAGAGATGGTGATACAAGTGCAATATGGATAGTAGATAAAGGTATTTGTAATCTGAAATTATAAAAACAGCAAGGTAGCAAGCGATAAAAGTGAGCGTAAACGGTATTGCAATCATAGGAAACAAGGCCTAGGGTTCATAATTTCACTAGTGCAAGTTCTCTCAACAATAATAACATAGATAGATCATATAACAATCCCTCAACATGCAACAAAGAGTCACTCCAAAGACACTAATAGCGGAGAACAAACAAAGAGATTATGGTAGGGTACGAAACCACCTCAAAGTTATTCTTTCGGATCAATCAATTCAAGAGTTCGTACTAGAATAACACCTTAAGACACAAATCAACCAAAACCCTAATGTCACCTAGATACTCCATTGTCACCTCAAGTATCCGTGGGCATGATTATACGATATGCATCACACAATCTCAGATTCATCTATTCAACCAACACAAAGTACTTCAAAGAGTGCCCCAAAGTTTCTACCGGAGAGTCCAGAAAACGTGTGCCAACCCTATGCATAGGTTAATGGGCGGAACCCGCAAGTTGGTCACCAAAACATACATCAAGAGGCACGTGGTATCCCATTGTCACCACAGATAAACACGGCAAGACAAACATCAAGTGTTCTCAAATCAAAGACTCAATCCAATAAGATAACTTCAAGAGGGAAACGCAATTCATCACAAGAGAGTAGAGGGGAGAAACATCATAAGCTCCAACTATAATAGCAAAGCTCGGGATACATCAAGATCGTGCCATAGAGGGAACACGAGAGAGAACACGAGAGAGAACACAAGAGAGAACACGAGAGAGAGAGAGAGAGAGATCAAACACATAGCTACTGGTACATACCCTCAGCCCCGAGGGTGAACTACTCCCTCCTCGTCATGGAGAGCGCCGGGATGATGAAGATGGCCATCGGTGATGGGTTCCCCTTCCGGCAGGGTGCCGGAACGGGCTCCCGAGAGGTTTTTGGTGGCTACAGAGGCTTGGGGCGGCGGAACTCCCGATCTATCTTGATATTCGATGTTTTTAGGGTAGTAGGCTTATATAGGCGAAAGAAGTCGGTCGGGAGGTGCTCGAGGGGCCCACAAGACAGGGGGGCGCGCCCAGTAGGGGGGGCGCCCTCCTATCTCCTAGCCTCCTCGAGGGTCTTCTGACGTGAACTCCAAGTCTCCTGGGTGATATTCTTCCAAAAAATCACGTTGCCGAAGGTTTCATTCCGTTTGGACTCCGTTTGATATTCCTTTTCTTCGAAATACTGAAACAGGCAATAAAACAGCAATATGGGCTGGGCCTCCGGTCAATAGGTTAGTCCCAAAAGTAATATAAAAGTGTATAATAAAGCCCATAATCATTCAAAACAGATAATAAAATAGCATGAATGCTTCATAAATTATAGATACGTTGGAGACGTATCAGCATCCCCAAGCTTAATTCCTTCTCGTCCTCGAGTAGGTAAATGATAAAAGAAAGAATTTATGAAGTGTGAATGATAGAGGTGCACAAGTTTGATCAATGACAATTTCAATCACCTTTACTAGCATCAATATATGTCATAACAGTAGTTCATCTCATAAAACTATTCATAATCAAGTAACAAGCTATTCACATGTTAAAGCGTAGACCATAAACTTTCTTGAAAACTAGCAAACTTCATTCTTAGTCATCAAACAATTGCAATTCATCCTATTTTCAGGAAGGGTCTATGTCAGAGCTTTGATTTAGAAAACTTCACATACTCAACCATCATATAGTCTTCTACAATTGCTAACACTCACGCAATACTTGTGGTTATGAAGTTTTAATCAGACACAGAGAAAGATAGGGGCTTATAATGTTGCCTCCAAACGTATTCACCTTCGGGTGATGTCAACAATAATAGTTCATGCTAACGTACATCCAATTGGATATATATATATGAGGATCACCCCACCACAAAGTGCTTGCCAAAGGATAAAATGAAAAAGGGAAAGGTGAAGATCACCTTGACTCTTGCATAAAGTAAAAGACATAAAGTAAAAGATAAGCCCTTCGCAGAGGGAAGCAGAGGTTGTCATGCGCTTTTAGGGTTGGATACACAAAATCTTAATGCGAAAGAACGTCACTTTATATTGCCCCTTGTATATGGACCTTTATTATGTAGTCCGTCGCTTTTATTGCTTCCATAACAAGATCGTACAAAGCTTATTTTCTCCACACTAATAAGTCATGCATATTTAGAGAGCAATTTTTATTGCTTGCACCGATGACAACTTACTTGAAGGATCTTACTCAATCCATAGGTAGGTATGGTGGACTCTCATGGCAAAACTGGGTTTAAGGATATTTGGAAGAACAAGTAGTATCTCTACTTGGTGCTAGGAATTTTGGCTAGCATGAGGGGGAAAGGCAAGCTCAACATGCTTGAATGATCCATGACAATATACTTTAACTGAGATGCGAGAAAACATAACCCATTATGTTGTCTTGCTTGTCCAACATCAACTCTTTAGCATGTCATACGTAATGGGTGCTCTCAATTATAAAAGATGTCTAGGATAGTATATTTATATGTGAAATATCTCTTCCTTCAATATTCTTTCATGAATTGTTCAAATGACCAATACAATGCTTGCTAACCGTCAATAAATTTACAACCTCTACTTCTTAGATGTGAAGTCATTTCTACCCATGGGATAAGCAAATGAGACATATATAATTTCAGATTTATGACAATCAACTCATTCAACCATTTACTCAAAGGATATAAGTGAAGCACACGAGTAAATGAAAAACTGCTCCAAAAAGATATAAGTGAAGGCCAATGAGTAGCTAAATAATTATGTAACTATGCGAAGACCACTACTAGGAAAAGGCCTACTAATGTCGCACTGGTTTTGCCTACTAATGGTGCACTACCGGTGCGCCAATAGTAGCACGCCACTAGTATTTTTTACTAATGGCGCACCACTGGTGCGCCATTAGTATCTGGTATACTAAAGGCGCACCACGCAGCGCGCAATTAGTTTTGCCCACAGTGCGCCACTAGAATCTGCTATACTAATGGCGCACCACATGGTAGTGCGCCATTAGTAACAATTTTTTTATTTTTTTTCTTAATCTCAGGTCACTATTTCACATATGAGATATCCAACACATATATATATACAATAAGCATCCATATAACAATCATAGCCAACAGACAAGTTCCATCATATATACATACATAGCCAACACATAGTTCCATCGTTACATATTACAAAAGTTTCACATTGTTCATCCAACACCGTTATCCATCAATTCACAAAAGTTTCACATTGATACAAAATAAAAACACAAATGGAAAAGAAGCACTCCATCCATGCAAGCTTCCGTGAATTAAATCAAATCTGCAAAATGATAAACAAGAAGTTAGAAGAATAAGACTAGAAGAATACTAGAAGAAGAAGAACACTAGAAGAAGAATAAGAAGAATTTTCGAAAAGAAGAAGAATAAGAAGAAGACTATAAGCTTATTATGTAAACTTGATCATTTTGTGCTAACATAAGTAATTTTGGAGCTAACCTATAGGAAAATAAGCATATAAGCTCTAAGTTAGCATATTAGAGCCAACTTAGGTAAAATGAAGCTAACCTATGTCATTTTGGAAAAGAAGAAGAATAAGAAGAAGACTATAAGCTTATTATGTAAACTTGATCATTTTGTGCTACCATAAGTTATTTGGAGCTAACCTATAGGAAACTAAGCATATAAGCTCTAAGTTAGTATATTAGAGCCAACTTAGGTAAAATGAAGCTAACCTATGTCATTTTGGAAAAGAAGAATAAGAAAAAGACTATAAGCTTATTATGTAAACTTGATCATTTTGTGCTAACATAAGTTATTTTGGAGCTAACCTATAGGAAACTAAGCATATAAGCTCTAAGTTAGCATATTAGAGCCAACTTAGGTAAAATGAAGCTAACCTATAGGAAACTAAGCATATTAGAGATAACATAGGTAACTAAGTATATATATATCATTTTGGAGATCTGACATACCTGACAAAGTTCAGTTCTCATGCATTGTTCTTCTCCTTCTCCTTCCTCAGCCTGATGCGCCAAGAGTGGCGAGGTGGTGGAGGCAGTGGAGGCAGTGGGATGTAGTCTTCTACCACAATTGGCGTGGTCATGTCGCCCAGCTGTGGGATCGCCGGCGCCACCACCGGTGCGTGGTCATTGCCAGGCACCACCACCATCGCGAGGCCACCTCCAGGCACGACCGTCGCTAGGTCATCCTTGGCCACCTCCATCTCTTGCCCATGGTTAGCCACCACCATCTCTTGCCCATGGTCAACCACCACCACCTCTTGCCCTTGGTCAGCCACCACCAACGCTAGGTCATCCTCAGCCTGATGCCCATCGTCATCCTGCAGCTCCTCATCCCCACTCTGCTCCTCTTCTCCCGCACTCCAGTCCGGATCATCCTTCTTGTTGTCTATGCTGCTGCCAGAATCGCTACTGCTTTCGCTACAGCCAGAATCGCTGCTGCTTTCGCTACAGCCAAAGTCGCTGCTGCTTTGGCTGTAGCCAGTGTCGCTGCTGCTGCTCCCATTACCTGTCCAAATGCAACAATGACCATTAACAATCGATGTGAGACAAAGTCAAAATGTAAAGGAATAAGAAGAGGCAGAACGTACCGGCATCATCATTGTCAGCGTAGCGCATGCGACACATAGTCGCGTTGAACACCTTCACGATGAGCATGGTGGCGTCGTTGTCGTACCTGAAGAGAAGGAAGTACCCCAGCCCCAGGTCGTAGGCACGGTAGAACTTCTCCCACCCACGAGACAAGTACATGTGGCCCTCCTTGATCACCAACTCCACATCCCACTGCCTGCGAAACCCGCTGCCGGCCTGTCGCAGCTTCACATTATTTGGCAGATCTTCACCCATCAGCATGTTCATAAAACTGTCAGACAGCCTCTGCAGTTTGGGACAATGAGTGATGTAGCAAACAACAGATATCATAATGATATGGGTGAAGGGGAGATCTCTCGTTTTATATACCTGCGCCATGGATGATAGTGAAGTCTCAAGTATGATAGTGAAGAACTCGGAAGCATCCAACTCGTACTGCGGTGTCGCAGAGCGGTGGTGGCTGCTTCCCGCCATCTCTGATAAGCAGCAGAAGAGACCAATTAGTACCCTTGCAACAGATCATAAAACATGCATGATAACAGGCATTAGTCGCAAGTACCCCATATGTCCTATTTTTAGCAAAGTCATGCTAAAATTTTAGCATGACCTTTGCTGAAAATAGGACATATGGAGTACCCGAATTTGCCGGAACGGAAGTTAATCGACATTCCGGCAAACTCAAGGGCCTCTCGGGTTACCTGCAAAATCAGTATCCCAGGTGGACAAGGCAATGTGCTACTTGCTTAAATCTCTATCCAATATTTACAAGACAAACAACAGGTGGCAAAGCCCAGTGTTAAAAAAAAGTCCTCCATCACAACATGGAAAATACGTTGGCCTCTGAAGAGGTGAAACAATATATGCATCTCCAGGCAGTATCATTCAACATTTTGGAAAAACCACTACAAGCAATACTGGATCAGATACAAGAAGAATGTGAGAAAATACAGACAAATACTAATAGATTGAGGTGTTTAACTTGTGGTGCTCTCTGTGCTATACAGACATGTATTCTTGACAAACTAGTACAAGCAATGGTGGATCAGATATAGAAGCAATATGATATAATATAAATAAATGCACCCAATAAAAAAAGTACCCATCAATGAGCCTTGTCAAAATGGATTGTTTGACGCATAAAACCCAACTCAGTGCATAAGCAACCAGTGTCCCTTGCCATCATAGAAAAAAAGACAGAACCATACAAAGAATTGAACAGTTTATCATAACAGCGGAACACTGATGGTCTGGTATGGCAAGCATGCAAGCTGTAAAGTGACAACACTATAAGTGTGAAAAGAGCATAGTCCAGCCAAACATATCACACAAATTCCACTGAAATATAACCTAAGCCACACAAAACAAGTAATGAAACCTCCACCAAGAATAGAGCCATACTATAGCAGCAAGACTGTAGTAAGAAAGAACCAATTCCCAAGTCCCAAAATTACTCATGGTACAAAGGCACATGCAAATCCTTATGCAAGAAGTGTAGATTACAAAAGCTAGACACTCATCACTATAGTAGTCTACAGCAACTGCAGAATCTCCAACACCGAAAGTCAAATCTATGGGTACCATGAAAAGAAGTTAACATGGACAGCAAGGAGCTGACACAAAACGAATATAGCCTAATTTAGCTAAGAAAACCCTCAGGTTGTAGTAGCAGATACTGCTCTAAAACATGTGATCCTTTTTCCACGCTAGGTTTAGTTAGTGTTACCTGCCAAGTGCACATGTGACAGTAGTTCTAGCAAGCAATGTTGCTGAAGAGTATAGCATGTAAATTGGATCTTGGGCTATAAGTTTAGTGAACTACGGGCTACTGGGCTTCATGGCTATGAATATCTCACAGAGATTTTAATCTCTTCGCTAGCTCTAGAAAACTGTTAGGTATTTCTCCGTTATTTGTTGCATATCTTACATTTGGTCGGAGAGCGCAAGGCTAATGTGACAATTGCCACAACCAACCTCTGTTTCCCTGATGCTTCTTACAGGGCTGATGCATCAATGTGCCTGGGCATACAAAGATTAGTATATAGTGAAGGACACTGTGCATGCTGGATCTCCTTTTTGTTAAACAATTCGGTAAACTAACTATGATCAAGTTAACTGCATATCGAATTAACCAACTTATGATGACAAACTAAAGCAAGCTATAATCTACTACAATTATCGCAAGATAGCAGAAGAACTCATCTAGCAATGCTAGTTGCTAGTAACAAAAGAACCTTCAAACGTGACTGGCTCATAGTTTTTTCGTTGTTATTAGATCAAAGCATTTAAAAATTGATGATTTGTTCTAACTACAGGCCTGTACCACTTCTACACATTGCGTAGCTGCATATTCAGAACAGAAAAACACAGAAATTGCAACAAAATGTCACCTGCCAGGCTGTCACTTGAATTACAAGAGGCAGGTATGTCCAGGGAAAAGATGTTGAGGATGCAGATCTGCTCGCTGGAGAGGAGGGCTGAGGGTTTGCTGCTTCAGGGGCGTGTGGAGGGGGCAGACCCGCGGCTTGGTGCTCGGTGACGCTTGCGGGGAGGCCTGCTCGAGGAGGAAGCGCGTGAGGATGGTGGCTACCGGTGGAGTGGCTCGGCGACGACGGTGGTGCTTCCTGTCAAAGTAAGCAAGAAGACAATCAAACACATTGCGGACATCATATGTAAAAAAAGAAAAGGAAGTAACACTATGATCACTAACTAGTGGATTGAAAGGTACATATGACCGGATCACAATCATATAACCAAAACAACCTATCTTAGACCAAGGAATAGGGATGCTCTCAACCAGCCTAAGTACACAGTCACACAGCCCCACCAATGTTTTCAGCGAGCCTCGACTACTGAATTGCTACCTCTTATCAGACTAACACTTGATTGCTGCCTACTGAAGAACATAATAGCCGTGTGCAGCAACAGGAAATCATCCAGATGGCCAAGTTTCGTGATCAGCATCTACTTGAGTCGCTTGCAGAAGAAAGAGGTTCAAATAATAATTCACATGCAACCGTAATTATTTCTCCCCCAATTCTGATAATGGGACACCTAATACCTAGAACATATCCACCAATTCTATCGTAATTCCTACGCCGCCAAAAGCAATCAAGCCCCTCTCCCCGGCTAATCTAACCCAATCCAGAGGCGGTTCAGATTGGAGGGACGCGAACAGAGTATTTTACTTTATCCCTCTCGAGCTACTCTCGGGTGCGTACCTAGCGCGAGGTGTGTGCGGCAGAGACGGCAGCCGCCGCACGACGAGGAGGCTGCGGCGGCGGAGGTGGCGGCGAGGGGTGGGGATCGGCACACACTCGTCGCAAACACTCATCGCAAACACACATATTTTGTTTCCTAATTATTAAAACGAGATTGGTTTCGGTCGACAGTGGCAGCAGCTTGTCAGACCAAGGGCGCACGACACGCACGAGCGACGGAGAAGTGAGGGGCGCGGGTGACGGGAGGCAGGGGGCTTACTGGGGAGGAAGAGGCCGCCGTCCGTCGCCCCCTTGGCCGGAGGAGGCCGCCGCGGCTGCGTCGACTGCCTCCGCGCGGAGTCGCCTCCTAGGGTTAGGGTTTGCTCTGGCTTCCGTCAGTGTTGAGGTTGGGGTTGGGGTTGGTCCGGGGTTTGCGCGGATCGGGGTCGGGGTTGGGGTTGGGCCGGGATTCTCTTCGCGAGCCAGATATTGGCCGTCACCGCGAGC
>NC_041383.1:260156377-260166184 GCF_002162155.2 Triticum dicoccoides
CTAATGGCGCACCACGTAGTAGTGCGCCATTACTAGTTTAAAGTAGTAATGGCGCACTGTGACACGATGCGCCATTAGTAGTTTTGCAAAAAATAAGAATAAAAAAATACAGTACTGGCGCACTCCTTGTCTGGTGCGTCATTACTAGTTAGAACTAGTAATGGCGCACTGCGGTAGGATGCGCCATTAGTATGTATGTAAAAATGAAAAAAAAATCACTAGTGGCGCACCTTTTGTCTGGTGCTCCATTAGTGTCTTCCACACTAATGGCGCATCACCAACTAGTGCGCCATTAGTATATAGTAGTGGCGCACTACTTCCCTGGTGCGCCATTAGTGTCAATCCTATCTATAGCCCTTTTCCTAGTAGTGGACTCTCTCTCATTAAAGAATTTCAGATCTTGGTATTGTATTCAAGCAGCAAGCAAAGCAAAACAAAATGACATTGCAAGGATAGCACAACTCATGTGAAGAAGCAAAAAATTAGGCTCAACCGATACTGACCGATAGTTGTTGAAGAAGAAAGGTGGGATGCCTACCGGGGCATCCCCAAGCTTAGATGCTTGAGACTTCTTGAAATATTATCTTGGGGTGTCTTGGTCATCCCCAATCTTGAGCTTTTGTGTCTCCTTAATTCCTTTTATATGTTGGCTTCCTAAATCTCGTAAGCTTAATCCACACCAAACTCAACAAGAACTCGTGAGATAAGTTAGTATAAAACAATGCAAAAACCTTATCATTTTATACAATCACTAAGATTATTATTCAACATTGAATACTAAATGTCTCTGCATATTTAATACTCCTATCCTCAAATAGAATCATTAAACAAGCAAACATATGCAAACAATGCAACCATAACAGCAATCTGCCAAAACAGTAAAGTCTGTAAAGAATGCAAGATTCATCATACTTCCCTAACTCCAAAAATTATAAGAAAAATATTATGCTGTAAAATATTTATGATAACTCAATTTGAAAAAATATTCAACATTATATCACTCTCTGACTTTTCTAGGGAATTTTTGCAACAGCGGTAAACTTTCTGTTTTCAAACAACAACATGTAAACTAGCAAAATAAGCATGGTAAAGGCTATGCTTGACATTTTTATTGAAACTAAAGATTCAAAACATTATTCTAACTAACAGAAAGCAAAAACTAACAAAAGAAAATGACGCTCCAAGCAAAACACATATCATGTGGCAAATAAAAATATAGCTCCAAGTAAAGTTACCAATGAACGAAGACGAAAGAGAGGATGCCTTCCGGGGCATCCCCAAGCTTAGGCTCTTGGTTGTCCTTGGATATTACCTTGGGGTGCCTTGGGCATCCCCAAGCTTAGGCTCTTTCCACTCCTTATTCAATAGTCCATCGAATCTCCACCCAAAACTTGAAAACTTCAACCACACAAAACTCAAACAAAACTCGTAAGCTCCGTTAGTATAAAAAAATAAAATGACCACTTAGGTACTGTAATGAACTCATTATAAATTCATATTGGTGTAATATCTACTGTATTGTAACTTCTCCATGGTTCATACCCTCCGATACTACTCATAGATTCATCAAAATAAGCAAACAACACATAGAAAACAGAATCTGTCAAAAACAGAACAGTCTGTAGTAATCTGTATCAAACGTATACTTATGGAACTCAAACAATTCTGAAATAAATTGGTGGACCTGAGGAATTTGTCTATTACTCATCTGCAAAAAGAATCAACCCAAAATCACTCTTCAGTAAAAAAATGGCAGCTATTCTCGTGAGCGCTAAAGTTTCTATTTTTTACAGCAAGATCATAAAGACTTCACCCAAGTCTTCCCAAAGGTTCTACTTGGCACTTTATTGAAATAAAAGCTATAAAACATGATTTCTACAGTAGAATAATCATGTTTACACACAAAAACAGTAAGGATAAATATTGGTTTGTTTCCCAATAAGCGCTTTTCTTTAATGCCTTTCTAGCTAGGCATGATGATGACAATGATGCTCACATAAAAGATAAGAATTGAAACATAAAGAGAGCACCATGAAGAATATGACTAGCACATTTAAGTCTAACCCACTTCCTATGCATAGGTATTTTGTGAGCAAACAACTTATGGGAACAATAATAAACTAGCATAGGAAGATAAAACAAGCATAGCTTCAAGAATTTCAACACATAGAGAGGAAACTTGATATTATTGCAATTCCTACAAGCATATGTTCCTCTCTCATAATAGTTTTCAGTAGCATCATGAATGAATTCAACAATATAACCAGCACCTAAAGCATTATTTTCATGATCTACAAGCATATAAATTTTACTACTCTCCACATAAGCAAATTTATTCTCATCAATAGTGGTGGGAGCAAACTCAACAAAATAACTATCATGTGAGGCATAATCCAATTTAAAACTAAAATCACAATGACAAGTTTCATGGTTATCATTATTCCTAATAGCATACAAGTCATCACAATAATCATCACAGATAGCAACTTTGTTCTCATATCAATTGGAACCTCTTCCGAAATAGTGGAATCATCACTAAATAAAGTTGACACTCTTCCAAATCCACTTTCATGTTCATCATAATAAGATTCAACATCCTCCAAAATAGTGGGATCAATACTACCTAAAGTTGACACTCCTCCAAACCCACTTTCATCAATATAATCATCATAAATAGGAGGCATGCTTTCATCATAATAAATATTCTCATCAAAACTTGGGGGACTAAAAATATCATATTCATCAAACATAGCTTCCCCAAGCTTGTGGCTTTGCATATCATTAGCATCATGGATATTCAAGGAATTCATACTAACAACATTGCAATCATGCTCATCATTCAAGGATTTAGTATCAAACATTCTATAGATTTCTTCTTCTAGCACTTGAGCACAATTTTCCTTTTCATCAAACTCACGAAAGATATTAAAAAGACGAAGCATATGAGACAAACTTAACTCCATTTTTTTGGTAGTTTTCTTTTATAAACAAAACTAGTGATAAAACAAGAAACTAAAAGACTCGATTGCAAGATCTAAAGATATACCTTCAAGCACTCACCTCCCCGGCAACGGCGCCAAGAGCTTAGTTGAAAGGGTGTGAGTGCCGTTTACCTAGCCTCCCCGGCAACGGCGCCAGAAAAGAGCTTGATGTATACTACACAACCTTCTTCCTGCGTTGTTGGGCCTGCAAGTGCACAGGTTTGTAGGACAGTAGCAAATTTCCCTCAAGTGGATGACCTAAGGTTTATCAATCCGTAGGAGGCGTAGGATGAAGATGGTCTCTCTCAAACAACCCTGCAACCAAATAACAAAGAGTCTCTTGTGTCCCCAACACACCCAATACAATGGTAAATTGTATAGGTGCACTAGTTCGGCAAAGAGATGGTGATACAAGTGCAATATGGATAGTAGATAAAGGTATTTGTAATCTGAAATTATAAAAACAGCAAGGTAGCAAGCGATAAAAGTGAGTGTAAACGGTATTGCAATGATAGGAAACAAGGCCTAGGGTTCATACTTTCACTAGTGCAAGTTCTCTCAACAATAATAACATAGATAGATCATATAACAATCCCTCAACATGCAACAAAGAGTGACCCCAAAGACACTAATAGCAGAGAACAAACGAAGAGATTATGGTAGGGTATGAAAACACCTCAAAATTATTCTTTTGGATCAATCTATTCAAGAGTTTGTACTAGAATAACACCTTAAGACACAAATCAACCAAAACCCTAATGTCACCTAGATACTCCATTGTCGCCTCAAGTATCCATGGGCATGATTATACGATATGCATCACACAATCTCAGATTCATCTATTCAACCAACACAAAGTACTTCAAAGAGTGCCCCAAATTTTCTATCGGAGAGTCAAGAAAACGTGTGCCAACCCCTATGCATAGGTTCATGGGCGGAACCCGCAAGTTGGTCACCAAAACATACATCAAGAGGCACGTGATATCCCATTGTCACCACAGATAAACACGGCAAGACATACATCAAGTGTTCTCAAATCAAAGACTCAATCCGATAAGATAACTTCAAGAGGGAAACTCAATTCATCACAAGAGAGTAGACGGGGAGAAACATCATAAGATCCAACTATAATAGCAAAGCTCGGGATACATCAAGATCATGCCATAGAGGGAACACGAGAGAGAACATGAGAGAGAGAGATCAAACACATAGCTACTGGTACATACCCTCAGCTCCGAGGGTGAACTACTCCCTCCTCGTCATGGAGAGCACCGGGATGATGAAGATGGCCACCGGTGATGGGTTCCCCCTCCGGCAGGGTGATGGAACGGGCTCCCGAGAGGTTTTTGGTGGCTACAGAGGCTTGCGGCGATGAAACTCCCGGTCTATCTTGATATTCGATGTTTTTAGGGTACGTAGGCTTATATAGGCGAAAGAAGTCGGTCGGGAGGTGCTCGAGGGGCCCATGAGACAGGGGGGCACGCCCAGTAGGGGGGCACCCTCCTATCTCCTAGCCTCCTCGAGGGTCTTCTGACGTGAACTCCAAGTCTCCTGGGTGATATTCTTCCAAAAAAACCACGTTGCCGAAGGTTTCATTCCGTTTGGACTCCGTTTGATATTCCTTTTCTTCGAAATACTGAAACAGGCAATAAAACAGCAATATGGGTTGGGCCTCCGGTTAATAGGTTAGTCCCAAAAGTAATATAAAAGTGTATAATAAAGCCCATAATCATTCAAAACAGACAATAAAATAGCATGAATGCTTCATAAATTATAGATACATTGGAGACATATCAGCATCCCCAAGCTTAATTCCTGCTCGTCCTCGAGTAGGTAAATGATAAAAGAAAGAATTTATGAAGTGTGAATGCTAGAGGTGCACAAGTTTGATCAATGACAATTTCAATCACCTTTACTAGCATCAATATATGTCATAGCAGTAGTTCATCTCATAAAACTATTCATAATCAAGTAACAAGCTATTCACATGTTAAAGCATAGACCATAAACTTTCTTGAAAACTAGCAAACTTCATTCTTAGTCATCAAACAATTGCAATTCATCCTATTTTCAGGAAGGGTCTATGTCAGAGCTTTGATTTAGCAAACTTCAAATACTCAACCATCATATAGTCTTCTACAATTGCTAACACTCACGCAATACTTGTGGTTATGAAGTTTTAATCAGACACGAAGAAATATAGGGGCTTATAATGTTGCCTCCAAAAGTATTCACCTTTGGGTGATGTCAACCATAATAGTTCATGCTAACATACATCCAATTGGATATATATATCAGGATCACCCCACCACAAAGTGCTTGTCAAAGCATAAAATGAAAAAGGGAAAGGTGAAGATCACCTTGACTCTTGCATATAGTAAAAGATAAGCCCTTCGCAGAGGGAAGCAGAGGTTGTCATGCGCTTTTAGGGTTGGATACACAAAATCTTAATGCGAAAGAACGTCACTTTATATTGCCCCTTGTATATGGACCTTTATTATGTAGTCCGTCGCTTTTATTGCTTCCATAACAAGATCGTACAAAGCTTATTTTCTCCACACTAATAAGTCATGCATATTTAGAGAGCAATTTTTATTGCTTGCACCGATGACAACTTACTTGAAGGATCTTACTCAATCCATAGGTAGGTATGGTGGACTCTCATGTCAAAACTGGGTTTAAGGATATTTGGAAGCACAAGTAGTATCTCTACTTGGTGCTAGGAATTTTGGCTAGCATCAGGGGGAAAGGCAAGCTCAACATGTTTGAATGATCCATGACAATATACTTTAACTGAGATGCGAGAAAACATAACCCATTACGTTGTCTTCCTTGTCCAACATCAAATCTTTAGCATGTCATACATAATGAGTGCTCTCAATTATAAAAGATGTCTAGGATAGTATATTTATATGTGAAATCTCTCTTCCTTCAATATTCTTTCATGAATTGTTCAAATGACCAATACAATGCTTGCTAACCGTCAATAAATTTACAACCTCTACTTCTTAGATGTGAAGTCATTTCTACCCATGGGATAAGCAAATGAGACATATATCATTTTAGATTTATGACAATCAACTCATTCAACTATTTACTCAAAGGATATAAGTGACGCACACGAGTAAATGAAAAACTGCTCCAAAAAGATATAAGTGAAGACCAATGAGTAGCTAAATAATTATGTAACTATGCGAAGACTCTCTCTCATTAAAGAATTTCAGATCTTGGTATTGTATTCAAGCAGCAAGCAAAGCAAAACAAAATGACATTGCAAGGATAGCACAACTCATGTGAAGAAGCAAAAACTTAGGCTCAACCGATACTAACCGATAGTTGTTGAAGAAGAAAGGTGGGATGCCTACCGGGGCATCCCCAAGCTTAGATGCTTGAGACTTCTTGAAATATTATCTTGGGGTGCCTTGGGCATCCCCAAGCTTGAGCTTTTGTGTCTCCTTAATTCCTTTTATATGTTGGTTTCCTAAATCTCGTAAGCTTCATCCACACCAAACTCAACAAGAACTCGTGAGATAAGTTAGTATAAAATAATGCAAAAACCTTATCATTTTCTACTGTAACAAATCACTAAGATTATTATTCAACATTGAATACTAAATGTCTCTGCATATTTAATACTCCTATCCTCAAATAGAATCATTAAACAAGCAAACATATGCAAACAATGCAACCATAATAGCAATCTGCCAAAACAGTACAATCTATAAAGAATGCAAGATTCATCATACTTACCTAACTCCAAAAATTATAAGAAAAATACTACACTATAAAATATTTATTAGAGCTCAATATGAAAAAAGATTCAACATTATATCACTCTCTGACTTTTCTAGGGAATTTTTGCAACAGCGGTAAACTTTCTGTTTTCAAACAGCAACATGTAAACTAGCAAAATAAGCATGGTAAAGGCTGTCCTTGACATTTTTATTGAAACTAAAGATTCAAAACATTATTCTAACTAACATCAAGCCAAAACTAACAAAAAAAATGACACTCCAAGCAAAACACATATCATGTGGCAAATAAAAATATAGCTCCAAGTAAAGTTACCAATGAACGAAGACGAAAGAGAGGATGCCTTCCGGGGCATCCCCAAGCTTAGGCTCTTGGTTGTCCTTGGATATTACCTTGGGGTGCCTTGGGAATCCCCAAGCTTAGGCTCTTTCCACTCCATATTCCATAGTCCATCAAATCTCTACCCAAAACTTGAAAACTTCAACCACACAAAACTCAAACAAAACTCGTAAGCTCCGTTAGTATAAGAAAATAAAACCACCACTTAGGTACTGTAATGAACTCATTCTAAATTCATATTGGTGTAATATCTACTGTATTCTAACTTCTCCATGGTTCATACCCTCTGATACTACTCATAGATTCATCAAAATAAGCAAACAACACATAGAAAACAAAATCTGTCAAAAACAGAACAGTCTGTAGTAATATGTATCAAATGTAATACTTATGGAACTCAAACAATTCTGAAATAAATTGGTGGACCTGAGAAATTTGTCTATTAATCATCTGCAAAAAGAATCAACCTGAAAGAACTCTTCAGTAAAAAATGGCAGCTATTCTCTTGAGCGCTAAAGTTTCTGTTTTTTACAGCAAGATCATAAAGACTTCACCCATGTCTTCCCAAAGGTTTTTTAAACTAATGCTGGGCAGATCATGCCGAGTGTAAAACCGAACCATTGGGGGCACGCTAAGTGCACCCACTGGGTGTAGTCCCCAAGACTACTGTTGAATGTTTGATTCAACGGTAGTCTTAGAGCAACTTTCACTGTGATTGACTTTTGATTCTGTCGACTAACATATCTTATTTGCTGACTGCAGAGGTCTTGTGATCTTAGGGCTCAACTTTTTGAACTGAACAAGAAGCAAATCAGCCTTAACCTTGACCTGGAACTGGCCAAGAAGGACCTCAAGACTGCTCAGGACGAAGTAGCTATCATGGGAGGTAATCAATCATCGACTGTCCACCTTGTGACTCGCTCTTCCCCATGTTTTTTCTTTTAGTCTCTTTGGACCGAGTGATTTCACTCAAACAGATGTGCATAGTGAAAACCGTCAACTTCGAGCTCCTCTGAAGAATGTTATTTCTTTAGAGAAAATGAAGCAGGATCTGGAGAAGAAGGATCAGGATCTTGCTGCGGCCCAGAAGGAGGCGCGAGAGAAAACAGCGCTTGCAGGCAAGAAGCTGGCTTCAGTCGGCAAGCTAGAAGAGGAGAACTCTAAGCTGAAGACTGCCGTCTCTGAGGCCAATCGGGAGGTCGAGCAACTGAAGAAAGGCAAGGACAGCTTGACCAATGAAGTTGGAAACCTCAAGGCCAAAAAGGACGAGCTAGAATCTTATCTGGGACAGCTTGCTGCGAAGCTGGTCTTGAAGCTTGAAGGTATTCTTGTTCGACTGATTTGTTCGACTGTCGACTCACTATTTTTTCCGACTGTGCAGAACTTTGTCAAGACTTTGAAGCAGAAACTGGGCGGGTCGAGACGGGTCTCGACCCCCTAAATTGTCCTGTCAAAGATGATGTTGCAATGAATGTGTTGCGGTTGAAATCACGCATGGACAGCGTTGTTGCTTATCTTGCCCGACTGAAGGCGGCGATGACTCAGGTTGACGCTGAACTCTGGCCTCAGGTGGAACTCTCACAGGATCTCGAGTCTCTGATGGCTCGACTGAATCAAATACCTGACCGAGTGCAAGAATGGAAGAAATCATCTGCTCGCTGTGGCGCTGACATCGCCCTGTCATTGGTCCGGGTGCACTGCAAGGATGTTAGAGAAGACAAGCTGGCGGAACTCAAGGTTGCGAACACCAAGAAGCACAGTTCCAGTCCTTCATGGACACTTTCCTTGACGCTGCCACTCGCATTGCAGACAGCATTGACCTTGACAGTTTCTGCGATCCAGCAAGTCCTTCTCCTGATGAGTGATCAAAACATTATGCCCCACCTTTATGTGCCTCAGAATGCTGAGTGATTATGTAACTGTTAAACTCTTTCAGGCTTGATGCCTGAGTACTTCTGCCTGCTGCAGTCCCGAACATTTGCGAGATTTATCTGAACTTGAATTTCTTCAAATATCATGGCTTTTGTTCTGGTTTCAAACTGTTTCTGACTGTCTTTCGATCCCGGGTGATCTTGATCTTATCGCCTTTTGTAGAGTGAAGTGCACATTGTACTTATGATGCAGCTCGGACGTGGTGTCCATTCAACACCTCGTCGTCCTTGCGGATCGGGATGGTACATTGCACTTGTGAGGTAGCTCAGATGTGATGTTCAATCGACACCTCATCGTCCTTGCGGATAGGGATGGAGCGTACCTTGTACTTGTGTCGTAGCTCAGACGCGGTGTTCAATTGACACCTTGTCGTCCTTGCGTATAGGGATGGAGCGTATGTTGTATTTGTGGCATAGCTCATACGTGGTGTTCAATCGACACCTCGTCGTCCTTGCGGATAGGAATGGAGCGCATGTTGTATTTGTGGTGTAGCTTAGAGGATATTCGTGACTTAGGCAATTTCGGGGTCGCAGCTAAGCCCCGAGTGGGAGGATTGTCTCCACTCGGAATGTTTTTAACTTAGGCGGTTTCGGGGTTGCAGCTAAGCCTCTGAGTGGGAGGATTGCACTCCACTCAGAATGTTTTTAACTTAGGCGATTACGGGGTCGCAGCTAAGCCCTCGAGTGGGAGGATTGCTCTCCACTCGGAATGTTTTTAACTTAGGCGATTACAGGGTCGCAGCTAAGCCCCCAAGTGGGAGGATTGCTCTCCACTCGGAGTGTTTTTTAACTTAGGCAATTTC
>NC_041383.1:260166736-260195153 GCF_002162155.2 Triticum dicoccoides
TAAGCCCTCGAGTGGGAGGATTTCTCTCCACTCAGAGTGTTTTTTAACTTAGGCGATTTCGGTGTCGCAGCTAAGCCCCCGAGTGGGAGAATTGCTCTCCACTCGGATTGTTCTTTAACTTAGGCGAGTATAGGGTCGCAGCTAAGCCCCCGAGTGGGAGGATTGCACTCCACTCGGAATGTTTTTAACTTGGGCGATTACGGGGTCGCAGCTAAGCCCCCGAGTGGGAGGACTGCTCTCCACTCAGAGTGTTTTTTAACTTAGGTGAATCAGGTTCGCGGCTAAGCCACCCACTGGGGGATTTGAACACAAGTAATTACGAGAACCGGTCATTAAGATACTGTAAAAATCTTGTCTTTGGAAAACAAACTGAAGTGCTTTTATTACAACTCGTCGGGTCAAGTGACTTTAGGTGTAGAAAGGACGAAGCAGCTCTATGTTCCATGTGCGTGGCTCGTCCATCTTCTTTGCTATGTTGTAAATGTGGTACGCTCCATTGTGAAGCACCTTGGTGATGATGAACGGACCTTCCCAGGCCGGGGCGAGCATGTGAGGTCGTTTCTGAACCACTCAGAGCACAAGGTCTCCTTCCTGAAATGCTCGACCTCTGATGTTGTGAGCGTGGAATCGATGCAGATCTTGCTGATAGATGGTCGATTGAATCAAAGCCATCTTGCACTCTTCCTCCAGGAGATCAACTGCGTCCTCGCGTGCTTGCTCAGCTTCAGCTTCTGAGAATAGTTCCACTCATGGAGCATTGTGCAGCAAGTCACTCGAGAGCACAGCCTCAGCGCCATACACCAGGAAGAAAGGGGTTCGATCAGTCGACCGGTTGGGTGTTGTTCTCAGCCCCCATAGTACCGATGGCAGTTCGGTCACCCAAGCTCTGGTAGCATGCTTAAGGTCACACATCAGTCGAGGCTTTAACCCTTGAAGGATCAAACCATTCGCCCTTTCTGCGTGTCCATTCGACTGCGGGTCTGCGACGGACGCAAAGTTGACCCGAGTGCCCTGGGATGTGCAGAACGCCTTGAACTCGTCAGAATCAAAGTTGGAGCCGTTATATGTGATAATGCTATGAGGAACTCCATATCTGAATATCAACTCCTTGATGAAGCTGACGGCAGTGCCTGCTCCAAGGTTTTGATGGGCTTGGCTTCGATCCACTTGGTGAACTTGTCGACTGCTACAAGTAAATGGGTGAAACCACTCACGCCGGTCTTGAAGGGCCAAACCATATCCAATCCACAGACTGCAAACGTCCAGACAAGTGGAATAGTCTTTAGGGCAGATGCAGGCTTGTGGGACATGTTGGAGTAGAACTGGCAACCTGCGCACTTGTCAACTATATCTTTCACCATCTCATTTGCTCGAGGCCAATAGAATCCCGCTTGGTATGCTTTGGCCATGATGGTTCGAGAGGACACATGGTGACCATAGGTCCCCGGTGGATATCATTTAGGATCATTTGGCCTTCTTCCGAGGAGATGCAGCATTGAGCCACTCATGTGACACTTTCTCTGTAAAGCTGCCCTTTCATCACGGTGAAAGCTTTGATCGGCGGACTATCTGACGAGCATCATCGTCATCCTATGGGAGCTCCTTTCTGAGAATGTACGTGATTTACGGTATTGTCCAATCGGGTGTGACTACCAAGACTTCCATGATCAGGTCGACCACGGCTTGAACCTCGATCTCAGTCGGGTTGCTTGAACTTATCGGTTGCAGGGGCTCTTCCTTGAAGGGATCTTCCTGCACTGACGGGGAATGGAGATGCTCCAAGAACACATTGCTGGGGATAGGCTTCCGAGTGGAACCTATCTTCGCCAGATCATCAACAGCTTGATTCTTGATTCGTGGTATGTGGTGGAGCTCCAATCAATCAAACTTCTTCTCTAGCTTTCTCACTGCATTGCAATAACCTATCATTGCGGAACTCCTGATGTCCCATTCCTTCATTACTTGGTTAACCACTAAGTTTGAGTCGCCATAAACCATCAAGTGTCAGACGCCGAGTGAAATGGCCATACGCAACCCATACAATAGTGCCTCATACTCAGCTTCATTGTTCAAAGAATCAAAGTGAATCTAGAGGACATAGCTGAGCTTGTCTCCTCGTGGGGATACTAAGACCACTCCTGCACCAGAGCTATTTAACATATTGGATCCATCAAAGAACATGGTCCAATGTTCCGACTGAATTTGAATCGGATGTTGTTGTTCTGTCCACTCTGCAAGGAAATCTGCAATTGCTTGAGACTTAATGGCCTTCTTTGCCTCAAATTTGATATCTAAAGGACGAAGTTCAATCGCCCACTTTGCCACTCAACCAGTTGCATCTTTGTTATTCAGAATCTCTGACAATGGGGCATCGTTGATGACTGAAATTGAGTGATCAGAGAAATAATGAGCAACCTTCTTCGTGGTCAGGTAAATCCCATAAACAAGCTTCTGATAGTGAGGATATCTCTGCTTGGATGGGGTTAAGACTTCTGAAATATAATACACAGGGCGCTTAACTTTGAAGGCATTGCCTTCTTCTTCCCGTTCGACTGTGAGCACTGTGCTAACAACGTGTCCAGTGGCTGCGATGTAAAGCAGTAGAGGCTCCTTGCTAACCAGAGCAGCAAGCACCGGCTGGGTGGAAAGCAGGGCTTTGAGCTCCTCAAATGCTGCTTCAGCTTCGTCATTCCACTCAAACTTGTTAGACTTCTTCATCAGTCGGTAAAGAGGCAGTGCCTTTTCACTGAGGCGTGAGATGAATCGGCTCAATGCAGCCAAACAACCAGTGAGCTTCTGAACGTCTTGCACATGCATTGGGCGTTTCATTCGGAGGATTGTGCCAATCTTCTCTGGATTTGCGTCTGTAACGCCCCAAGACCGACGCTCCAGATGCCTTCCTTGTTTTGCGAGTCAGCTGTGTTATTTATTTGTTTGTTGCATCTCATCTCATAGCATCATGCGCATTGCATCTGCATGTTTTCGCAAAGTTTGCGTCCGCTCGTAGTTGTCGCGTCCCCCCTTGCTTTTGTTGACCGTTTCTAGACCAACCTTGTTCTTCGTTTTTCCCTCTTGCCTAAACCGGAGTCTCTCTGTAAAGTGCACAGACCCCCTCGTGTGCGCGTCCGAAACTTACCCGAACCCGTCCCGCTCAATCATCACCGTTGGATTCGGATCATCTCCAAACATCCCTCCAATATCTTTGGTTTATTATTTGATCTCTCTCTACCTATTTATTTTCGGCCGCCCGATTACGATCAGACGGACCGGGCTAACCCCTACCCTATTTCCCTACCTATATAAACTGTCCAACCCTAATTTTTAGGAGATCTGTCCCATCCTCCTCGTCACCGCCGCCACTCCACCTCCCACCTCGGGATCCCCTCCCGATGCAAATTCAATCCGACCACCTCCCTTGATTTTCGCCGCTGCCCAATTCACAGCCTCCACTTCCCTTCCCGAGCTTCCCTCGATCCAACTCCTCCTCACCTGCTACCTCCTCCCGCAGGCCTTCTACCACCACGCCCGATCTCCTGCTCGTTCGAGCCCCTGTCCAGGTTCACCCGCAACGACCCAGCACCGGCCTCCTGCGCTCAGCCTCCTCCTCGCCGGTGCTTCCCCATCGAAGGTTCCCGGCCAGCAGCGACAGTCACTAGGAACCGCCCGTTCCTCCTTCTCCCTTAGTTTTCCCCCTAGATCTCGCTCTCTCTCAGAATCTCTCATCTCTCTCGTTTTGTCTTTGCAGGAAAGAAACCATGGCCGCTCGTCCATGGAGATGGAGCCACGCCGCCCTGGTACCTGCCACCTCGGGTCGCCTCTGCTTCATCCTCGCCGCCCGCTTGTGCTCCGGTGAGCCCTGCTGCTGCCCCCCTTCCCTTGTGTTCTCTCTTTCCTGCTACATCCCCTCTAAATTCTTCCCCACCATGGCCTTTGCATCTGCGCCACCACCTAGCTCCGTTCGTCGCTGCCTCCGCAAGATCTGGCGAGGCCCTGTGATCCCAGCCTCCTCCTGCCGGATTTGCCCGAGCGCCGCCGTGCCACATCGTCCAAGTTCCGCTGCCGCCGAGCCTCTGCGTCGCGCCGCTGCCTCCCTTGTTTCTGCTTCAAGCAGGGGAAAACGCTCGCAGCACCGCCCGCTCGCGTTGACCGTGCCGCCAGCGTGCCTGGGCCATCGTGTCGCCCTTCACCCGCTTCAGCCCAGCAGCCTCCAAGGCCCAGCCGGCCTGTCCCGGCTCCCATCTCCACCAACCTGGGCTTGGCCCATGGTGAGGCCACCCTCCAGCACCCCTTTTTTTCTTTTCCATTTTGTTGGACCTCTGCCTAGATTCGGCCCATATAGTGTTTTTTTCTTGTCTGCGGTTTTAGCTATTATCCAGGAGTTTACAGATTTACAGAAAAGACCCTCATGTTCATGCATGTATATCTCACAAACCGTGCATCGGATTAAAATGTTTTAAATATGAAAAATGCTTAGAATTTTATCTAGTTTCACATTATGCCTCTTTCATCCATGTTTAAGATGTTTAAAATGCTCTTTGTTTAAATTTGCTCAAATGCCATGTTAAAATGATTTATTTCATAACTAAATAACCGTAGCTCCAATTTTAATAAACTTTTTATGTAAGTGGGGTGGAAAATGCCTAGTTTAACATGGTGGACTTTATTTTCCTGTTTAACAACAATAAAATATGTTTTAGGGCAGAACAATACCAAAACTAAAATATGGACATGAGGATTTTACGGAATTGTTGTTTGTTGTTCCGGCCTCATTTAAACTTGCCTAAATAGTTAGTTTACTTATGCTTGACCTCTTGCCATGTTTAACAACATTTAATATTGTTTGGTAGCTTAAACGAGATTAAACTAAATATGTCAATGCGGTGTTTTGTCAATATGCAACTCGTTGCATATTGAGCTCCATTTAACTTGTAGTATTGTTTGTTGCATTTTGCCATGCCATGCCTCAATAAACCGAACATGCATCATACTTGTTTGTGCATAATGCCATATTTATGCTTGTGCATTTACCATGTTGTTTGTTTCTTTCCGGTGTTGCTTCTTAGTTCCGATAATGTTGCGATTGTGAGGATTCGTTCGACTACGTCCGTTTGTCTCCTTCATGGACTCGTTCTTCTTCCTAGCGGGATTTCAGGCAAGATGACCGTTACCCTGGATCTCACTACTATCATTGCTATGCTAGTTGCTTCGTTCTATCGCTATGATACGCTACCTATCATTGCTCTACAAGCCTCCCATATTGCCATGTCAGCCTCTAACCTTTTGACCCTTCCTAGCAAACCATTGCTTGGCTATGTTACCGCTTTGCTCGGCCCCTCTTATAGCGTTGTTAGTTGCAGGTGAAGTTGAAGATTGCTCCATGGTGGATAGGATTATGTTGGGATATCACAATATCTCTTATTTAATTAATGCATCTATATACTTGGTAAAGGGTGGAAGACTCGGCCTTATGCCTGGTGTTTTGTTCCACTCTTGCCGCCCTAGTTTCCGTCATACCGGTGTTATGTTCCTTGATTTTGCGTTCCTTACGCGGTTGGGTGATTCATGGGACCCCCTTGACAGTTCGCTTTGAATAAAACTCCTCCAGCAAGGCCCAACCTTGGTTTTACCATTTGCCTCACCTAGCCTTTTTTCCGTTGGGTTTCCGGAGCCCGAGGGTCATCTTTATTTACCCCCCCCCCCAGGGCCAGTTCTCCTTCGAGTGCTGGTCCAAACCGAGCGATGTCTGGCGCCCCCTGGGCAACCAGGGTCTATGCCAACCCGACGTCTTGCTCATCCGGTGTGCCCTGAGAACGAGATATGTGCAGCTCCTATCGGGATTTGTCGGCACATCGGGCGGCTTTGCTGGTCTTGTTTTACCATTGTCGAAATGTCTTGTAAACCGGGATTCCGAGTCTGATCGGGTCTTCCTGGGAGAAGGAATATCCTTCATTGATCGTGAGAGCTTTGTATGGGCTAAGTTGGGACACCCCTGCAGGGTATAAACTTTCGAGAGCCATGCCCGCTGTTATGTAGCAGATGGGAATTTGTTAATATCCGGTTGTAGAGAACTTGACACTTGACTTAATTAAAATGCATCAACCGTGTGTGTAGCCGTGATGGTCTCTTTTCGGCGGAGTCCAGGAAGTGAACACTGTTTTGGGTTATGTTTGACGTAAGTAGGAGTTCAGGATCACCTCTTGATCATTGCTAGCTTCACGACCGTTCCTTTGTTTCTCTTCTCGCTCTCATTTGCGTATGTTAGCCACCATATATGCTTAGTCGCTGCTGCAACCTCACCCCTTTACCCCTTCCTTACCCATTAAGCTTTGCTAGTCTTGATACCCATGGTAATGGGATTGCTGAGTCCTCGTGGCTCACAGATTACTACAACAACAGTTGCAGGTACAGGTTCTGCGATGATCATGACGCAAGAGCAATGTTTGCTTGTTTTGGAGTTCTTCTTCTGCTTCTTCTTCGATCAGGGGATAGGTTCCAGGTCGGCAGCCTGGGCTAGCAGGGTAGATGTTGTTTGAGTTTCTGTTTGTGTTTCATCCGTAGTCGGATGATGCTCTTATGTATGATGTATTGTTGTATTCGTGTGGCATTGTATGCCTCTTGTATGTATCCCCAACTATTATGTAATGGTTTGATGTAATGATATCCACCTTGCAAAAGCGTCTTCAAGATGCGCTTCTATCCTTGGTGGGACCTTCGAGTTCCTTTAGGATAGGGTCGCATCTTTGGTGTGACAAGTTGGTATCAGAGCCTCGACCGACCATAGGAGCCCCCTTGATTGTTGGCCGTTGTTGAATCTAGAAGAAAACTATTTTGAGTCTTAGGATTATATATATCGGAGAGTAGGATTCTTTTTACTCCTCAGTCCCCTTCGTCGCTCTAGTGAGGCCTCCTGACGTAGATGTTTTGACTTTCCTCTCCTCAAATTTCACTAAAAAATTTTAGGATCATGCGGTATCTTGGGATCGTTCCGATATTCTTATGACAAGAACATTCTTCTTGGTGCCTCCTGACATTTAGGGGTTGTGGCAGTGTCCCAGGGAGTTGAGCTCCGAGGTGTTGCCATCATAATTTTATCGTTGCAGTTCTGGAATACCTGATTTTTGCCGACATCGAAAATCTCTTTTATGCAGTTGTTGGTGAGATAACCTCGACGCCACCCAGTACTAGGGCGGGAGTTCAGGAGTATTGCCATAGCTCGTATAACGGATGCTTTTCGAAGGTTGAGGTACACGATTTCCGGAGTTTTCTTGGTTATGTGTTGACAGATGGATACAGCTGGATGTAGGTATTGTTAGTTTGGGTGAGATATATTGCTTCCCCTGTATCCCCAACACCAGATTGCATAACCAGAAAGTTTCGGGAGTTTTATAGGTGGGAATTCAAGTAGCTCTAGTTTTATCTTTCCAACAGACACATGATACGATATGGGATCTACCATATGTTTGTTTCCGGCTTATTTCTGCAAGCCAATCCTTTGTTTTGTTTTGAGTTGTGGTATTTGAGTTGCTTCAATGTCAAGTGTTGATTCCATACCGTTCAAGCGGTGTTCTCGTATTTCTATGGGAGTACTAATCCTTTTGATCATCGAGATTGTCATGTCAATTCTTTCCAACCGGTGTGCTTCTCTTCAAGTGGATCCGATCATTTCAACATTTGTGAGATCAATTCTAAGTTTTCTCAACGGTGTTGTCGGTGTCAAAACCGGCGGATCTCGGGTAGGGGGTCCCGAACTGTGCATCTAGGCGGATGGTAACAGGAGACAAGGGACACAATGTTTTACCCAGGTTCGGGCCCTCTTGATGGAGGTAAAACCCTACGTCCTGCTTGATTAATATTGATGATGTGGGTATTACAAGAGTAGATCTACCACGAGATCAAGGAGGCTAAACCCTAGAAGCTAGCCTATGGTATGATTGTTGTTCATCCTACGGACTAAAGCCATCCGGTTTATATAGACACCAGAGAGGGCTAGGGTTACATAGAGTCGGTTACAATGGTAGGAGATCTACATATTCGTATCGCCAAGCTTGCCTTCCACGCCAAGGAAAGTCCCATCCGGACACGGGATGAAGTCTTCAATCTTGTATCTTCATAGTCTTGCAGTCCGGCCGATGATGATAGTTCGGCTATCCGGACAGCCCCTAGTCCAGGACTCCCTCAGTAGCCCCTGAACCAGGCTTCAATGACAATGAGTCCGGCGCGCATGTTGTCTTTGGCATTGCAAGGCGGGTTCCTTCTCCGAATAATTCATAGAAGATTGTGAACACCAGGATAGTGTCTGGCTCTGCAAAATAAATTCCACATACCACCATAAAGAGAATAATATTTACACAAGTTCAATCTGCTGACGTATTTGGTGGCGTAACGTCACACCACTTCCAAGCCTTTACTTGAATCGTTTTTATTGCACCACCTCAGCGTGTTTAGCGAAGCGGTTTCCTTGGCACGTCTTGTCAGAGCAGAGATGGTGTTCCCCTTATTCCGGGATTCTCATAAATACGGACGTGGGTAACCCAACCGCGCCCGTTGCCACGCCCCCTCCATCGAAGGCGGGTTCCAAACGGTCACGGGGACGGCTCTTGGTATTCTTCCTCTTTATAATGAGACCAAGGCCCGTTCTTTTTCTTCAATCCTCAATCGAATCTGCCCCTCGCCCCGAGTTCCAACACCCAGGGTTCCCGATTCGGGTACTTTCGACCTTCGACAATGTCCGGCTCCGACCTACGAGGCCGGTGGATGCCCTCCTCCATCACGGAAGAGGACGTGCTAAAACTGAGAGACGCCAGGTACTTAACCTACGAGATTTCGCATAGGTTGCCTGCCCGAGGGCAAGTTATTCCTACTCCCGAGCCCGGCGAGAGCGTCGTGTTTGCGTCTCACCTCTGTCGGGGTTTAGGCTTCCCGATGGATCCCTTCGTGAGGGGGCTCATGTTTTACTATGGGCTAGAATTCCATGACTTGGCTCCGGAGTCCATCCTCCACATCTCATCATTCATTGTTGTCTGCGAAGCCTTCCTCCGCACTACCCCTCACTTCGGCTTGTGGCTCAAAACCTTCAATGTGGAGCCGAAGATGATTGAGGGGCGTTAGGCAGAGTGTGGCGGGGCGGTTATAAGCAAGAGGGCCGATGCTCCATGGCCTGAGGGCTCTTTTCAGGAGGAGCTCGGCTTGTGGCAACAGGAGTGGTTCTATATTACCGCTCCCAGGGGTAGCAGGCAGAGGCCGCCGCCCGTCTTTCGCCCGGGCCCCCCACAACGGCTGACGTCATGGGTCAACAAGGGGCTCGACTGGGGGCCGTCCAAAGACATACCCCTGCTGCAGGGCCGGATTCGAGGCCTCCAGGAAAGGGAGATCAATCTGGTTGTAGTGACACAGGTTATGCTGATTCCGCGCCTTCTGCCCTGCAAACGTCGCCCCCTCCGCCTGTGGGAATTTAATCCGGAGGGGCCACGGGCTCTCCAACACTTCATGGGTTTGACGCCCGTGGAGATGTACAAACTGTTCTTCGGATCGCAAGAGATGCGTCCGGACTTGACCGAGGATGTTGGCCTAAGCTGCAATCGACCGGATTCTCAAGTAAGTAGCCCTGTGTCCGGACACATTGTCCATTTATTTATCCTGGGCTTGCCTTTTAACCAGCTATCCCTTGGACAGGAGTGGATAGCGCAAGCAAAACTGATACGGTGTCCGGCCCCCCTCCCTGAGACCACGCCGGATCCCGTGTTAATCAAAATGTTGGAGGTTGCACCTTCGGAGGAGGGCGAAGGGGGGCACGGGGAAACTACTACCTCTGCCAAGGAGGCTTTCAGCAAGGGGGAATCGAGAGTCCCTCCTTCCAGGGGGAGAAGAGGACCGCTTCCGAAGACCCGGAGGCCAAGGCCTCAAAGCAGGGAAAGAAATCTGCACCGGAAGGTCCTATGCCGGGAAGAGCCCCGGCCGCACTGTCTCCTCAGAGAAATCAGCCCTCCAGCGAGCCGTAAGTAAAAAAGGGGAAATTTTGTAATAGGGGACACCCCTGCTTTATTTCTAAGGGTAACCGAAGTTTTCACCTTGTAGTTCGGATCTCAGCCCATCTCAGCAGAGCTCGTCTTCGGGGGACCTTTGTCCGGAGATGATGGAGAGCGAAACGCCTCCATCTGCCGCCCCGTCGGGCGGGGCGGATGACCCTGAGGTGTCGTCACGGAGGGTCTCCTCGAGTCCGGCGGGGCCGGGGAGTTCGGCACCCACTAGGGTACGGCCGGTGGAGCTGCAGGATTTGCTAAAGAGGGCGTCTATCTCAGAATATCACCGCACATAAATGAGTATGGTGATTGAAAGGATCTCATCTGCCGAGAGCGGGTTGCATGAGGCCGTCGGAAGTTTGCTGGCGGGGCTTGAGGTATGCAAAAAATGACATACCTTTTAACAGTTTTGCACATGAAGTGCGCCCTGTATAGATAGTAGCCCCTGAGACTTGGTATGCTGTCGAAAGCGACCACGTGCCGAGGATCATAATCTTAGTTATAGAATGTCGCCTTTTCTATGCAGGTGGCGGAACGTTCGGTGGCCAGCCGGACTGATGGAGTTGCCGAGCTGAAGCGGCAACTTGACGTTGCGGATGCGGACATCGCGCTGGTCAACAAACGACTTAACGAGTCGCAAGGTAGGTGGTTGCTCCGCGGTCACCTAGTAAGGGAGCTAATGCCCGTTCCTTACAATTTGTATGCTTGATGCAGATGGTGCTGCTGCTGTGGAAGACCTTCGGGCAGAGCTCGCTCGAGCCAAGGAGCAAGCCAGGAAAAGTGATGCGGCTGCCTCGAAGGCAGCGGAAGAGCTAAAAGCCGAAAAGGCTGCTCACTGCCAAAGCAGGGAGGAGATGGCCGGAATGGCCGTGAAATTAAAAGATGCTATCGACCGCTATGAGGTTCTTGAAAGAGAACGCCGAGTGGAGCAAGAGGGCCTGAAGAAGGCCGCCGCCGAAGCTAAGGATGCCCGGAGTGCGATGCGGGCTATGAAGGAGGAACTGCGTCAAGCCGGAGACATTGCGGCTGGAAAGCCCTTTCTTCTGCATAGGAAGTTCACGGATCCGAAGTGTGCTCAGTTGGGCCAATTGTGTGGTGTGGAGGATCCTTATCTGGATTTGGCGGCGAGTGCGGTAGACGCAGTCGTGCACTTCCAAAGCCAGAAGGATCACGAAATGGAAGAGCTTTTCTGGTCTCAATTCCATAGTCCGGAGCGTCCACTTCCGTTGACTGATCGGCTGGCTGAGTGGGCTGAGCTGAATAGATTGTCCGGACTTGCCATGACAGATGTGGTCGCTCATCTGTGGCCGGAAAGGCCCAAGCCCAAGAGTTATTTTGGCTTGTTGCAGCAATTCCTTGGGGCGGTGCCGCATATCGAGGCGATGAAGCGGTCGGCATGCATAGAAGGTGCACGGATGGCTCTCGCCTGTGTTAATACATACTGGGCGGAGATGGATGCCACCGCTGTTGCATCCCGGGGTTCGGACAAAGGCCGATTACCCGCCGAGCACTATTTTGAGGAAGTCCTACAGGGCGCTCATTTAATAGAGTCGCAGTGCTCGAAAGATGTTATGTTCAAATGACGTGTATGATTTGTGAGATCATGTTTATAATGCAATAGCTTTTTATACTTGTGCGTTCAAGTATTGAACTATCTCCTGTGCGGCCGTATATGTATATATAACCTGAAAGATGGTAGTCTTTGGCTTCAGCCCCCACGCACATGGTGCGGAAGTGTTTGCAAAAAAAGCGCTTTTCACACTTAATCCAACGTCTTGGTCCTTTGAAGGAGGTGATAGCGTAGCAAACTAGGCAACCGGACTATAATGCTTTATCACTTTCCCTTAGCCATAGGAGCTCGAAGGTGGGGCTACTATATAGCCCCTAGAGGCACCGCGCTTCTCCGAACTCGGGGCGCGTATGTGCCTGACCGGGAAGCGGTCCTTTGTCAAAGCGGAGGAATTCTAAACAATCCAGTGGTCGATCGAGTGGTTGACCAGTCTCTCGCTATATCATGACAGTCAGTTTTCGGCTTTCTCTACTGAGGTGCTCGCCCGGCCGAACCGGGGCACAATCGCAGTAGTTCTCCTGGTGCCGCGTTAGCCGATGGTGCGGAACGTAAGGCAGCAAAACACAGGAGCCGGGCAAACCCAACATTTGACCAAAGACATGATTCGGAGCTGATGCATATAAGGCCTAACTCGAGACGCCGAGCACTCCCTGAGGTGTTCAGTCTTTATGATACCGGGCAGAACAATGCCCTAAGCCCCTAGTGTCCAGGTACGGGCGGGAACTTCTGACGCGGCCGATGCCAAAACGCCAGCCTCCTCCTCGGTTATTTTAAGAAACCGGGGGATGTGTATCAACAAGAGACAGTAAGAAAGGTTTACGCAGGGTCTTAATCTGAAAAGAATCCTTGTAACGGGTCCCTGCTGCACGTCTGCGCCTGTGTCTCCGTTGTGCCGTATCCTGGACGGGTGTAGCACGCGCTTCATCTGTAAAGGAGAAGAACTTAGTTTGGAAAAAATATCGTGCAGGAGGTGTAATTAAAATAAAGTATGATGAATTTGAGCTTTATTGGCTCTCATTGTTTATATGTGCAGCCCCCTGTAAAGGGGTATGCGGCAGTGAAGCCCCTTGTTTATTTATGCTGGACTCGCCTAACCGTGTCCGAGGTCTAAATGACCTGTTTTTAGCGCTTTGACCAGCAAGGTCGGATTAGTGTGCGGCTGTCGACGCAGTCTTACTTTTTCCGTGGTCGAGGAACACTCAGATTTACTCTTTGCTGAGATTATGCCGTATGGACCAGGCATTTTAAGCGTAAGAGGCGCGTAATGCGGTATTGCGTTAAAGCGGGCGAATGCTTCGCGTCCTAGTACTGCTTGATAGCTACTTTTGAATGGGGCGATATGGAAAATGAGCTTTTCGCGACGGAGGTTGTCGGATGAACCGAACACGACCTCTAGTGGTACAGGGCATGTACATTTGGCATAAAGGCCAGGCGTCACTCCTTTGAAGGAAGTGCTGCTATGGTGAATTTCGGTAGGGTCTATCCCCATTCTGCGGACGGTGTCCTGGTATAGCAGGTGCCGCACTATGTTTCTGTGTTATCACATGAAGCGAGTTCACTGTTTTGACTTCTAGTGGGAAAGTCTTCTGTTTTCTAGCGTGCTGCTTGTGGGGTTCGTCGTCTTCGCTTCACATTGCTCTAAGGCTGGGTCAGTATGGGTGCCGTTGCTATCGAGGCAGGACTTCGGGCGGCGCTTGCATCGCCGTTTTGGTTGTTTGTTGGGGGAGTTGTCCTTCGCCACGTCCCGTTATTCCTTGTTGTCGCTTCCTTTTGGTGTATCCACCATGTATATGTCATATGACGAGGTGGCTTTCCAGTGCCCAGTAGGCGCTGGTTCTTGGTCGTCTTCGGCATCGTCGTCCATACCGTCGATGTCTTCGGAGTCGAAGTCTAGCATGTCGGTTAGATCGTCGACAGTGGCTACTAAGTGGGTGGTGGGTGGGCTTTGAATTTCTTCGTCGTCCGCATCCCAACTGTCCTGACCACAGTCCGGATAGGGCTCTCCTAATAACAAGAGATATTTTAACGAACTTAAGATGTTTCCAAAAGGTGAGTGTTGAAAGATGTCCGCAGCGGTGAACTCCATGACCGGCGCCCAATCGGATTCGATTGGAGGGGGCGCGGGAGGTTCGGAGTCCGGCGAGGAGTCCGGCACCTCGGAGTCATGAGCTTCATGAGGGTAAAGGTCAGTGTTCAGCTCTATCACCGTAGAGGTTGCAGCCCCCCAGGCAGTGTCTATCCACCCGTCCTCGATCTGCGCAGCCGGTTCCGAATTGAAGGTCGGAGCGGACTCGTGTGCGGCCTCCAGGTTACTGTCCGGCTGCAGAGCTAAGTCATGCCCGTCGTGACAGTGCGGCGTGCTCGGCTGTGGCTCGAATCCATCAAAGATCAAGTCCCCGCGGATGTCAGTCATGAAGTTCAAACTTCCAAATCTAACCTGAAGGCTAGGGGCGTAGCTTTCGATCTGCTCCAGATGGCCAAGCGAATTGGCCCGCAGTGCAAAGCCGCCGAATACGAAGATCTGTCCGGGGAGGAAGGTCTCGCCCTGGACTGCGTCGTTGTTGATGATCGAAGAAGCCATCGAGCCTATCAGTGACGACACAGAGGAACTCTCAATGAAAGCACCAATGTCGGTGTCAAAACCGGCGGATCTCGGGTAGGGGGTCCCGAACTGTGCGTCTAGGCGGATGGTAACAGGAGACAAGGGACACGATGTTTTACCCAGGTTCGGGCCCTCTTGATGGAGGTAAAACCCTACGTCCTGCTTGATTGATATTGATGATGTGGGTATTACAAGAGTAGATCTACCACGAGATCAAGGAGGCTAAACCCTAGAAGCTAGCCTATGGTATGGTTGTTGTTCGTCCTACGGACTAAAGCCATCCGGTTTATATAGACACCAGAGAGGGCTAGGGTTACATAGAGTCGGTTACAATGGTAGGAGATCTACATATTCATACCGCCAAGCTTGCCTTCCACGCCAAGGAAAGTCCCATCCGGACACGGGATGAAGTCTTCAATCTTGTATCTTCATAGTCTTGGAGTCCGGCCGATGATGATAGTTTGGCTATCCGGACACCCCCTAGTCCAGGACTCCCTCAGGTGTCCATTCCATATGCCCCAAGTTGCCTTTGTTTTCCCGCCCTCCCACCCTTTTTCTTCAAGGACTCAGATTTCTTAATCATGTATCCTTTTATTTGTGGGAAGTCTCTTCATTCTTTTCTTTCAATGTGCTTATCCGGTGATTTCCCATGAATATGCTCAACAGTTTCAAGTTCATCATCCTTCATTGTTGTTTCTTCTCCGGTGGATCCAATTCAAGCTTTTGATATTCATCATATTTATTTTCTCGTTTCTAATGCTTTCTCATGTCGATGCACCTCTTAATCATTCACTTCTTCCTATTCATTTGTTCTGGAGTGCTGAAGATATCTCACAAGACTTGTGTTTCCATTCTCAATCCGTTCAAGATATTTCGAGGTTGTTATCTCATTCAAGCTATTCAATGCTACCGGTGCAATCTCTATTTCAAGCAATCCTTCAACAACGTTTCTTTCGAGTGGGCCCTAACCCACAGGTCTTTTCCTAGGATCTTACCTGACTCTTCTAATTTTCCCGGAGCCATTCCCAAATTCATTTACAAGTTTGACGTAAGAATGAATTTTCATCAGTTAGATGTCTTCTTCAAGATCGCTTTCAAATTCTTTTGATCGTTGGTTCAAACTTTCTATTCTTCATTCTGGAGTGCCTCAACAATTCATGGTGGTGTTTCTCGTTTTCATTCTCGAATTTTGAAGACCGAAGAAGAGTTCCTCTTAAATCCTTAACCGTTCTTCTAGAGATTCATGGTTCAAGCTTGGTGCCATCCTCTCACAATTGTTTTCGATTGTGAGAATTCGTTTCACCCATCCGGAGCAATTCAAGAGTCTTTTCAGATTGATTCTCCGTAGCCCATCATCTTAGAATTATTCTTTCTCAGCTTTCAACTCTCGTTCTTGAATCTTCTGATGCATCGTTCAAATATCCTCTAATCAGTTCATGATCTCTTTGTTCTCATGTATCTAAATCCCCTCAAGTATCTTCATTCGTTTTCCAATTCTTCCCGGTGAATTGTGCCTTTGCTACTTTCATTTTCAATTCTTATGGTGGTTCATTCAAGATTTCATTTCCTTCTTTATCATATCAATTCATTCGTTGTTTCCAAATCCCACCGGTGGTTCCATCAATACTTCTCAAGTTTGCGCTATCTCTATCCTTAATCCCTCAAAAGGAATAAGTAGTATGCCAAATCCGTTGCTTGTCATCAATTTAAATTGGTGAAGGATACGCATGACATAATTCTTATTCTTGTTTCATCCAAGTGATTAATTCCTTCTTCCGGAGTTTGTTCATCAGGAAGTAATTCTCGGTTTCATGTTCTTTTCATCTTATCAAGTCTTGCATTTTTTTTCAACCAGAGTGTTGTCAGAATTTGATCTTCCTTGCCTTGTTTATCTCGTTTCAAACAGACTGGTTCAAATTCCTTCTTGTCCATTGTACTCATCATTCTTAGCTTTGCGACCTCTCAAGGTTCTTTGGTTTCACTCGTTTGGCAAAGAAGCAACTTTGTTTTACCTCTTCCTCTTCCGTTTCTCTCCGGTGACATCCCTAGATCTCGGGACGAGATCCTCTTGTAGTGGTGGAGTGTTGTAACGCCCCAAGACCGACACTCCAGATGCCTTCCTCGTTTTGCGAGTCAGCTATGTTATTTATTTGTTTGTTGCATCTCATCTCATAGCATCATGCGCATTGCATCTGCATGTTTTCGCAAAGTTTGCGTCTGCTCGTAGTTGTCGCGTCCCCCTTTGCTTTTGTTGACCATTTCGAGACCAACCTTGTTCTTCATTTTTCCCTCTTGCCTAAACCGGAGTCTCTCTGTAAAGTGCACAGACCCCCTCGTGTGCGCGTCCGAAACTTACCCGAACCCGACCCGCTCAATCATCACCGTTGGATTCGGATCATCTCCAAACATCCCTCCAATATCTTCGGTTTATTATTTGATCTCTCTCTACCTATTTATTTTCGGCCGCCCGATTATGATCTGACGGACCGGGCTAACCCCTACCCTATTTCCCTACCTATATAACTGTCCAACCCTAAATTTTAGGAGATCTGTCCCATCCTACTCATCACCGCCGCCACTCCACCTCCCACCTCGGGATCCCCTCCCGATCCAAATTCAATCCGACCACCTCCCTTGATTTTCACCGCTGCCCAATCCACAGCCTCCACTTCCCTTCTGAAAGCAAGTGCTCCCTAGGTGGTTTTGGTAATTAATGTCAACATATGTCTTGTTGGACTAACACTTTTATCTAGTATATTTCAGACAAGTTCAACATTGGAGTGGCATGGACTAAAGGATGCGGGAACTCCTTCAAGATGCTAAGGACAAAGGATTGGCTCTAGCTTCAAGCTCAAGACTCTTCATTTTACATTTTAGTGATCCAAGATCACATTGAGTCTATAGGAAAAGCCAATACTATCAAGGAGGGAT
Source organism: Triticum dicoccoides (assembly GCF_002162155.2). Lineage (NCBI taxonomy): Eukaryota > Viridiplantae > Streptophyta > Magnoliopsida > Poales > Poaceae > Triticum > Triticum dicoccoides. The sequence continues at coordinate 260,183,859 of NC_041383.1, forward strand.
GAGGTGTTGCTTAATGTGCCTCTTGCTTCATGTGCTTAGTGATATGCTCCAAAACCCTCAGCTACTTTCTCACTTCCACAAATTACCTAAACCCAAAGACAAAATCGGTCACATCGATTCTTTCTATCCGGCGCCACCGAGTTTGGATGTCTTAGCCACTGCCACAAACCCTAGGAAAATCGGTTCTACCGATAGGGATCTCGGTCTCACCTGGATGGGATTGTAATCTCTCTGTGTATGTCCATTATCAAAATCGGTCTTACCGAGTTTGAGCAATCGGTACTACCGAGATTACAATGCAAACTCTCTGGTTAACTTATTACCAAAATCGGTCCTACCGAGTTTGAGTAATCGGTCCGACCGAGTTTGCCTGACCAACTCTATGGTTAGCTAATTACCAAAATCGGTCTCACCAAGTTTGTGTAATCGGTCTCACCGAGATTACGTTATGCCCTAACCCTAACCATATCGGTCCTACCGAGTTGCATTTCGGTCCCACCGAAAATCTTAACGGTCACTAGGTTTACTAAATCGGTCCGACCGAGTTTGTTGATTCGGTCCCACCGAGTTTGGTAAATTGTGTGTAACAGTTAGATTTTGTGTGGAGGCTATATATACCCCTCCACCTCCTCTTCATTCGTGGAGAGAGCCATCAGACTAAATCTACACTTCCAACTTACCATTTCTGAGAAAGAGACACCTACTCATGTGTTGAGGCCAAGATATTCCATTCCTACCATATGAATCTTGATCTCTAGCCTTCCCCAAGTTGCTTTCCACTCAAATCTTCTTTCCACCAGATCCAAATCTTATGATAGAGACTTGAGTGTTGGGGAGACTATCATTTGAAGCACAAGAGCAAGGAGTTCATCATCAACGCACCATTCGTTACTTCTTAGAGAGTGGTGTCTCCTAGATTGGCTAGGTGTCACTTGGGAGCCTCCGACAAGATTATGGAGTTGAACCAAGGAGTTTGTAAGGGCAAGGAGATCGCCTACTTCGTGAAGATCTACCGCTAGTGAGGCAAGTCCTTCGTGGGCGACGGTCATGGTGGGATAGACAAGGTTGCTTCTTCGTGGACCCTTCTTGGGTGGAGCCCTCCGTGGACTTGCGCAACTGTTACCCTTCGTGGGTTGAAGTCTCCATCAACGTGGATGTACGATAGCACCACCTATTGGAACCACGCCAAAAACATCCGTGTCTCCAATTGCGTTTGAATCCTCCAAAACCCTTCCCTTTACATTCTTGCAAGTTGCATGCTTTACTTTCCGTTGCTCATATACTCTTTGCATGCTTGCTTGCTATGTGTTGTGAATGTTAAACTTGTGCCTAAACTCCACTTAAACTTAAAGAATCCTAAAAACTGCAACTTTGGTACTTAGTGTCTAATCACCCCCCCCCTCTAGACACCTCTTCTCAAGGTCCTACAAGTGGTATCAGAGCATTGGTCTCCATTGCCTTGGTTTAATCACCATTGGAGGAAGATGGATGAGTCTACTTTGGGGAGTCTTAGACATAGAGTGCCTAATCTTGATGGAGAGTATTTTCATGAGTGGAAAAATGAGATGCTTGTAATTTTCAATCAATATTATTTGAACAAGTACATTGCTAGTCCTTGTGCACCTCATGTTGATCCTATGCATCCTACCCATGATGAGTCAATTCACATGATTAGGAATCTTAGAACTGTTAATCTTATCACTAGAGGCTTGCCTAGAAACTTGATTATAAAACTGCCTACTCTTGAGTGTGCCTACACTATATGGAAATTTCTTGAGGAACGATTTCTAGATTATTCTTTGAAAAATCTTGAGGAAATTCTCCATAAGTCTATTTCTTTGAGTAAGATGAATACTAGTGATCCTATGTTTGGTGATTGTCTATTTGAGCTTACGAGCCTCATGTGTGCCAAAGGAAATGTTGGTATTATTAGTGATATTATTTCCGAAGCTATAAAAATTCATAGACAAGATCATTGTCAAACTCACTCTAACGAATCACCCTCTCTAGGATTTGATCCACCACATGACGATGTTGAACATGGATACTATGACGAGGATGATGAAAGTGACTTCGATCTTGATGATGAAATGAGACACTTTGGTCTTATGGCAAATCTTCGGGGATATATGTCGGGAGGAAAGGAATGGGTTCTTGATAGTGGATGTACCGATCACATGACCGGAGATAAAGACATGTTTCGTGAGCTTGCTGATAATGATAGTCCTCGAAAGTATGTCACTTTCGGTGACAACTCAAAGGGTAAGGTGGTTGGCCTCGGTAAGGTGGCCATATCACATGATAGCTCCATACAAAATGCTATGCTCGTTGAATCTCTTGGATACAACTTACTTTCAGTATCTAGACTTGCTGACTTTGGTTTCAATGTCTTATTTACTGAAGTTGATTGCCAAGTGTTTCGTCGAGATAATCATAAAATGGTCTTTACCGGTATACGTAGAGGTGATCTTTACATTGTTGATTTCACTAAAAAGGCTCAACCTAAAACTTGCTTCATTGCTAAATCCTCAAAAGGTTGGTTATGGCATAGATGACTAGGTCACGTTGGCATGAGAAACCTTAACAAGCTTATTAAAGGAAATCATATCCTTGGACTTAATGATGTCATATTTGATAAGGATAGACTTTGCAGTGCTTGTCAAGTAGGTAAACAGGTTGGAGGAAAGCATCCCGTGAAGAACATCATGACCACAAGGAGGCCACTCGAGCTACTTCACATGGATCTCTTTGGTCCCAACTCTTACAAGAGTCTCGGTGGAAATTCTTTTGGTCTAGTCATAGTTGATGATTTTTCAAGATTTACGTGGGTGTTCTTTCTCGATCATAAATTGCAGGTCCAAAAGATCTTCAAGAACTTCGCTAGGAAGGCCCAAAATCAATTTGAAGTGAAGATCAAGAAGGTTCGCAGCGACAACGGAACGGAGTTCAAGAACGCAAATGTGGACACCTTTCTTGACGAAGAAGGGATTTCACACGAGTTTTTCTCGGCTACGTACACACCTCAACAAAATGGAGTTGTTGAGAGGAAGAACCGGACTCTCATCGAAATGGCGAGAACGATGCTTGATGAGTACAAGACACCGAAGCACTTTTGGGCAGAAGCGGTTGAGACAGCTTGTCATGCAACAAAGCGCTTGTATCTTCACAAGCTACTCGGCAAGACGGCATACGAGCTCCTCACCGGTAACAAACCCCAAGTTGGATACTTTCGAGTATTCGGCTCAAAGTGCTACATTCTTGATAAGCATCGTCGTTCCAAATTTGCTCCTAAGTCTCATGAAGGTTTCCTACTAGGTTATGGCTCAAACTCTCACACATACCGTGTCTACAACAATTTCACCGGAAAGGTTGAAGAGACGGTAGATGTGAAGTTTGATGAATCTAACGGCTCGCAAGTAGAGCAATTGCCAATTGATGTAGGAGACAAAGATCCTTCGGAAGCAATCCAAGACTTGTCTATTGGCAAGGTTCGTCCAACGGAGGTGAAGGAGAGTATCTCATCCGTCCAAGTGGAAGCTTCTACTTCATGACAAGGTGAACCAAGAGTTGATACGGAAGCATCCACAAGTGGGACACACCAAGATGAAGAAAACGAGGAAGTGCATCGAGAACGTCAACAACCTCCTTCTCCACCATGACAAGAGAACGCCAACGCCAACAATGAAGAAGATCAAGAAGAAGAAGAAGAAGATGAAGAAGAAGTTCAACCAAGAACCAAGCAAAAGCTTTCACGAGTTCAAGCAAGAATTGCTAAAGACCATCCCGTCGAGCAAATCTACAATGATATTCAAACCGGGAGAATCACTCGCTCTAAAACTCGTTTAGCTAACTTTTGTGAAAACTATTCTTTCATCTCTAGCATTGAACCTATGAAGGTCGAAGAAGCATTGGAAGATCCGGATTGGATAAACGCTATGCATGAAGAGCTACACAACTTTGAGAGAAACCAAGTTTGGACATTGGTTGAGAAGCCCAACAACAAACACAACATCATCGGTACCAAATGGGTGTTTCGCAACAAGCAAGATGAAGATGGACAAGTAGTTCGCAACAAAGCACGTCTCGTCACCCAAGGCTACACACAAGTCGAAGGTATGGACTATGGTGAGACTTATGCTCCCGTTGCTAGACTTGAGTCTATTCGCATCTTACTTGCCTATGCTAATCACCATGATATCACATTGCACCAAATGGACATTAAAAGTGCCTTTTTAAATGGTGAAATAGAGGAGGAAGTTTATGTTAAACAACCTCTCGGCTTTGTCAATCCTAAGAAACCAAATCATGTTTACAAACTTCACAAAGCTCTTTATGGTCTTAAACAAGCTCCTAGAGCTTGGTACAAATGCTTAACTAAGTTTCTTCTTGGAAAGGGATTTGAAATTGGGAAAATTGATTCTACTCTTTTCACTAAAAGGGTTAATGGAGAATTATTTGTATGCCAAATTTATGTTGATGATATCATATTTGGATCAACTAACCCTCATTTTAGTGAGAAGTTTGGAAAGCTAATGTCGGAGAAGTTTGAGATGTCGATGATGAGTGAACTCAAATTCTTTATTGGGTTGCAAATCAAGCAAACTAAGGAAGGTACTTTTGTCTCTCAAACAAAGTACACTAAGGACTTATTCAAGAAGTTCAATATGCAAGAATGCAAAGGTATGACTACACCCATGCCTACTAGTGGACATCTTGATTTGACCAAAGATGGTGAACCGGTTGATCAAAAGGTTTATCGCTCTATGATTGGTTCATTGTTATATCTATGTGCTTCACGTCCCGATATTATGCTAAGTGTGTGCATGTGTGCAAGATATCAAGCTGCTCCTAAAGAATGTCATCTTAAGGTTGTGAAAAGGATAGTGAGATACTTAATACATACACCAAATTTTGGCATTTGGTATCCTAAGAGGGCCTCTTTTGATCTTGTTGGCTACTCTGACTCAGACTATGCCGGAGACAAGGTTGATAGAAAGTCCACTTCGGGAACTTGTCAATTTCTTGGTAGATCTCTTGTGTCTTGGTCCTCAAAGAAACAGAACTCGGTATCCTTATCCACCGCCGAAGCGGAGTACATTGCCGCTGGTTCATGTTGTGCTCAATTACTTTGGATGACCCAAACTCTTAAATATTATGGGATATATGTGAAACATGTTCCATTGCTTTGTGACAATGAAAGTTCTATCAAAATTGGACATAATCCTGTGCAACATTCTCGAACTAAGCATATTGAAGTTCGTCATCATTTTGTTCGAGATCATGTTGCTAAGGGTGACATTGATCTTAAGCATGTTCGCACCGAAAAGCAATTAGCGGATATATTCACTAAACCTCTTGATGCGAAAGTGTTTTGCAGGTTGAGAGGAGAATTGAACATCATTGATGCTTCAAACTTGGAGTAGAAACTCCATTGGATACATGCAAGACATGAGCTTATAACTAATCCTTGATATTTCTCTTATGATGAAAATCTTATGTCTTGGATATATTTGCATCTTGCATGTTATCTAACCCATGTAGGTACTTGGTTGAATAAAATTCACTGAGACTGTAACCAACTCACATCTTGAGCAATCTCTACATCACCAAGTCTCTATACAAAGGTGGTTGAAGACAAGGAAGCACGAAACCATTCAAACATATCCTTTGACAAATTCTATGTTGAGCTTCATGATTGTCATTTTTGGATACACAAGTGCTCTTCCTTGCAAGAACTAACCCATTTAGGAAGATGGACTCAAATTCCAAGTGGTGCTCCCAACTCTTGATGAGCTACATCAACCTTGAGCAACCCACACAAGTTCAACTACATGATCAACACCACCAACCAAGGTATGTTATTCCATCTTAGAGAAGCTTTGCTCCGAGTCATGAGCTAAAGCAACTCGACAAGATGTGAATACATCAAGATGCTTAAACGAAAAATGGTAACCCCATTTTGAGCTTAAACGATGAGTATGACCTATGATCAAGTGATCTCACTTGACTCCTAAGTCAATATACTCTAACATAGGTGACTTTGTTGCCGACCATCTCTAGATGAAGTTCTCTTGTGTTCGTCTTTGTGTTTTTGCATTTGTCTCATGCATATTTGTTTCCCCTTTCAAAAAAAACTTCATCTAGATTGCTTTTCATTTTGTTTGCTCTGCATTTTATGCATAAATTCATTACATATCACTTAGTAAATTCCTTGCAAATCTTTGTGAGATCTTTCTAGTCTAGTGAGTTGAGGTGACAAGTGTTTTCTCTGTGATGAACTCGGTTACACTGATTTGTTACTTTCGGTCCAACCGAAAACTTTCGGTACCACCGAAGCATACCACTCGGTGCCACCGATTTCACAACAGGAAAAACGGTTTGCCACTTATTCTGTGATTCTTCTGATCCAGCTCCACTCAATGAATCTTGTCCTCTAACAAGCATCACATTTTTATCAAGTGCTTTATGTTGTGACTCAAGGATCAAACCCATTCACGACAAATTCTAGAGGGAGAGATAAATCACATTTTTATCGAGCCCTTCTTGGAAATTGACGTCAAAGGGGGAGAGAGAGATCACATCAAAGCTTATCATTTTAGAGAGAGTATCACCTTCTCAGGGGGAGAGAGATCCTTCAGGGAGAGAGAGAGAGAGATCTCCAGGGGGAGAGAATACTAGTAGAAAGTATTTCTCAAGGATCCCAGATGCTTGGTGTTCAAGAGGAGAGATGCCACATGTCTTCTTGAGGGGAAAGACATGTTCATATGTGCTTATTTGCACTAGTTTGCATTAGCTCTGTTCATTTATATCTTTCAGCTCTGATTTTCTGTTCCCTATCTTCTCCCAGTATCCCATGCTAGATTCAGGGGGAGCAAGACATCCAAGGGAAAGTAATCATTCAATTTCATTGCATATCTTTACTCTTGGGGACATGTCTAATCAAATGTGGTACTTAGTACTCACTCTCTACATGTCATCCCAGTCTTGGTATTCTTGTGGTTTCTTCTGTTTGCTCTGGCTAGTAGATGTATCTGTGTTATCTAACCTTGTTTACACAGGTTCGTTCCATCCTAAGCCTACTCAAGACTACAAGGTAAGTATATGCATCACAATCATGTGTATGAGGAATTCTTGCTGATGTACATACTGTTTGCAAGAAGGACTCATGGGCATGAAGGTATTTCCTTTAATAATTTTTGCTCTGATGCATATGGCCAAGATACATGTAACACATTTCCTGCTCTATCATGGTTATGCTCTCACATACTTCTATATGTCATATTCACATGATTGCATACATGTAGGGGGAGCCTATGCTTGTTACATGTCTTTCCAAAGCTTTACTTGCTATTCTTTATATCCTTATCTAAAGCTTTGATGTATGTTGTCATCAATTACCAAAAAGGGGGATATTGAAAGCACAAGTGCTCCCTAGGTGGTTTTGGTAATTAATGTCAACATATCTCTTGTTGAACTAACACTTTTATCTAGTATATTTCAGACAAGTTCAACATTGGAGTGGCATGGACTAAAGGACGTGGGAACTCCTTCAAGATGCTAAGGACAAAGGACTGGCTCTATCTTCAAGCTCAAGACTCTTCATTTTACATTTTAGTGATCCAAGATCACATTGAGTCTATAGGAAAAGCCAATACTATCAAGAAGGGATGAGGTGTTGCTTAATGTGCCTCTTGCTTCATGTGCTTAGTGATATGCTCCAAAACCATCAGCTACATTCTCACTTCCACAAATGACCTAAACCCAAAGCCAAAATCGGTCACACCGATTCTTTCTATCCGGCGCCATCGAGTTTGGCTGTCTTAGCCACTGCTACAAACCCTAGGCAAATCGGTTCTACCGATAGGGATCTCGGTCTCACCGAGATGGGATTGTAATCTCTCTGTGTATGTCCATTATCAAAACCGGTCTTACCGAGTTTGAGCAATCGGTACTACCGAGATTACAATGCAAACTCTCTGGTTAACTTATTACCAAAATCGGTCCTACCGAGTTTGAGTAATCGGTCCCACCGAGTTTGCCTGACCAACTCTATGGTTAGCTAATTACCAAAATCGGTCTCACCGAGTTTGTGTAATCGGTCTCACCGAGATTACGTTATGCCCTAACCCTAACCATATCAGTCCTACCGAGTTGCATTTCGGTCCCACCAAAAATCTTAACGGTCACGAGGTTTACTAAATCGGTCCGACCGAGTTTGTTGATTCGGTCCCACCGAGTTTGGTAAATTGTGTGTAACGGTTAGATTTTGTGTGGAGGCTATATATACCCCTCCACCTCCTCTTCATTCGTGGAGAGAGCCATCAGACTAAACCTACACTTCCAACTTACCATTTCTGAGAAAGAGCCACCTACTCATGTGTTGAGGCCAAGATATTACATTCCTACCATATGAATCTTGATCTCTAGCCTTCCCCAAGTTGCTTTCCACTCAAATCTTCTTTCCACCAGATCCAAACCCTATGAGAGAGAGTTGAGTGTTGTGGAGACTATCATTTGAAGCACAAGAGCAAGGAGTTCATCATCAACGCACCATTTGTTACTTCTTGGAGAGTGGTGTCTCCTAGATTGGCTAGGTGTCACTTGGGAGCCTCCGACAAGGTTGTGGAGTTGAACCAAGGAGTTTGTAAGGGCAAGGAGATCGCCTACTTCGTGAAGATCTATCGCTAGTGAGGCAAGTCCTTCGTGGGCGAAGGCCATGGTGGGATAGACAAGGTTGCTTCTTCGTGGACCCTTCTTGGGTGGAGCCCTCCGTGGACTCACGCAACCGTTACCCTTCGTGGGTTGAAGTCTCCATCAACGTGGATGTACGATAGCACCACCTATCGGAACCACGCCAAAAGCATCTGTGTCTCCAATTGCGTTTGAATCCTCCAAAACCCTTCCCTTTACATTCTTGCAAGTTGCATGGTTTACTTTCCGCTGCTCATATACTCTTTGCATGCTTGCTTGCTATGTGTTGTGAATGTTAAACTTGTGCCTAAACTCCACTTAAACTTAAAGAATCCTAAAAACTACAACTTTGGTACTTAGTGTCTAATCACCCCCCCCCCCTCTAGACACCTCTTCTCAAGGTCCTACACCTTCCCGAGCTTCCATCGATCCAACTCCTCCTCACCTGCTGCCTCCTCCCGCAGGCCTTCTACCACCACACCCGATCTCCTGCTCGTTCGAACCCCTATCCAGGTCCATCCACAACGACCCAGCGCTGGCCTCCCGCGCTCAGCCTCCTCCTCGCCGGTGCTTCCCCATCGAAGGTTCCCGCCCACCAGCGACAGTCACTAGGAACCGCCCGTTCCTCCTTCTCCCTTCGTTTTCCCCTTGGATCTCGCTCTCTCTCAGAATCTCTCATCTCTCTCGCTTTCTCTTCATAGGAAAGAAACCATGGCCGCCTGTCCATGGAGATGGAGCCGCGCCGCCCTGGTACCTGCCACCTCGGGTCGCCTCTGCTTCATCCTCGCCGCTCGCTTGGGCTCCAGTGAGCCCTGCTACTGCTCCCCTTCCCTTGTGTTCTCTCTTTCCTACTGCACCCCCTCTAAATTATTCCCCACCATGGCCTTTGCAGCTGTGCCACCTCCCTGCTCCGTTCGTCACCGCCTCCGCAAGATTCGGCGAGGCCCTGCGATCCCAGCCTCCTCCTGCTGGATTCACCCGAGTGCCGCCGTGCCACATCGTCCAAGTCCCGCTGCCTCCGAGCCTCTACGTCGCGCCGATGCCTCCCCTGTTTCTGCTTCGAGCAGGGGAAAACGCTCGCAGCACCGCCCGCTAGCGTTGACCGCGCCGCCAGCGTGCCTGGGCCACCGCGCCGCCCTTCACCCGCTTCAGCCCAGCAGCCTCCAAGGCCTAGCCGGCATGTCCCGGCTCCCATCTCCACCAACTGGGCTTGGCCCATGGTGAGGCCACCCTCCAGCGCCCCTTTTTCCATTCTGTTGGACCTTTGCCTAGATTCGGCCCATATAGTGCTTTTTTCCTATCTGCGGTTTTAGCTATTATCCAGGAGTTTACAGATTTACAGAAAAGACCCTCATGTTCATGCATGTATATCTCACAAACCGTGCATCGGATTAAAATGTTTTAAATATGAAAAATGCTTAGAATTTTATCTACTTTCACATTATGCCTCTTTCATCCATGTTTAAGATGTTCAAAATGTTGTTTTTTTAAATTTGCTCAAATGCCATGTTAAAATGATTTATTTCATAACTAAATAACCGTAGCACCAATTTTAATAAACTTTTTATGTAAATGGGGTGGAAAATGCCTAGTTTAACATGGTGGACTTTATTTTCCTGTTTAACAACAATAAAATATGTTTTAGGGCAGAACAATACCAAAACTAAAATATGGACATGAGGATTTTACAGAATTGTTGTTTGTTGTTCCAACCTCATTTAAACTTGCCTAGATAGTTAGTTTACTTATGCTTCACCTCTTGCCATGTTTAACAACATTTAATATTGTTTGGTAGCTTAAATGAGATTAAACTAAATATGTTAATGCGGTGTTTTGTCAATATGCAACTCGTTGCATATTGAGCTCCACTTAACTTGTAGTATTGTTTGTTGCATTTTGCCATGCCATGACTCATTAAACCGGACATGCATCATAATTGTTTGTGCATCATGCCATGTTTATGCTTGTGCATTTACCATGTTGTTTGTTTCTTTCCAGTGTTGCTTCTTAGTTTCGATAATGTTGCGATTGTGAGGATTCGTTTGACTACGTCCGTTTGTCTCCTTCATGGACTCGTTCTTCTTCCTAGCAGGATTTCAGGCAAGATGACCGTTACCCTGGATCTCACTACTATCATTGCTATGCTAGTTGCTTCGTTCTTTCGCTATGTTGCGCTACCTATCATTGCTCTGCAAGCCTCCCATATTGCCATGTCAGCCTCTAACCTTTTGACCCTTCCTAGCAAACCATTGCTTGGCTATGTTACCGCTTTGCTCAGCCCCTCTTATAGCGTTGTTAGTTGCAGGTGAAGTTGAAGATTCCTCCATGGTGGACAGGATTATGTTGGAATATCACAATATCTCTTATTTAATTAATGCATCTATATACTTGGTAAAGGGTGGAAGACTCGGCCTTATGCCTGGTGTTTTGTTCCACTCTTGCCGCCCTAGTTTCCGTCATACCGGTGTTATCCTTGATTTTGTGTTCCTTACGTGGTTGGGTGATTCATGGGACCCCCTTGACAGTTCGCTTTGAATAAAACTCCTCCAGCAAGGCCCAACCTTGGTTTTACCATTTGCCTCACCTAGCCTTTTTTCCCTTGGG
>NC_041383.1:260195163-260196325 GCF_002162155.2 Triticum dicoccoides
ATGTGGTGTTCCGTCAATATGCAACTTGTTGCATATTGAGCTCCACTTAATTTGTAGTATTGTGTGTTGCAGTTTGCCATGCCATGCCTCATTAAACCGGACATGCATCATACTTGTTTGTGCATCATGCCATGTTTATGTGTTGGTTGTTTACCATGTTGCTTGCTTCTTTCCGGTGTTGCTTCTTAGTTCCGGTAACGTTGTGTTCGTGAGGATTCATTCGACTACGTTGGTTCGTCTACTTCATGGACTCGTTCTTCTTCCTTGCGGGATCTTAGGCAAGATGACCGCTACCCTGGATCTCACTACTATCATTGCTATGCTAGTTGCTTCATTCTATCGCTATGCTGCATTACCTATCTGTTGCTCTTCAAGCCATCCCTTGTTGCCATGAACCTCTAACCTTTGACACCTTACCTATGCAAACCATTGATTGGCTATGTTACCGCTTTGCTCAGCCCTCTTATAGTGTTGCTAGTTGTAGGTGAAGTTGAAGATTGCTCCATGATGGACAGGATTTTGTTGGGATATCACAATATCTCTTATATTATTAATGCATCTATATACTTGGTAAAGGGTGGAAGACTCGGCCTTTTGCCTGGTGTTTTCTTCCACTCTTGCCACCCTAGTTTCCGTCATACCGGTGTTATGTTCCCGGATTTTGCGTTCCTTACGCGGTCGGGTGATTTATGGGACCCCCTTGACAGTTCGCTTTGAATAAAACTCCTCCAGCAAGGCCCAACCTTGGTTTTACCATTTGCCTCACCTAGCCTTTTTTCCCTTGGGTTTCCAGAGCCCGAGGGTCATCTTTATTTACCCCCCCCCCCGGGCCAGTGCTTGTCGTGAGTGTTGGTCCAAACTGTCGGCCGCCCGTGGCCACCAAGGGCAACTCTAGCTGGCCTACCGGAAGTCTGGACAATCCGGTGTGCCCTGAGAACGAGATATGTGCAGCTCCTATCGGGATTTGTCGGCACAGCGGGAGGCTTTGCTGGTCTTGTTTTACCATTGTCGAAATGTCTTGTAAACCGGGATTCCGAGTCTGATCGGGTCTTCCTGGGAGAAGGTCTATTCCTTCGTTGATCGCGAGAGCTTGTCATGGGCTAAGTTGGGACACCCCTGCAGGGTATAATCTTTCGAAAGCCGTGCCTGCGGTTATAGGCAG
>NC_041383.1:260196335-260232271 GCF_002162155.2 Triticum dicoccoides
GAGTACTAGTCCAAACCGAGCGATGTCCGGCGGCCCCTGGGCAACCAGGGTCTATGCCAACCCGACGTCTTGCTCATCCGGTGTGCCTTGAGAACGAGATATGTGCAACTCCTATCGGGATTTGTCGGCACATCGGGCGGCTTTGCTGGTCTTGTTTTACCATTGTCGAAATGTCTTGTAAACCGGGATTCCGAGTCTGATCGGGTCTTCCTGGGAGAAGTAATATCCTTCGTTGACCATGAGAGCTTGTGATGGGCTAAGTTGGGACACCCCTGCAGGGTATAAACTTTCGAGAGCCGTGCTCGCGGTTATGTGGCAGATGGGAATTTGTTAATATCTGGTTGTAGAGAACTTGACACTTGACTTAATTAAAATGCATCAACCGCGTTTGTAGTCGTGATGGTCTCTTTTCGGCGGAGTCCGGGAAGTGAACACGGTTTTGGGTTATGTTTGATGTAAGTAGAAGTTCAGGATCACCTCTTGATCATTGCTAACTTCACGACCGTTCCTTTGCTTCTCTTCTCGCTCTCATTTGCGTATGTTAGCCACCATATATGATTAGTCGCTGCTGCAACCTCACCCCTTTACCCCTTCCTTACCCATTAAGCTTTGCTAGTATTGATACCCATGGTAATGGTATTGCTGAGTCCTCGTGGCTCACAGATTACTACAACAGCAGTTGCAGGTACAGGTTCTGCGATGATCATGACGCGAGAGTGATGTTTGCTTGTTTTGGAGTTCTTCTTCTGCTTCTTCTTTGATCAGGGGATAGGTTCCAGGTCGGCAGCCTGGGCTAGCAGGGTGGATGTCGTTTGAGTTTCTGTTTGTGTTTCATCCGTAGTCGGATGATGCTCTTATGTATGATGTATTGTTGTATTCGTGTGGCATTGTATGCCTCTTGTATGTATCCCCAACTATTATGTAATGGTTTGATGTAATGATATCCACCTTGCAAAAGCGTCTTCAAGATGCGCTTCTATCCTTGGTGGGACCTTCGAGTTCCTTTAGGATAGGGTCACATCTTGGGTGTGACAGCGTCGATCCCTCGTTCGGAAACAAGAAAACCGAGTAACTTCCGCCTGGGACTCCGAAAGTGCATTTTGATGGATTGAGCTTGATATCATACCTTCTCAGGTTGGCAAAGGTTTCGGCAAGGTGAGTCAGCAGGTCGGAACCTTTGCGTGACTAAACCACTATGTCATCCATGTATGCTTCCACATTCCAACTGATTTGAGTGAGCAGACACTTCTGAATCATGTGCATGAATGTGGCACCAGCATTCTTGAGGCCAAAGGGTATAGTAACATAGCAAAAACACCTGAACGGGGTGATGAAAGCCGTCTTTATCTCACCGGGTCCATATAGTCGGATCTGATGGTACCCGGAATAAGTGTCCAGGAAGGACAGTCGCTCACATCCCGCAGTTGAGTCGACTATCTGGTCGATGCGGGGCAGAGGAAAATGATCTTTCTGGCAGGCCCAATTGATGTGCTTGAAGTCAATACACATTCGGAGTGATTTGTCTTTCTTGGGAACCATAAAAACATTGCTGATCCACTCGGAGTGGTATATCTCGCGGATGAACTCAGCAGCCAGGAGCCGAGCCACCTCCTCGCCAATGGCTTTTCTCTTCTCTGTGGTGGACCAACGGAGATTCTCTTTAACGGGTTTTACTTTTTGATCAACTCGCAAACGATGCTCAGTCAACTCCCTGGGTACACCTGGCATGTCAGATGGCTTCCATGCAAAGATGTCCCAGTTCTCACGGAGGAACTAGATGAGCGCTTCTTCCTATTTGTTGTCGAGTGTCGTCAAGGTATGGGTCGAAGCAGCATTGGGGTCAGTCGGGTGAACGTGGACTGACTTGGTCTCGCCTGCCAACTGAAATGCAGACTTCAAGGCAGGCTTCTTAGCACGCAGCAAATCACTCAGATCTGTAGTCTTCTGGTACTCTTGAAACTCTACTGCTGCCATCTGCTCGTCTACTATCTTTGCCCCATTTTGAAGACAATCTTCTGCTCTCTGACGGTTACCGGAAACCGTTATTACGCCTCTGGGGCCAGGCATCTCCATCTTGAGATATACATAGCACGGTCGAGCCATAAAGCTAGCATAAGCAGGTCTGCCTAGAATGGCATGATAGGCACTCCGAAAGTCCACAACCTCAAACGTTAACTTCTCCTTGCGGAAGACCGAAAATCACGTCAAGAGTGATCTGGCCGAGTGATTCGGCTTTCTTTCCTGGGATGATTCCATGGAGCCGCATGTTGCTCTCGCTGAGTTTGGACATCGGAATGCACATTCCTTTGAGGGCCTTAGCATACAGAATATTCAGGCCACTACACCATCCATCAGAACCTTGGTCAGTCGGGTGCCTCCCACGATTGGGTCGACCACCAGCGCTTGCCGCCCAGGGGTAGCTACGCGCGCTGGGTGGTCGAACTGGTCGAATGTAATGGGAGTTTTTGACCACTTCAAATACGTTGGTGTTGCCGGAGCAACCATATTGACCGCTCTGTTAATGACCTTCAGTCGACTTTTGCTCTCAACATCGGCAAAAATCACCAAGGTAGCATTGACATTGGGGTAACCATCATCATCATCCTTATCTTCTTCTTCCTTCTTAGGCTCTTTGTCCTTATCACTGGGTTTACTCTCTCGGAAACTCTGGATTAGGAGTCGACATTGTCGAGTGGTATGCTTGGGGAGGATCAGGTTCCCCTCCTCATCCTTTTTGGTGTGAATATGACACGGCAAATCCATCACATCATTTCCTTCCTGGTCACCTCCTCAAGAGAGACCAGGTTTGTTCCCTGGTTACTACACTTTCTTAGGGATCCAAGGCCCCTTGGGCTTCCCTTTGAACTTTCCTTCATTCAACACTGCTGCCTCGGCAGGACCTGCTGCCTCAGCCTTTCGCTTCTGCTTCCGACCGGAATTCCCTCATCTAGTGTCCTGGGTGACTGTTTTGTGCTTGTCGCTTCGGAGTCGGTCCTCCTCTTCGCTGTTAGTGTACTTGGTGGCAATATCCATCATCCAAGTCAAAGACATATCTCTAGTCCGACCGAACTTCAGATTGAGCTCTCTGTAGCGAACGCCTTCCTTGAAGGCACAGACTGCTTGGTGATCAGACACATTCTCCACTATGTGGTGCAGAGTGATCCATCTCTGGATATAGTCTCTCAAGGTTTCATTCGGTTTTTGCACACAATGCGGCAACTCCGGTAGACGAGCAGGTCTCTTGCAGGTTCCCTCAAACATTCTAGTGAACACTCGGGCTAACTCATCCCAACTCAAAATGCTCCCAGGAGCCAACTAATTCAGCCAAGCCCTGGCAGAACCTTCAAGCATCAGAGGAAGGTGCTTCATGGCCACCTGATTGCTGCCACCCCCAATGTGCACAGCCACTCGGTAATCTTCAAGCCAAGTATCGGGCTTCGACTCTCCTGTGAACTTACTGACGCCAGTCGCCAATCTGAAGTTATGGGGGATCTCAGCGGCTCTGATGGCTCTTACAAACACTCTGGGCCGGAAACGTGGACTCTGCCTCCACTGGGTCTGTCTTGATCCAGCCCTTCTCTGTATGCTCTGTTCTGGTCGACCAAACCCTGCACAACGATGGACCTTGCGTCGAAGCCGGGATCTCTGGGGTCGACTGGAACTCTGTGGTCATTCCCATACGAACGCCTGTCATCATTTCGCCGGGGCGCATATGACCGGTCCCTCGGAAGGGGCGAAGGCGCTCGACGGTAGTTATCGCGGGCGTATTCACGATCATATTCTCCATGAGCTCTTCCCAGGTACCAATCCTGGCGGTGATCACGACCCCCATGCCGCAAAGGTGACCTAGGACTGTGTGCCGACTGAACGGTGTCTGCTCTTACTGATCTACTATGGATCATGTTCCGTGACTGGGACACAGCAGAGTTCTAGTCTCCCGCTGCTCGGACCAGCGTTCTGATCTGTTCCAAACCCCTTCCATCCTCCGAACGAGACGGCTGGATGGACTCAGCAATACGCGCAGCGGCTGCAAGATTCTGAATCAGAGTGCAGAATACCTGAGTTTCCGGTGGAAACAATTGACGTGGACTGGATTCGGGGATCATTCGACGGGCGCGCTCGTCGAGAGAATGTTGGAGATTCTCCAGACGAGTGTGTCGGTGTTCTAGGAATGGGGGTCCCCAGACTTGCCTGCCTGCGGCCTATGGCGTGGCTCAATCAGTGGCCCAGTACGGCCCGTCTTCATCAACCAACACTCAAGACCCTCGCGAGGGGCCAAGCCTCGCGGGGCGGACGACACAAGGCCTACTCAGGAGTGGCCTCACCAGGCAGGCTCGCGAGGAGGCGGAGAGATCAAGGCAAGGGGTACCTCGCGAGGTCCTCATGACGCAAGCCATGATGATCGAGACCAGGCGGGCGCCAGGCGGCGCAGTGTCCTCATTTCCTCTTTGGTGCAAAGTGGGCAAGCGCAGGCACGGAGTACCAAGACCAAGACCAGCAGGACGGCAGGACAAAGGTCACTTTGGAGCCCAAGACGGCGTCATCACCAGCACCTTTGGCAGTCGAAGACCACCTTTAGTCAGGATAGCTTGTACTAGTTGTCCCCTTTCAAAATGGCCGTTGTTGGATCCCTTCCCACTCAATATTTGGGAAGAGGACCAGGGCCTCTATAAATAGAGCTAGCCACAACAGTAGAGGGAACAAGTTAAGTTCATCCGCACACCACGCCAACCCAAGAACACCTCTCCTCGCGAGGCTGTTCTTCCCCTGTACTGTTCATCATCAGCCCAAGAGGCAATCCACCACACACACACAGGAGTAGGGCATTACACCATGAGGGTGGCCCAAACCTGTATAAATCTTGTGTCTCTTGTGTTGTTCATCGATCTAGCTTAGGGATCGCAGTGAGGCTGAGAGCGAGATTCGGTAGGAGGAGATCTTTATGCGCACCCCAGAGTTCGAACCTTAAGGGTTTTGCCGAAACCCGATATCCGACATTTGGCGCGCCAGGTAGGGGGTGCGCTGGAGTCTTCCTTTCGCCAATCTGTGTTCCACTGCTTCGTCACATCCATGTCCGACGACCCGACGACCAACGCCGACCGCTGGGTGGCATGGCCAGCCCGCGCCACGCCGCCTGCCCAAGATGACCTCAACCCCGCGCCTCAGGCAGCTCGTGCACCACAGAATGCTAACGGGCGAGGGCGGCGCGGTCTCGCGCCGCCCGCCCTTACTCTACGGCAGGTGCGGGCATCTGCAAGGGCCTCAAACCACGGCAGCGCACACCCGACGGGAGCAAGCGAACATGAGGGCTGCGCTCACTGTGGCTCGGGAACTGCTGTGGTGCAAGCGGCCGAGACGCGTTGCTGGAGCATGTTGCCGAGCTCCTGGATGCCGCGGCCTCGGGGGCACCGCCTTTTGCTTCCATCTTCCACCCCGGGCCCCGATAGTATCACGCGACGGGCCACTCCACGCCCGCGTCTCCCCAAGCACGCCCCAAGGCTTCATCGACACCAGCCCAACCATCGACGCCGGACGCCAGGCTGCACCAGCACCATCTCTAGCGAGCGACGGCATGCACATTTCCCCCTACGGCCTGGGCGGGCCACTGCCCTACCATCCTCAATACGGCGCGCTAGGTCAAACCACGTGGAGCTTGGGGCACTACGGCGAAGTCTTCGAGGCGGCGGCCTCGGAGGCTTACGTGCCCCGCATGGTGGATCGGGAGTACGCGCTGGAAGACGACCCTGGCTCGTTCCTTGGATCAGGCTGGGAGGA
Organism: Triticum dicoccoides; assembly: GCF_002162155.2. Lineage (NCBI taxonomy): Eukaryota > Viridiplantae > Streptophyta > Magnoliopsida > Poales > Poaceae > Triticum > Triticum dicoccoides. The sequence continues at coordinate 260,202,111 of NC_041383.1, forward strand.
AGAGACGCCAGAAGCCGAGCCTTTTCAGGAGCCTCAAGGAAGCCTCACCAACCGCGCTGGCAGCAGCGGCTACCGGGTACCGCTAATTCCTCAGGAGCAAGCTTATGCTAACCATGGGTAGCAGGAGGTTCAGGTCAGCAGCGGACGGCTGCCCAGGCTCGGCAGCCTCCCTTCCGCAAGGAGAAGCGCACTGGGGGCTGCAGGAGAGGGGTCGGGAGCCAGGCCCCTCCCCACGGTGCGTGGAGCAAGGCGTCCCCCGGAGGTAGGCCCTCTGTCGGGAGGTGCTGCAAAGCCTACCCCCAGCAGAGGACCCGTGGTCGCCGAGGGCACTGCTGGCGTCCCCTTTACCCCATTGGCGTCGTCCTTGGTCTCCGGCCGCCGTCAATGGTGGTCGAGGGTGGCGCAAGGCGGGGCCCTCGTCTGGCGATATGAAGCAAGGCCCAATGCCTGTGAAGAAGGCCTAGTGCCTGTGAAGCTCGCCGCCCATGACACTCTTGCGTAATAATGAGTGGGGTTGTACATGCCCCGGAGTCTCCGTAGAGCCGCCCTCGGGCCTCGGGGGCTCCCTCCCACGCCCAGTGGTAGCACTTAGCTCCGCACTGGTGAGAAGACGTCGAAGACTAGACTAGGCGCCGGACGCGGCCTTTTGCTTTTTGCCTCCCTTTCTGTGGTCAAGCTTCCTTGCTTCGGATTTAAGTTGAAATTGAATTTGCATTTGTGTATGCGGGGAGGGGGTGTCTTTTCTCATTCGTGTGATTTCTTGTGTTCTAGTTTCTGCCCTAGTTTGGAGTTCGCACCAGCTGCCTCCACCTCGTGAGCCTCTCACGGGCAGGGCTGGGCGAAGCGCACGTGCGCTGCGCGCATGCCGTACCGCGGCCGGCACTCGCTCTCGCGAGGCCCTCATGACCTGGTCAACAGGACCCTCACGGGACACTCGGAGGCTCACGGCCTCGCGAGCCTATTCAGGACTTGTCCGGCTAAAGGTAAACCACAACAACAAGCTCTCCGCAGGGCCCGTAGGATCATGGAGGCACATGTTCGGCATCATTCCTAAAAGCATACGGATGGCAATTTTTTTACATGAGGGGCTTCCCCTCTCAAAATGCTCTTACAACCTTTGGGGCCGCGCCCGAGCTTCTGTGTGCAGGATAAACAACAGAGAAACAAGGGGTCAGTCAAACATGTCGCTCGTCGCATGCTCCTGGTCGCCTCCAAACGCATCACTGGCGCTGTCGTTGGCATCACCATCATTGGCGCCACCGTCACCACCATCAACCATGTCGCCACCATCAGCTGCGACTACCACCCCATCGTTGTCGGAAGCAAAGGATCTAACAAGCACATCCATGTTATCCTCCACCCACCGCGCCAGGTCGCCCCGGATGGCCTCGGGCACCGGGGTGATGACGGCGTCGAAGTCAAAGTGGGGGTTGGTGTTCTAAAGATGGCTGAAGACGCGGGGAAATGCATGCCCAAGCAGGCTACGGCTCCTCTCCTCGACAAGTTGGCGAGCTCTCTCAGAGCGGTTCTCCAGGCGCGTCACCACATCAGTGAAGAAGCGGAGATGACTGGCATAGTTGGTCACGTGAGGATGCGGGGCGTCCACATCATAGATATTGCCCAGGTCCGTGTTGGCCCTGTTCCTGAGTTCCTGGAGCATGGGGTCGTGCATGTGCTCCAGTGTTTGCCATTCAAGCACTTCCTCTCTATTCTGCCGTGCAATGGACTCGACGTCATCAACCCTTTGTTGAAGAAGAAGCAGCTCGGCATGGGCGGAAGTTAGCTCGGCCTGCACCGAGGCCAAGGCGGCTGTGGCAGCTTCCACCCGTCGCTCCGCTTCAGTCAGCTTGGACCTAAGGGCGGCAGTCCTGCCTACAGCCTCGGCTTCAACCAGCTTCAGCTTCAGGTAATACCTGCTCACAAGATCTACGCGAGCCTCCGCCACGCGGCGGTCAACCTCTTCTTGGACTCGAGCATCGCATGCGCCAACATCGTCCTCCGCCTGGGTAACCTGGTGCTCCCTCGTCTCCAACCGCTCAAGATCAAGATTGCGCTCGACGGCCTCCACCGTCAGCGCTTCTTCGCGCCTGCGGAGCTCCTCCTCCTCAACAGGCGTCCCCTTTAGCGACGTAAGGGCGGCCTTGCGCAGCTCCACTTGCTGCTCCAGGGAGGCGCTCCAACCTTGGAGCTCCCACGCACGCTTCTCTGCAATCTCGTGACGATAATTTGCTTCCCGAGCCTCCTCTAGAGCCCGAGCATAGGCCTCTCACGAGGCCACAAGGGACGTCTCGGCCTTCGTGTTGTCAAGCTCGCGCTGATGGCGCGCGAGGTTGATGGCTACCTTCAGCTTGCGTCGCTCCTCAATCAGCCGCAGGCCCTCAGCTTCAAGGAGCGCGTCCACGTCCGCAAGCTCTCCACCATGCTGGCCCATCGCGTCCATCGCCGTCCGGAGGAACTCATGGTGGACGACGCTTCGTTCGCGTGCAAGCTTGAGAACGCTGCTGATGTCGCCCTCCATCGCCGGTGCTGTCGGCGGGCCCTAAAGCGGTGTGCCCCCACTCGGCAGGGGGCTGGGGGCTAGCGCCCCCACGATCGCTAGCCCGACCTCGCAAGGGACCCGGACCAGCGTAGGGTCATCCCCTGAAGAGGAGCCAAGGATCGACGCCAACCATTCGCCATCCACGACCAGAGGAGGAGCCCTGGGCAGGCTGACTGCTCTCCAGGAAGGGTTGCGAAGCAAAGGCGGCAAGGGCACGGGCTCAAGACACCTTGCGGGCAGGCTTGCTTCTCCGGCTGGCCCCATATCAGGGACAGTGTGCAGGCTCGGGACGCTCAAGGCCAGCGATGAAGGCAAGGCCGGAGGAGGTAGCTTCTTGGGAGATTCCGCGAGCTTGGCAGGAGGGATCCTGAAGAGCCGCGGTCAGGAAGGGAAACATCAATTGAGGAATCACAAGGGTAAGGTACTTACTCATCTATGGCGATGTACTTTCTGTGCTTCAACGGCCGGAAGGTGCGACCTCTATAGCTCGAAGACTCCTTCCTCTTGCGAAGTGCAGCGAAGTCCACGTAGAACCGACCTAGGCGCTCGATGTGAGGACCAGCGCGTGGCGCGGAAGGAGAAGCACCCAGGCGGTCAACCTCGGGAGCGCCAAGCTAGGAAGGGCAATCAGGCACCACCTCCCGACGGCTTGCCGAGGCCTCAGGAGCCCCGACCTCGGGACCCGCGGCCTGCGTCTCCCCCTCAACGGCCGTCCCAGAGCGAGCCTCACGAGCTACGGAGGATGACGCTTTGGGAACCCCGTGCGACGTCGGTGCCTCGACACCCGAGCCTCCAGCCTCAAGCGATGCTTGCCTCCCTGTGCCCACTCTTGGGGCAAGATCGGTGCTGGCGGCGAAGAAAGGAGCCACGGCGATAGGATTCTCGCGAGGCCCCACAAGGCCAACCGGACGCAACCCCCACTCATCGAAGAGAGGCATCTGACCGCGAACTCAACCCTGTTCGAGCAGAGATACAGAAGGCTACCCCTGTGCCGCACATTGCCTGGCGAGGGGTCGCCAGTCAAGACCTCAAGCACCATCCTCAGCGCTTCGGGTGCAAGATCCGTCTCCTGAAGCCTCATGCGGTCCCGCTCACCGGTCAGGGCCCACATCGGCCAGGAATGGTGCTGGAGAGGAGCAATGCGACACTGGAGGAACTCCTTCACCACCCGGGGCGCGGTCACACCGAGATTTCTCAACCTCTTCAGTCGGAACCAGACGAAGGAGATCCGGGGGCTCACGAGTCTCTCGTGGCCCAGCCGAGATTGGGGACAACAGGCAACAATGGAGGCGAGAGCAGAGGGCTTAGCACTCCTACATCCACATATAGCCACCGCGTCCGAAACCCACTCGTGGACGGCAGGAGGTCAAAATCGATCCCCGAGGCGGCCGTCTCTGCCACAGCCTGGAAGCTCACGCACCCCGAGCACTGCAAGGGGTTGGTCAGGCGCAGCGAGAAGAAGTGGCGCAAGAGGGCGACGGAAGGAGCAATGCCCACCATGGCTTCGCAAACCAAGGCGAAGACGGCGAGAAGGGTAACGGATTGGGGATCAAGATGCACCATATGGATCTGGTAATGGGAAAGCACTGCATTGAAGAAGGCAGAGAAAGGGGGAACCAGGCCAGCCCATAGGGCGTCGACAAAGAACCGAACCTTAGTGACTGTCCTGTCAATGGAGGCGTGGGACACAGGCCAAGCCATCGTCTTTCCGCACTCATTGAAGCTGGAGGCGAGCGCAGGGCAGACCTTGCCCATGGCCTCCAGATTGAGCACCAGCGACCGGCCGATGGCGGGCTCGATTGCCGGGGGCGGATTGGTTGAGGACAGAGGCTTCTTTCCCTTCTCCTTGCTAGTTGGCGCCATGGCAATGGAGGGGCAGAGCTCAAGTCGGATTGGAAGCGGAAGCAGGGACTCGAGGAAGAAAGGGGAATAGGAAGCACACTGCCAGCAAGGAGGAAATAACTGTGTAGAGCACCGTGGCCGCCTAGACAGGCGGATATTGGGGCAGCGTGAGGAAGCGGAGACGCCCAAGACCAATCGGTCGCCACGCGTCGACCAAGGCCGTAGGCTGTGGGGGCCCGTGGCACTTCGTACTTACTCTTTGGCTTCGCTGCTAAGCCAAGTCCAAGCACGCCTTGGGCCCGGGGGCTACTGTCGGCATTCTGGAAATAGGGGTCCCCAGACTTGCTTGCCCTCGGCCTGCAGCGTGGCTCAATCAGTGGCCCAGTACGGCCCGTCTTCATCAACCAACACTCAAGACCCTCGCGAGGGGCCAAGCCTCGCGGGGCGAACGACACAAGGCCTCCTCAGGAGTGGCCTCACCAGGAAGGCTCGCGAGGAGGCGGAGAGATCAAGGCAAGGGGTACCTCGCGAAGTTCTCATGACGCAAGACATGACGATCGAGAACAGGCGGGCGCCAGCCCGCACAGTGTCCTCGTTTCCTCTTTGGTGTAAAGGAGGCAAGCGCAGGCGCGGAGTACCGAGGCATTAGGCAAAGGTTTCCATATCGATGCAACAAGACCAAGACCAGCAGGACAGCAGGATGGAGGTCATTGTGGAGCCCAATACGGCGTCATCACCAGCACCTTTGGCAGTCGAAGACCACCTTTAGTCAGGATAGCTTGTACTAGCTGTCCCCTTTCAAAATGGCCGTTGTTGGATCCATTCCCTCTCAATATTTGGGAAGAGGACCAGGGCCTCTATAAATAGAGCTAGCCACCTCAGTAGAGGGAACAAGTTAAGTTCATCTGCACACCACGCCAGCCCAAGAACACCTCTCCTCGCAAGGCTGTTCTTCCCCTGTACTATTCATCATCAGCCCAAGAGGCAATCCACCACACACACAGGAGTAGGGTATTACACCACGACGGTGGCCCGAACCTGTATAAATCTTGTGTCTCTTGTCTTGTTCATCGATCTATCTTAGGGATCGCGACGAAGCTGAGAGCGAGATTCGGTAGGAGGAGATCTTCGTGCGCACCCGAGAGTTCGAACCTTAAGGGTTTTGCCGGAACCCGATATCCGACAGAGTGTGCTCAGCCAGAGTGGCCAGGTGCACCGCCTCCAAGGCCCGGGCCTCGACGGTTTTCCCTATGATGGGGGTCTGGAGAGCCTCCATGTTGCGGCGATGCAGCTCCTCCCTCTGCTGCGAGCTGATAGGTTGGGGTTGATACTCTTCATGGTAGAGTGATGGACTAGCGCTTCTGTCACCGTCGCTGCTGCGATGAAAACCAGGCGGACCACGATGGGAGTCGACCATGAGGACCTCCACCGCGGGGTCACAACTCCCGCTCTCAGAGAAGGTATCTGCAAAATCAATCGACAGGTCGACCGATCTGCAAGGAAACACATCGGGCTCAATCGTCGCGACTTGAGGGGTGAACTCTTGATGAGCCACAGCGTGTCTCACCCACCACTGGAGCCGCGAATGCCCAGACTACTTGCGGCGGCGTCCAGCAGAGTGAGATGACGACGCGATGACCGACTAGTACGGAGAAGACGACTGTCAAAGGAGGACGCCATAGGAACTCGTGCAGAAGTGCACCGAGCCACGAGCCGAGAGAGCCTCGGTATCGAGGGGGCTCCTGGAGCCATGCGGAGTCGTCGGCGACGAAAGTGAGCGCGCTGAGTCGGAACTCGCGGCCCATGACCAAACCGCCACCGGAAACCATGCTGATGAAGATCGAAGAAAATGCAACCTCGCCGGAAGTCGCTAAGACGCTTTGCCCCAAGGTGGGCACCAACTGTTGTGGTTCTAATTCTGACAGTAAGTATAGGGGGTACGAATAAGGAGACAAGGTCCTAGCTACCGTGAGATTGTACACAAGTGTTTACGAGTTCAGGCCCCTCTCGGAGGAGGTAAAAGCCCTACATCTCGGTGCCTGGAGGCGGTCGACTGGATTATGAGTGTGTGTGTGTTACAGGGGGTGCGAACCCTTGTGCCAGAGGAGGGGGTGGCTTATATAGAGTGCGCTAGGACCCTAGCCATCCTCCATTACAAGGAGTTCAATGTACATAAAGATGGGGCATTAATGATAACACCAACCATAAAGTGCTATTAATGATCTTAAAGACTACGGAGTGAACACCTGACCGTTGCCGTTCTGGTCGACTCCTGGTCTTCGATAGGTCGAGTGATTTCTTGAATAGTCGAGCGATTGACCGGTCGCGTGAAATCAGGAAGGAGGGGTACCCGAGTGACTGACTCGTCGAGTGGATTGCACTCGATGCCTTCGTTGGGCACTCCTTGTTGTCTCTTGAGCTTCTTTGCTTCTAGGGTAGTGACCTTGGGTAGGGCGTATAGGTCAGGACCGTAACCCTACCCTAGGTCTGTATCATCATCAATCGGTCGCCTTCTCAATTGAGGCATCGCTAATCTCGAGCAGCTTCGTCAAGCCGTCGACCAGCTCCTGCTACTTAATTAGGCCAACGAGAATGTCATCATTGCTGGCCAAGGACTTCAGCATTGCCAGCTCGTCGCGATCGCCGACGCGGCGAATGCGCTTGTGAGAGCCCCCGCGTGCCGGTGAGTGATATGTGTCCGACGTATCTACTTTACCAAACACTTTTTCCCTTGTTTTGGACTCTAACTAGCATGATTTGAATGGAACTAACGGTAACTGTTTTCGGCAGAATTGCCATGGTGTTATTTTTGTGCAGAAATAAAAGTTCTTGGAATGACCTGAAACTTCACGAAGTCACGTTTTGGAATTAATAAAAAATATTGACGAAAGAATCAACAGAGGGGGACACACACCCTGTCCACGAGGGTGCAGGGCGCACCCACCCCCCTCGGGTGCGCCCCCTGCCTTGTGGGTCCCCTAGACCTCCACCGACCTCAACTCCAACTCTATATATTGACGTTTGAGGAGAAAAAAATCAAGGAGAAGGATTCATCGCATTTTACAATACAGAGGCACCGCCAAGCCCTGTTCTTCCTCGGGAGGGCTGATCTGGAGTCCGTTTGGGGCTCCGAAGAGGGGAATCCGTTGCCATCGTCATCATCAACCATCCTCCATCACCAATTTCATGATGCTCACCGTCGTGCGTGAGTAATCCCATCGTAGGCTTGCTATGCGGTGATGGGTTGGATGAGATTTACCATGTAATCAAGTTAATTTGGTTAGGGTTTGATCCCTAGTATCCATTATGTTCTAAGATTGATGTTGCTATGACTTTGCCATGCTTAATGCTTGTCACTAGGGCCCGAGTGCCATGATTTCAGATCTGAACCTATTATGTTTTCATGAATATATGAGTGTTCTTGATCCTATCTTGCAAGTTATAGTTACCTACTACGTGTTATGATCCAGCAAACCCCGGAGTGACAATAGTCGGGACACTTCCCGGTGATGACCGTAGTTTGAGGAGTTCATGTATTCACTAAGTGCTAATGCTTTGGTCTGGTACTCTATTAAAAGGAGGCCTTAATATCCCTTAGTTTCCATTAGGACCCCGCTGCCACGGGAGGGTAGGACAAAAGATGTCATGCAAGTTCTTTTCCATAAGCATGTATGGGTCTATTCAGAATACATGCCTACGTTACATTGATGAACTGGAGCTAGTTCTGTGTCACCCTATGTTATAACTGTTGCATGACGAATTGCATTTGACATAATTATCCATCATTGATCCATTGCCTACGAGCTTTTCACATATTGATCATTGCTTAGTTACTTCTCCGTTGCCACTGCTAGGATCGCTACAAAACTGCTATTGTTACTTTTGCCACTGTCACCGTTACTTCCATACTACTTTGCTACTAAAAACTTTGTTGCAGATATTAAGTCTTTCAGGTGTGGTTGAATTGACAACTCAGCTGCTAATACTTGAGAATATTCTTTGCTCCCCTTGTGTCGAATCAATAAATTGGGTACTCTACCCTCGAAAACTGTTGTGATCCCCTATACTTGTGGGTTATCAAGACCTTTTTCTGGCACCGTTGCCGAGGAGCATAGCTCTATTCTTTGAGTCACTTGGGATTTATATTTGTTGATCACTGCTACCTCTTGAGCATGCGTTGGTTTTCCCTTGAAGAGGAAAGGGTGATGAAGCAAAGTAGCGTAAGTATTTCCCTCATTTTTTGAGAACAAAGGTATCAATCCAGTAGGAGGCTACACTCAAATCCCTCGTACCTGCACAAACAAATAAGAACCTTGCAACCAACGCGATAAAGGGGTTGTCAATCCCTTCATAGCCACTTGCAGAAGTGAGATCTGGTAGAGATAATAAGATAAATATTTTTGGTATTTTTATGGTATAGATTGAAAAGTAAAGATTGCAAGATAAAATAGATCGGAAACTTATATGATGGAAAATAGACCTGGGGGCCATAGGTTTCACTAGTGGCTTCTCTCAAGATAGCATAAGTATTACGGTGGGTGAACACATTACTGTCGAGCAATTGATAGAGAAGTGCATATTTATGAGAATATCTAGGCATGATCATGTATATAGGCATCACGTCCGCGACAAGTAGATCGAAACGATTCTGCATCTACTACTATTACTCCACACACCGACCGCTATCCAGCATGCATCTAGAGTATTAAGTTCATAAGAACAGAGTAACGCATTAGGCAAGACGACATGATGTAGAGGGATAAACTCAAGCAATATGATATAAACCCCATCTTTTTATCCTTGATAGCAACAATACAATACGTGCCTTGCTGCCCCTGCTGTCACTGGGAAAGGATACCGCAAGATTGAACCCAAAGCTAAGCACTTCTCCCATTGCAAGAAAGGTCAATCTAGTAGGCCAAACCAAAATGATAATTCAAAGAGACTTGCAAAGATAACAAATCATACATAAAAGAATTCAGAGGAGATTCAAATATTGTTCATAGATAATCTTGATCATAAACCCACAATTCATCGGATCTCGACAAACACACCGCAAAAAGTATTACATCGAATAGATCTCCAAGAAGATCGAGGAGAACTTTGTATTGAGATCCAAAGGGAGAGAAGAAGCCATCTAGCTAATAACTATGGACCCAAAGGTCTGAGGTAAACTACTCACACTTCATCGGAGAGGCTATGGTGTTGATGTAGAAGCCCTCCGTGATCGATATCCCCTCCAGCGGTGTCGTGGTGGGCGCACGGCAGATGCCAAGGGATGGCTAAAGAGAGGAGGAGGCTCGAGGGTGCTGGTGGGCTCCAGAGGCGAGGTTGATATGCGCAGGAGCGGGACACCGGACATACCCAGGTTCGGGGCTCTTCGGAGAGATAACATCCCTAGTCCTGCCGAGTTTAGTTGGATGATCGATAGTACAATGTCGCTCCTGGAGCTGTATGGAGGAGGAAGGAAGCTGGCCAAGGCTTGGGGTGCTCCTATTCCCCGGTGTTGTTGTTGGGTGGCTAGTCCTATGCTTGCATGTGTTTCTCTTACATGTGTCTCGTATCTATCTCGTATCGCATCGCATGCCTCTGTAGGCATGGACTACTGGGGGGGTTTATAGATCAACCCACCCAGGGTTACAATGGTAATATGCCGAGTCGGTGGGTCCATATTGTCGGTGTCCAGGATATCGGGCTGGGTCCCGCTTGTGGGCTTTTGGTTCGCCGGGTTCCCCTAGGTGTGGGCCCTGCATGCCTAGGGGGACTGTGCACTGTCTTGTCGATCGTCAGGGCATGGCCGAGTAGAGTCGTGGCCGCCTGGGCGCACCCTCCTGGGCGCACCCTCCTACCTCGTGGCCGCCTCATTGCTTCCTTGACATCCACTCCAAGTCTCGTGGATTGCGTTTGTTCCAAAAATGATTCTCCCGAAGGTTTCATTCCGTTTGGACTTCGTTTGATATTCCTTTTCTGCGAAGCACTGAAATAGGAAAAAACAGCAATTTGCAATGGGCTCTAGTTAATAGGCTAGTCCTATAAATAATATAAAAGTGCATAATAAAGCCCATTAAACATCCAAAACAGATAATATAATAGCATGGAACAATCAAAAATTATAGATATGTTGGAGACGTATCAATCACTATCAGGAAATTGAAAGGTGAAAGAACTAAGATTTTTTCCCTCAACTACAAGGGGAGGTAAGGAACTGTCATCTAGCTCTGCACTTGATTTACCTTCTGTTTTGAGTAAACATGCAACACCTACACTTGCTTTTGATTCTGATATGTCGCATGTTATTGATGATGCCACTTCTGCTATGCATGATGCTTATGATGATACTACTTCTCTACTTGATAATACTATGCCACTAGGTGAATTTCTTGATGAACAACTTGCTAGGGTTAGAGAGAACGAAATTACTGAAACTGATGATAATAATGAAAGTGATGATGAAGATTCTCCCCCTAGATATGAATTTCTTGTTGTACCCGAGGGTTATGTTATGGATGAAGAAACTGCTAGAGACTTTCTTGCTTGCAATGATAGATATGATCTTAAGAAACTGTTAGTTAAGCTGAAAGAAAAGTCTTTTAATGCTAGAATGAAATATGACCCTGCTTTTACTACTTCACCTATCTGTGTTACTGATAAGGATTATGAATTCTCTGTCGATCCTGAGTTAATTACTTTGGTTGAATCTGATCCTTTCGATTGCTATGAATCTGAAACTATTGTGGCACATCTCACTAAATTGAATGATATAGCCACCCTATTCACTCATGAGGAAAAAATTCGCTATTACTTCTTAAATTGTTTCCTTTCTCATTAAAGTGTGATGCTAAGATATGATTTGATTCTCTTGCTCCTGGTTGTGTGCGTAGTCCCCAGGATATGATTTATTACTTCTCTGCAAAATATTTTCCCGCTCATAAGAAACAAGCTGCCTTGCAGGAAATATTTAATTTTGTGCAAATTGAAGAAGAGAGTCTCCCACAAGCTTGGGGAGGCTTCTCCGATTACTTAATGCTTTACCTGATCATCCTCTCAAGAAAAATGGCAGATATCTTTTATAATGGACTAACCGATGCTTCCAGAGACCACCTGCATAGTTGTGATGGTTGTGTTTTTAGGGAAAGAACTGTTGAGCAAGATGAATTGCTATTGAATAACATATTGAGCAGTGATAATGATTGGACACTTCCTGAACCAACTCCTAAGCCAACTCCTAAGAAAAGGGGTATTCTATTTCTCAGGCCTGAAGATATGCAAGAGGCAAAGAAATCTATGAAAGAGAAAGGTATTAAAGCTGAAGATGTTACAAATTTACCACCTATTGAAGAAATACATGGTCTTGATAACTCGACACAGGTAGTAAAGGTAAATTCACTTTATAGATTTGATGAAGGTGATATTCCTCGTAATAAGTCTGCTAGTCAATGCTTGGATGAGTTTGATAATTTTATTGTTAAACAAGAAAACTTCAATGCTTATGTTGGTAGACAATTGAAACGTAATGCTTATATGGTTGAACACTTGAGTGATTATATGTCTAGAGTTAAAGGTGACCTTAAGCTTATTAGTAAACATGCATCCATGGTTACCACTCAAGTAGAACAAGTACTTAAGGCACAAGATGATTTGCTCAATGAATTAAACAATAAGAACAATGATAATGTTGTTAGAGTTATGACTAGAGGTGGTAAAATGACCCAGGAACCTTTGTATCCTGAGGGCCATCCTAAGAGAGTTGAGCAAGATTCTCAGAGAACTAATAATGATGCACCTAGTCCTTCTAAGAAAAAGAAAAAGAAAACTTATAGGACTTTGCATGCTTCTAGTGAACCCGTTGTTGACACACCTGAGAATCCCAGTGATATTTCTATTTTTGATGCTGAAACACAATCTGGTAATGAACATGAACCTAGTGATAATGTTAATGATGATGTTCATGCTGATGCTCAACCCAGTAACAACAATGATGTAGAGATTGAACCTGTTTTTGATCTTGATAACCCACAATCAAAGAATCAACGTTATGATAAGAGAGACTTTGTTGCTAGGAAGCACGGTAAAGAAAGAGAACCATAGGTTCAGAAACCCATGTCTTTTCCTCCTAAGCCATCCAAGAAAAAGGATGATGAGGATTTCAAGCGCTTTGCTGAAATGATTTGACCTATCTTTTTGCGTATGCGTTTGACTGATATACTTTAAATGAATCCTTATGCTAAGTATATGAAAGATATTGTCAAAAATAAAAGAAAGATACTGGAAGCTGAAATTTCCACCATGCTTGCTAGTTATACTTTTAAGGGTGGAATACCAAAGAAACTTGGAGATCCAGGAGTACCAACTATACCATGCTCCATTAAAAGAAACTATGTTAAAACTGCTTTATGTGATCTTGGAGCCGGTGTTACTATTATGACTTTCTCTTTGTATCGTAGACTTGATTTGAATAAGTTGACACCTACTGAAATCTCTTTGCAAATGGTTGATAAATCAACTGCTATACCCATCGGTATTTGTGAGGATGTGCCTATCGTGGTTGCAAACGTTACTATTTTAACGGACTTTGTTATTCTTGATATTCCCGAGGATGACAGTATGTTGATCATCCTTGGTAGACCTTTTCTGAATACTGCAGGGGCTGTTATTGATTGCAACAAAGGCAATGTCACTTTTCATGTTAATGGTAATGAGCATATGGTACACTTTCCGAAGAAACAACCTCAAGTTCACAGTATCAATTTTATTGGAAAATTTTCAACTATTACTATTGGAGGTTTTGAATTCCCTCTTCCTACTGTCAAAAAGAAATATGATATTCTTATTGTTGGGGACATGCATATCCCCGTTGAGGTAACCTAGTGATATTCAAAAATTCTCCAGTTTCATGTTATTCGGAAGAAGTTTGCTAACAAGACTTGATCAACCTTGTTAGTGGATTCCTTTTGATGAGCATGAGATGGATGAAGTTAGAAAGCACAACCTTTTGTACCCTCCTTTTACTTTCTGTTATTTAGAATAAATAAAGCTATTTTCTATCTGTTTTCTGAATTATCCATGCAATAAAAAAATACCCCAAAAATAAAAGTTCTCCAAATGCCCTGAAAATTGAGTATGATTTTTTGTAGAACATTTGAGAATTTTTGGCACTTAGAACACACCAGGGGGACCCACTATTTGGTCACGAGGGTGGATGGCGCGCCCCTGCCTCGTGGGCCCCATGTGGCCCCCCTCCACTTATTCCAGCACCCACACACTTTGTCTTCCTCCAGAAAAAATCACCTCGTAGCTCAAACTCGTGTTCTTGCTTGTTTTGCTGCCGTTTTTGATCTCCTAGCTCAAAGCTCCATTCACAAAACTGCTTTGGGGGATTGTCCTTCACTATGTAACTCCTCCAATGGTCCAATTAGTTTTTGTTCTAGTGCTTTATTTATTGCAAATTTTTGCTGCTGAGGTGACCCTGTTCTTGAGCTTGCATGTCAAATTTATATGGTATAAAGTAGTTTTAATGCATGCACCAATTGGAGACACTTGTGGGAGTAGTTGCTATCAATTTTGTTGAGTTTGGTTCACTTTTATATTGAGTCACTAAAAATTTTAGAAACTTTTCAGAGGAAGAAAATGATGAAGAGATTGTTGAGAGCCTACTCGAGTTGAAGCTCGAAGGAAAAGCAGAATAAAGAGAATAAAAAGCCCAAGTACAATTCTCCTTGCACCGCGGAGGTTCGGCCATGTGAATAGCCTTGTGATGCATTCTTGAGAGCCGATGAAATTTATGACGACTTTTATTATTTGGCTGAGAATGCAAGCATCACCGACTTCCTCCACGACCAGTGTGAACAGTATCTCCTACTCACTAATATTTTTGTGCAAAACTTTCATTTCCATGCTAGAAGATCACCACCTTCGGTGGATTTTTATTTACAAGGTGAGTTTAAGGAGATGCCACTCTATGATTTTTGTGTGGTTTGCAAGTTGCCCTTCGAGGGCAGCGTCGAGGAACCACATCCCAGTGATGTGGATGAATTTATTGATAGAATTGTTATAAGGGAAGCAAGAAAAGTTTCAGATGCAAGGATTACTAATGTACATTTTCTTGTTCTACGTTACTATGCAATATTTGCTAGTGGATGTTTAATTGGTCACGGGAACAGTGGGGGCCTTAGTGCTCCTGACCTTGCTATTTTGCGCCATGCTTTATTTCATGATACAACTTTCAGTCTAGGCGCTATGGTTGCTAAACGATTGAGTCTGAACAGTTCAAAGGGCCCCGTCTTTGGAGGTATCTTTGCTTCACGCCTTGCTAAACACTTTGAGATACCTATTAGGCATTATGAGAAAGAGGAAAAGTTGCTGCCCATTATTTTCTTAGACTATAAGAGTATGGTAGCACATGATTTTATTGTTAAAGATAAGAAGAAGAGACTTAAGTATAACTTGGTATTTCGTAAAACTGCTTGTGAGACTATTACCTTGCATGCGCCCTCTTTGTTTAACATACATTCAGGCACGTACCTCATCATGCCCGAGGATATTTATGCGTACTAGGAGCTGACACGGGTCCCAGAGCCTGAGCCTGAGCCACCTCTTGATCCATATCAGGAGTCTATCTATCAGTGGGATCCAGAGGAGCTCGCTAACCAGTGGCACCCCGAGGACCCTCCTCAGTACACCGGAGAGGATCACTTTGATCCATGGGCATAGACCAACTTAGGCCAAAAGCCTAAGCTTGGGTGAGTATGTATTTCTCACCGACATTACATTCATGTTCACACACTCATTCTAGTTGTCGGTGTTCATACTTTTTCATTGTACTATCCATGCTAGTTTATTTTATTTTCTTGCTTTCTTCTTGTGTGTTTGAGAAACTTTGAGATAAAAACCAAAAAAATTAGTTGTAGCCTTTAACTAGTTTACTTTCCATGCTTGTAGTAGTAGTAATATTGAAAGAAAACCCAAAAAGATTTCTCGTTCTTCTTTTGCTTGTTGGGAGCTTTCCCGTGTAAATAGTTTTTCTCGTTCTTTGGAATTCTTTTCTTTTCTTTGGGGGTCGAGAGGAGAAGACCACGATGAAAATGATGAGTGGCTCTCATATGCATTATTGTTGATCTAACCAAGAGCCCATATTACCTTGTCTTCTCCTTTGAATTAAATATTTGCAGATTCCAGCTTAGTCCAATGCACGTGCACCATTATTATTATCCACACCGTTCGGTCCTGCAAGTGAAAGGCAATAATGACGATATATGATGAAATGATTGAGATGAGAGAAGCTGGTATGAACTCGACCTATATCGTTTTTGCAAATATGATTATCCATCGTTCCTAATTCAGCCCATTATGAATGAAACATGTTTGCAATGACAATTAGAGATTATAGTTACGCATGCCATGCTTAATTAGCTAGGAGTTTATAATGGTTTACCTTGAGTGCCAACATGCTATTAAAATGGTTGTGATGTGGTATGATAGGGTGGTATCCTCCTTTCAATGATTCGAGTGGCTTGACTTGGAACATGTTCACGAATGTAGTTGAAGCAAAATCAACATAGCCTGCACGATATTTATGTTCATGGTGATTTATATCCTACTCATGCTTGGACTCATTGTTGGTTAATCTTAATGCATGTTCATGACTGTTGTCGCTCTCTAGTTGGTCGCTTCCCAGTCTCTTTCAAGCCTTCACTTGTACTAAGCGAGAATACTGCTTGTGCATCCACCTCCATAAACCCCAAAGTTATTCCATATGAGTCCACCATACCTTCCTATATGCGGTATTTACCCGCCGTTCCAAGTAAATTTGTATGTGCCAAACTCTAAACCTTGAAATGAAATTCTGTTTTGTATGCTCGAATAGCTCATATATCAATTAGGGTTGTCTATATCTTCCATGCTAGGTGGGTTATTCTCACGATGAGTGGACTTTGCTCATCATTCACAAGAAAATGGCCGGTAACCGGGATGCCCAGTCCCATGCTCAAATCAAATCAAAATAATTGCAAACAAAACTCCTCTAGGATTGTTGTTAGTTGGATGGTACCCATTGTTTCGGACCAGCCGTGGAATGTGCTCGTTGGTGGTGGGAGAGTATAATCTTTACCATTCTGTTTGGGAACCGCCTATAATGTATGTAGGATGGAAGATGTCGAGATCTCTTGGTTGTTATGTTGACAATGAAAGTATGCCGCTCAAAATATTATTTATCTTTGTTTCAAAACTCGAGCTCTGGCACCTCTGCAAATCCCTGCTTCCCTCTGCGAAGGGCCTATCTATTTATTTTTATGTTGAATCATCATCCTCTTATTAAAAAGCACCAGTTGGAGAGCACCACTATCATTTGCATGCATTGTTATTAATTTACAGTGAGTATGACTGTGACTGGATCTCTTTTACCATGAATTACAATGTCTAGCCAGTCCTTGATCTTCACGGGTGCTCTGCATTTATGTTTTGCGGTCTCAGAAAGGGCTAGCGAGATACCATTTTGTTATATCATATTATGATTATTTTGAGAAAGTGTTGTCATCCGAGATTTATTATTATTGCTCGCTAGTTGATTATGCCATTGATATGAGTAAACATGAGACCTCAATATTATTGTGATTATGGTTAGTTCATAATGTTTGCTGAAAACTTGAATGCTGGCTTTACATATTTGCAACAACAAGATCAAACAAAGTTTGTAAAAGTTTTTCTTTATCACTTTCAGTTTGTCAACTGAATTTCTTGAGGACAAGCAAAGGTTTAAGCTTGGGGGAGTTGACACGTCTCCAATGTATCTACTTTTCCAAACACTTTTGCCCTTGTTGTGGACTCTAACTTGCATGATTTGAATGGAACTAACCCGGACTGATGCTATTTTCAGCAGAATTGCCGTTGTGTTATTTTTGTGAAGAAATAAAAGTTATCGAAATGACTGAAACTTCACAGAGTCACGTTTTGGAATTAATAAAAAATATTGGCGAAAGAATCAACAGAGGGGGACCCACACCCTGTCCACAAGGGTGCAGGGTGTGCCCACCCCCTGGGGCACGCCCCTTGCCGCGTGGGTCCCCTGGACCTCCACCGACCTCAACTCCAACTCTATATATTCATGTTCGGGTAGAAAAAAAATCAAGGAGAAGGGTTCATTGCGTTTTACGATACAGAAGCGCCGCCAAGCCATGTTCTTCCTCGGGAGGGCTGATCTGGAGTCCGTTTGGGGCTCCGGAGAGGGGAATTTGTCGCCATCATCATCATCAACCATCCTCCATCACCAATTTCATGATGCTCACCGCCGTGCGTGAGTAATCCCATCGTAGGCTTGCTGGACGGTGATGGGTTGGATGAGATTTACCATGTAATCGAGTTAGTTTGGTTAGGGTTTGATCCCTAGTATCCATTATGTTCTAAGATTGATGTTGCTATGACTTTGCCATGCTTAATGCTTGTCACTAGGGCCCGAGTGCCATGATTACGGATCTGAACCTATTATGTTTCCATGAATATATGATTGTTCTTGATCCTATATTGCAAGTTATAGTTACCTACTACGTGTTATGATCCGGCAAACCCCAAAGTGACAATAGTCGGGACACTTCCCGGTGATGACCGTAGTTTGAGGAGTTCATGTATTCACTAAGTGCTAATGCTTTGGTCCGGTACTCTGTTAAAAGGAGGCCTTAATATCCATTAGTTTCCATTAGGACCCCGCTGCCACGGGAGGGTAGGACAAAAGATGTCATGCAAGTTCTTTTCCATAAGCACGTATGACTATATTCGGAATACATGCCTACATTACATTGATGAGCTGGAGCTAGTTCTGTGTCACCCTATGTTATAACTGTTGCAAGATGAATTGCATCTAACATAATTGTCTATCATTGATCCATTGCCTACGAGCTTTTCACATATTGATCTTTGCTTAGTTACCTCTCCGTTGCCACTGTTACGATCGCTACAAAACTGCTACTGTTACTTTTGCCACTGTCACTGTTACTTTCATACTACTTTGCTACTAAATACTTTGCTACAGATATTAAGTCTTTCAGGTGTGGTTGAATTGACAACTCAGATGCTAATGCTTGAGAATATTCTTTGGATCCCCTTGTGTCGAATTAATAAATTTGGGTTGAATACTCTACCCTCGAAAACTGTTGCGATCCCCTATACTTGTGGGTTATTAGTGAGAGCTCGTTTGAGGTCTCCGCCGTGCGCCAGGACATCGCTGTTGCGGCTACCGCATAGTGGCGGGACCTCTCTAGTGCTTCCGCGGCCTTGGTCTTTGCTCCCTGGTTACATGTTGACCCGAAACTCCTCCTACAGGTCATGGCAAAGAATTGTGTTTTGGGTGATGAGGAGAGGAATTGTGAAGTAATTTTTGAGTGGGTCATTTTTATAGCCCAGTGCTAAGTGGGAACACGTTTATGTTTGATTGGCGTGAACAGATTTGCAATTACTTATTGTGTGGTAATCTGGAATGTGACGAGAAACAAGCTCAAAATTTATTGATGGTTCTGGGCTCGAAGCCCGGAATGGTTCTTGGATGGCTTACGCGGGCCCGCATTCTCAGACGTGTACGTATCTGCCCACTATCACACATGGTCCAGATATCACCATTGTGTCCGATGGATGGGCTGTCCCGCCTCCCACGCCGTGCCAGAAGGTTGACCAGATTTGCAATGTGCATGTGTGGTTGCTTGCAGTTTAGGCTGTTCATCGTTGAGGCGGCCACGGCGCGCTCTACTCACGTCCGTCCGTGTGTTTTACTCGCCATTGAGGCAGCCACGGTGCACTCCGCTCTAGCATCCCTGCGAGCGCTCTGCTCGCTGTTTAGTCAAGTTTACAATGGCAACGGTTAATAATTGTCTTACATATTCAGGATAATTTAAAATGCCACATGCGGCAACACCCAAAACACTCATGACCTACATGTGCTTAGTCTAAAATATAGGCTAAAAGGCTGAGTTGGCAGCCTTCCGACGCGGTCTTCTCGGACTCCATGATCACCATAGCACCCTTGCGGCCGTTCATTCCGAGTGTCCCAACCCGCAGCCACGGTACCCGTCTCCGCCTATGAAGCTGATGGCGCTGGGAGGCTCTTGGGGCTGCTGGGCCTCTTCTAGTAGAGCTTGACAACGTGCAATCGCGCTCATGACATGCCTGTGGAACTACTCCATTTCCATGTGTCTGCCCTGGTAGCAAATTCTTTCCATCACCTGCATCCTCAAGATACCATGTTGGCGATGTTCTACTTCATCGATGACGTTAACTCCGCCAAGGGTGCGCTCGAGCCTGGCCACCACATCATTGGGATCGAGGTTGACACGGCCGCTGCCGGCAATGATGAAGCCACAGACTAGTTGTCTCATAACTGAATTGCAGAGGTCTTGTGCCCATTCCCGACGGGGCATCAGGCTCTCGATGAGCACCGATGACGGCGGCTCTTCGGGTGGGTCATCAATCATGCCACCTAGTAGCTCTGGATCTTTTGCACGGTGAATGACAAACTGCTCATCACACTTCCTCTGCAATATGTCCATTGTGCGCCCAAGGACTGTCACAGTGATATCACTGCCGATGGGCCACAGTGCCTGCACCGATCGATGCAGCTCTTGCTCCCCAACCTGCTCCGGCTCGTTCTCCTCGCCAAAGATGTAACGCGGGTAGGGGTCGATGTCGAAGCTTTGGTCGTTGCATGGCATGCTTGGAATAACTAATGGTAGATGGGTGTGGACTAGACCCGCGCACAATGTCGTGATGGTGCATTGTTGTCTGGGTCATATGCAGCAAACCACTAGCTGGTGGCGGGAAGCATTGGCGTGGATTGCGGGACATGTGTATGATGTCATTAATTTCTGCACTGGGCGTCTGTGTTGGTATAGGTACTACCTCCATCGTGGTTTATTGGACCCCTTCATATTTAGTAGTACCAAAATTTGACTATAAATTTAACTATGAATATATTAATGCATGTCATCAAAAATAATGTTGTTGGATGGCTATTCCCCGCTAACTACTATATGCAATAATTATGCATATGATTGCTCGCCGTTTAGGCGGCCATGACGCACTCTGCTCGCGTCCCTCCGCGTGCTCTGCTCACCGTTTAGGCGCCAAGGCGCGCTCGGGTCGCGTCCCTTCATGCGCGCTCTGCTAGCGGTTGGGGTCATGGCACGATCATGATGGGGAAACTTTTGTTATTTGATATCAGATTATGTTAATTAATTATACCTCCAAACTCGGAATCATCCAGCTCTGGAGGTATAATTAATTAACCTAAACTATGATCTCTGGCGCCCGTTCGTGTCATGCAACTCCATCCCGTTGTCGGTTGTTGGGACTATGCCGGTATGTGTGGGTAATTGTCTAGCAAGTGGATCAGTAGTGAGTGGCCGCCGCCGGCCATTGTTGTGGTTATTTGTAGCTAGGAGCTGGCTAGGGGATTGGGGATTTTATAGTTCACCCATGTGGAGCGCGGGAAGCCTTCGCTGGAGCGCGAAAGCCTTCCCTGGAGCGCGGGAAGACTAATCATCGCACACGAGTACTCGCATACGGATCGTGTGCGATACTCCTAGCCATCGTAAGCAACTAGTTTGCATTTTTCAAAGTGTTTTGTACACACAGAATCGCACACGAATTAACTATAATAACCGTCTGTGTTATATTTTCTCATTGCAAATAGTTCATCCGAGTGGGCTATTTGCCGCGAATTACACGCATCTTGTTTACATGAATCATTTGTGTTCTTTTGGCTCATCGCAAGCAGTTCATCTATGTGAAATGTATGCCACATATCACACATCTTGTTAAGTTGAACCATTTCCGTTGTGTTCCCTAATCGAAAACAGATCGTCCGAGTGAACCATATGCCGTATATCACACACACCTTGATCTGGCTAACAATTTCTATTGCATTCCCTAATACTCCTTCCGTTCCTTTATCTAAGGTGTATTTTTTTTACAAAAATTTCACAATGTAAGGTGTATTTGTTGTAATCTCACTTAATCCCTCTTTTACCCCTCCACCGCCACATACATGGTAGCATCCTCTTAATGCTAAAATCAAGCCAAGCACTTAATGCGTTTGTTGGGAAAAAAGGGCCCCATCATTAATTAGGAAAATGTATATCCTCCAGCCCCATACAATCCCATCATTTTAGTGTTTCCTCTTTGAGAGCGTATAGACCAATTTTCTCTACCTGAGGGCATCTCCAATGGTCGTGTGATCATCGTTGGTAAACCTGCCATGTAGACTCTTTCGATGAGGTGGCGTAAAATAAAAGAAGAGAGAGAATGGGATCGTATGATCCTCAACCAACGATCTGGGCACAAGCTCCGAGGTAATTATATTCATTTTTGTGGGACCTAGTTGAACTTGGTGTGAGCTGCGGTAGCTACCTCCCCTATTTCATTCTCTCGGGTGTTGATCATCAGCTTATTTATATTGATTTAATATGTGTGGTTCCCATCAAGCTAAAATACGCTTCATTGGAGAACTTGTATGATACGCTATTGGCTGCTGATGTGGACCTTGAACCAACGAATGTATTATACAGACTATTGCAGATGCTCTGATCCAAGCCTTCTCTTGGGAACGGAAAACATCACATGAACAAAACTTCTGAACGGATGCCCTTTCTCTTCCACCATGGATCCGTTCACGCTAGAGGAAGATAGGTTCAACTCATTGTTGCATGTTTTTAGCCAAGAGGATGATCCCGCTATGGAACTGTTCAGTCAGGTGGAAGAAAGGGACGAGTCCTTGGGCCTGTTCAGTGAGGTGCAAGACCACGGCCGGTGTCTCGCCGAGGACTCGTCGCCTCTGTTGTCCGACGTGAAGCTCGCCGACCAGATTTTGCATGATGCGGCCACGGCCGACAATGGTTGTGTCCAACAAGCCGGATTATTGCGCACACATGGTGCTTGATATCTGGTCTGTAACTTCTTCCAAGGCGGGAATCGCCACCGTCAACGAGGTTGTGAACTGCGCGGTGTCCGAACCGTACGCCGCATCGGCCTCTTCAAGCATGCCATGTTAAGCAATGCTCGACGCACTGACCTTTGCAGTATGTACGGAATATCCTCATGTCAAATAACATCACCGATTTTTGGTTAGTTCCACTTATGTGTTTGCTCTTATCCATCATATTTGTACATGTAGTATGACATGCCTTGTTCTAACTTTTAGCGCGACAACTAGAGGTGTCGATCAAGGGGAGCACCAATATGGCGAGGAGAGCGATAAGAGCAATGCGGTAAATGACAAGGCCATCAAGAATGATGAGGTGGATAGCGATGCTGAGACCATCCATTTAGAGTTTGAAGCATTGCAAGCTGCTAGAGCAAGTGAAGTGCATGTAGCAAATATTTCATTCGAGTGAATTGTATGTCGTATATCGCACACACCTTTGTATAGCTGCTTGTTTCTGTTGTTCTGCCTCATCGCAAACAATTCTTATGGATTAACCGTATGTCATGTATCGCACACGCAACTGTAATATGAACCGTGTTTGATGTATCCGCCATCGCAAACATTTCACATCTTTTTTGACTTTTTTACATCATCGTTCGCGATTAATGCATCGAATACAATTTTATCGAAGTGTCTCTGATTGTAGTGTCGCGTTAGCAGCATCCCGTAGTAGTGCAATGCGATTGTGGATCTATCTCAAGCTCTTGAGGAAGAACAAACCACCAAAGAATCTCTTGAGGAGACTTTTGCTTTAGAATTATCTAAGGTGAAGGACTCCTGTGATAGAGATCTTGAGGTGGCTAATGATTTCAAAACTAAAAATGATAAGCTTGAATTTGCGCATGTCATACTCCATGAGGACTTTGAGCATCTCAAAAATGGACCAAGGGTCATTAAGAGTGAGATCATTGAACTCACTGAGTCTCATGCTCAACTTGAAGCTTCGTATTTAAAAGATCTTGCCAAATTTCCTTCTTCTCTTGTTGTTAATGATGGTGCTTGTGCTACTAACTCTACTTCTTATGAACCATCCATTCTAAAGGAGAATGTTGAGCTAACAGCTCAACTTGAGTTGCTATATAGCAATTATGGGAAATTGGAAGAAAGTCATGAAAATCTCTCTAGCACTCATGATGATCTTCTAGTATCCCATAATGTGCTAAAGGTAGCTCATGAGGCCATGCTTATGAAGGTAACATCTAGTGAGCCTCATGTGGACATTATCACTTTTTCTAGTCAAAATGCTATACTGTCATGTGCTAGTCCTCGTAATTCATCTACCCATAACATTGGTACTTCTTGTGATGAATTACTTTCCTTGCCTTGTTGCTCTAACGATGAAGCTTATACTTCCTCTAGTACTTGTGTTGATACTAACCATGTAAGAAAATCAAAGAGCTTAAGGCCCAAGTCATTTCTTTGAAGAAAGACTTGGAAAAGTGTCATGAAGGGAAGTCCACACTTGACAATATTTTGAGTGGAACAAAATCTCCCAATTACATGGGTGGACTTGGATTCAACTCCAATAAGAAGAAGTCCAAGAGCAACAAGAAGAAGGGACAAGAAAAACTCAAGAATTAGGCCAAGATTATTTGCTTCAAGTGCAAAATTGGGGCATCATGTTAGATCTTGCCCATTGAAGAAGAAGCCCATTAGTGATAAGCAATAAAGGAAGAGGCCTCAAGTCCAAACTCAAGTTAAAGAACGACCACTTCCCAAGAAGACTCAAGTTAATGCTTCTCAAGTTGAGAAATCAAGTGAGAAGAAAGTGAAGAGTAGATGTTGCTACTTATATTGTGAGAAGGGTCATCTTGCTTTTTCATGCACTAATGGTACCGTATCCAACCCTATTATGATTGATGATGTTTATTCTCTTAGGAAGGATATGGTTGGCAATGTGTTTGCCATGTTTGTTGGTACTCAAAGTGGTGTCAAGAAAAGAACCATTTGAGTAGCCAAGCCTACTGTGACTAACCTCTTAGGACCCAACTTGATTGAGGACCAACAAGCTAAAACTTGGTCCCATGGTGGAATCACGACATATTGCATTGCGAGGGCACGAGGAGATTGCGGTGGCCCTAGTGGATTTTTGGGGAGCATTGTGCCTCCACACTACTCCAAACAGAGATTAGCATCTGCAAGGGTGTGAACTTTGGGATACATCAACGTCTTTGGATGCCTCGGTTATCATATACTATATGGAAGGTTGGACGAAGAGGTGGTGGGAAGAAATGTGGAATGAGAACCTTATGTTCTTTTTAAATAGTAGAGATAGAGATAGAGATTTTTAAGTGGTACTAGTCAATGTGTACGTGCAATGCACGTTAATTCAGAAGTATATTAAGTGCATGCAGATATTAAGTAGGATATTATTGCATGTTATTACGTGATTAGCACTATATTTGGCATGAAATTAACTGCACGCTAAACGTGTTGAGCGCTCGACATTGAAGCAGCCTAGGTCGTTGGATTGACATGACTTGATGGCCGAGATTAATTGGATCTGCCTCTTTGGGTCTTTTTATATTGGTATAGATAGAGATGATTTACGATGTATAATATGCACAAATCTCGAGATAAACACTTCTTCTTTGTTCTACAATTTTTCACGACAAAAACTTCTAAATGAATTAGAATGCATAAACATTTTTCACAGGGATATGAACATCCAAACACTAGTAAGGTACACGAGCATTGTAAATCGAAGTTCATATAGCTAAAATATGAATAATTATTGATATACCGGATTGTAATAAGTACACATGTAAGTTTGGAGTCAATTATGTGATTCAACCCATTGAAATTCAAATCATAGCTACAAATACTTGAAGACTCCATCATATAATACTACACGAAACTAATGTGAAATGTATCCGGCACAATTGTTTCTAAGTATCTCATATTGCAATTTGGAGTGGTTAGCAGCATTGCATCTTCTTTTTTGCGTGAGAAACTTCCAGTCTATTCATCTTCAATCATGATAGTTTAAAGAACATTAGAAATAATAAAAATTACAACCATGTCCGTGGACCACCTAGCATTACTACAAGCACTGGAGCGAGCCGAAGGTGCGTCGCTGTCATCGCACCTCCCTCGCTGCAGACGAGCGAATCTTATTTTAGTAGACAGTTAGGAAGTCGTCATGCTAAGACCCTATAGGACCATATTCAAAGATTATGAATGTGTTTTCATAGTCTTGAACAAAAATAATCGCAAAGTAAAAGTGAAAGGCAATTCTTTTAGAAAAAAAACTTACACATGATAGACAGATATAATATAGTGAATAAAGGTATTTTTGCAAAGTTCATACGTATTATCGGCTCAAATGGGACAAAGCATCTTGTAAATTCCTATATTGTTGAGTTTTTTTGAGGGACTAAATTCGTGCATCGTCCTCCCCTCGACCTAAAACGAGCAAGGCATTTCTTTAGAACTACAAACAAGAACATCCTTGGCCAGGTGAACAAGATCATCCGCAGCTTTCTCTGGATCGGCCGCAAGGACGCCTGCGGTGGCCAATGCCTTGTCGCCTGGCCTCGGGTGTGTCAGCTGCTCTCCTACGACAGTTTGGGCGTCCGTGATCTCCACCGAGCCAGAATCGCGCTCTGCGTTCGTTGGCTTTGACTCCAGCGCACGGACGCGGCGAGACCGTGGCAACACCTGCACCTTCCCTCCGATCCCGAGGCTGGTGCCATGTTTCGTGCGTCCACCACATGAGCCGTCGAAGATGGTATGTCATGCAAATTCTGGCTGGACCACTAGATTAACGGGCAAACGGCGGTGAAGATCGCCCCCTTGTCTTCGATCTTGTCCCTCGCGGGTGTCGCAGGAACCGCCTGGTGCGCGACGGCTTACACCAAAGGGCATGGGTCCAGGACATCCAGGGCACCCTAGGCCCCTCGGCGTTGCTGCAATATGTCGACCTGTGGCGTCAGGTGCAGCTCGTTCAGCTTACCGACTCTCCTGACGCGATTCATTGACGGTGGACGGACTCTGGTCAATACATTGCCAAGTCCTGCTATGAGCAGATGTTCGCCGGCTCCATGCGCGACCCCCACCGGCGTCCCATCTGGAAATCTTGGGCACCTATCCGGGTGAAGGTGTTCCTTTGGCTCGCTGCCCTTGACCGGTGCTGGACGGCGGCTAGGCTTGCGCGTCACAATCTTCCACACGCCAACTCGTGCCTTGTTTGCGAATAGGACACGGAATGCATCCAGCATATCCTTACTCGCTGCCCAATTTCGCAGTAGATCTGGTTCGATATTATTTCTTGGTGCCGGCTACCAATCCTCTCGCTGGGCCCTAGTGCGGATCACCTCTGTTGGTGGGAGCAGCCCCACATCACTACACCCGCGAGCGCACGTAAAGGCTTTAACACTGTTGTTATGCTCACGTCTTGGGAGCTCTGGAAGCATAGAAACAACTGCGTCTTTGATGGTCTTCACCCTTCCACCGGCCTTCTATTCGAGATCATTCGGCAGTAGGCTTTGCTTTGGGCTCGTGCCAGAGTCAACGGATTGCACACCATTGTAGGCATAGGCTGACCTTTTTCTCTTTGGGTTGAGCAGCCCCAGGTCTTGCTGCTCAGTTATTGCACTTAATGCCGGCCTCTCATGTACGTCCCAAAGTGTAATGCCCGATTATATATTTTCGGCGACCACTAGGCGCCGGTCGACCGGCCGAGTTTCGGCCGGTCAACGCTCAGCCGTCAGATCAAAGCGCATACAACCGTCATATTATGCTCCCGTGTAGCTTTTCCTTCCCAAAAATTCTGATCCGACGAGCACAGCAGGAACAGAAAGGAGCAGTGGCCGCCACCAACACGCGCCATGGACGAGCAGACGACCAACCTGGAAGCACCGCTGCCCTTGCCACCGGTAGCCGACCTCGTCGTCGGTTGCCGCCTGTGTTTCTCACCGGCTCCCGCATGCTACAGGTGGCCGAGGGCGACGGGCGCAGCTGTGGTGGCGACGGCCACAGCTCGCCGGCATGCTCGCTGCCGCTAAAGCCCAATGTCGTTGCTCGTTGGTCGCAGCTCACGGTCGCAACAAATTGGCTCACCTCTTCCAGCAAAATCGACCGCTGGTTCCAGCAAAAAATGTATCATCGCCGAGACATCCCAGCTCGCTGCGCTGCTGGTTGCAGCTTGTCGTGCCGCCGGTTGTAGCATTTCTCGATGGTGGTTGTAGCATGGCGTGATGCAGATTGTCGCAAAAAATGAGGATGTCGGGTTGTGCGATGTAGCAAAATGCCACGCCGGTTGTAACAATTTGTGACGTCGGTTGTAGCATGTAGCAAAAAATCACGATGTTGGATGTTGCTAGGATCAACGCAGCCGTCGTCGCCGTCAGTAGTCACCATGATTGCCGTCCATGGTTGCAGCTCCCTGGACACCGGTTACAACCCCTCCATCCATGGTTACATCCCTCGTTGCCATCGGTTGCAACATGCTCCACACCCGACGCCACATCTCGCCGTCCCGTCACCGACGACCTCGCCCACCCCATCAGGCATGGGGGTGTGTGTGCGTGCGAGCAGCGCAGATGGTGAGGAGGGAAGGGTCCATAGCGGCCACTGCAACATGAGGAAGAACATCCATGGCGGCAACGAAGTAAAAAAAGAGAGGAGATGCTCGTCCATGGCAGCCTCGAGAGAAAAAGCAAAGGAGAGAAGGAAGAGAGGAAGACGAACAAGGAATGAGTGGATGGGAAGAAGTCTAAAGAGATAAAGTTAAGAGGAAACTATGGCCCACACAACAAACACGCTGCGTTGCATGCGGCCGGCCGAAAACTTGGCCGGTCCGCCGGCCAGAAACGTTTCCCTATATTTTCTCCTTCCTATCAATAAAAGATATGCGAGCTTCGGAAATGCTCCTTCGCACGTGAGCGTTGGAACGAGCGATTTCCTTCCACGCGTTGTCGGTCGCCAGGGACAGAAGGGCCCACCCAAGGCTGCGTTTCAGATCTGAGGAAAAGCCTACATCACGGGATCCTTCCCTAATCTCTCTCCCTCCTGAACTTAATATCACCATCGCCCCCTGATTCAACGGGTGGGGCCTGGGTGGGGCTCAGTTTACCTCAAACATCTCTCCCCTGATTTGCTAAAAAGGGAAAGTTCTACCTGTCCGAAATTGATCGTTGCAACGCGCGCGCGCGAGATAGCTATGCCTATTCGCAAAAAAGAGAATTCCGAACAAGCCATCTTGTGTTTGGGCCTCGCCTTGTGGACTCGTTCAGATAATGAGCCGTGTGGTCTGGCCCAAAATACTGGGCCTCACATGCCGGAAGATCTCACGGAGCGAAACCACACCCGCACCAGAGTCGCCCCCACCACGCACGGGAAAACCTCGCAGGCAACCGGCCGCCTCCTCCTCCGCCGCCGCCGCCGTCGAAGCATCAGAAGCAGCCAGAGTAAGATGTCGTTCCGGGCGCGGGAGATTTACAAGAAGGTGGTGCGCCGCGTGGGCGGGGAGGGGAAGCTGCCGGCGGAGGTGATGGACACGGTGAAGAACATACTCCCGAATAGCAAGGTCGTCATGGGCCGGGCCAAGCGCGGCATCTTCGCCGGCCGCCACATCCAGTTCGGCAACAAGGTCTCCGAGGACGGCGGCAACAAGTATGCAAATTCTCACCCGCCTCTTCCCTCGTGCAATCTCTTCTGATCCATGCGCGCAGATATTCCGAACTGTAAGGCATATGTTCAGTCGTTGGAATGAGAAAAATGACGCGTTTGACGTTTCTTGAGATCATTTGAGGGGAGGGGACGTGACGAGTGTTGCCTATCTTGTTTGGGAATTTGAGTTGCGGAATGCTGCTTTTGTTAGTTCATGTTGCCACAAATCACTATGAGGAATGGAGGAAATACTGCTGAGGGGGTTGTGAGACGAAAGGGAGAGGTGTAGTGAGGCCACCGCCTGTATATATCTGCCCTAATTATGCCATAATAATCATAAGGTGTAGATAGTTAAATTCTACTCCCTCTGTAAACTAATATAAGACGTTTTAGATCACTAAGTAGTGATCTATATTAGTTTACAGAGGTAGTACTAATTGTTCAGTAATAAGGATTGATATTACATATCTGTTAGGACTGTTTTCTTGGATAGCTTGCACACTGGTTACATTTGCATTACCATCTCATTCACATGGCTGAGAGCTTTGGACCATTTGGCTTGAATTTTTTATGAATTGATCCAGCTATCTATATCTTCATGTCCACACAAGCACAAATGGACAGTCGGAAATTTCCTAATTATTGTTTTGATGCCTGTAGTTTCTACAGTTCTACTTGTATATTTCTCAAGGCACAAATTAATCTAATGTCTGGAGTAAATTCAGCCCTGAGTAAACTCACCTTCTTCTATGCCTCGTCGTCGCTCATGTTGACCGTGTGGCCGGCTGGCCCTTTCTCCTGGTCTGCGATCCCATCAGAATCGGCCTGTTCGAAACTGCCCTCGTTGATAGGAGGAGGCACGTCGTCGCGTTGAATCGCAGCAGCACATAAACGAACGATCTGACTGTGATGCTAATTGCGTGACTTCTGTCGTTTTTTAGGGGTACGTGACTTGTGGTAGGTTTCCAAGTCCATGGCCTTTTTTCTTCTGATGGTGAGCTCCGGCTTGGGTTTTCTTGGGCCTTTTGGCCTGCTATCTGATTTGGAATCCGCTATAGATAGGATACCGGGGGCCTGGCAAGCCTGCTATCTGATTTGGAATCCGCTATAGATAGGATACCGGGGGCCTGGCAAGTACCCTTTATGTTGCATGTGTTACAGGGGGCGGGGGATAGGCATGAGAGATGCTAGATTAGCTAGATATGTAAT
>NC_041383.1:260232611-260265690 GCF_002162155.2 Triticum dicoccoides
CATTAGATTGTTCAGCTGGGTAATTGATTTAGTTTCTTAACCAGCACCGACTTGAGAATTGGATGAGCTGAGGATCAAATCAGGCCTTGTTGGGATTCACTCCATTTTGTACTGGCTTTGATAGTTTGGATGAGAACGAGATGCATGCAATTCTTTGATGATTGGAATGTCAAGAGTCTAGAAGATTAGGCAGACTTCAATGATGTAACACCACACAGTATGGTAATACTAGAGTTATTTAATTGTCTGCCTTTTTTTTTGCTCGAAGATCATCAAGGAGAGAGGGGATGCTCAGCCCCAAGCAACAAATATTGTGGACGTACGGGTTGATAGCCACCAATCCCTTGGCGCCAGCCAAAGCGCAGGTTCTGGCCTCCTCCAGAATAGTTTGGATAAGAAGAGTAGCGGAGGGGCACGTGTTTTCGAAATTATAGGCATTCCTGTGCTTCCACAGATGCCATTTGACAAGGACGCCGAGCGAGGCTACACCTTTACACAGAGAAGTTGGAGATGCAGCCTAGAGTCCCACCAATCATAGAAGCTCTCATCACTCACAGGCAAGACCGAGGGAAACCTGCAGGCGGCGTACACCCCATGCCGAACACTATTAGGTCATGAAAACAGAGAAAGGAAACCCCTTCGTACTCATCAGTGTTATTTCTCAGAAAGCTGATCAGGGAAGTTAGCAAGCTGTTTACTTGCTTCAGCTACGTTATGCCACACTATTTGGTTCTGTAGCGATAATGATAAATCCAATCAAAGTTCAGTCATATTTAAAATGTGTGAAACAGAAATCGTATAATCTTGCAAAACCTCATTTATCTCCTTCCCAACCTTGCCACCAGGCCCAACACCGTTTTAAACTGTTAGTGTGGCCTCAAGATTCATTTGGTCCTTCATGATCCAATGTTATTAACTTCGCACACCTGTTTTTTGGAAGGAGAAGAGTAGGAGAACGATTCCAGTCACTCGTCTTATTCTTGATACATAAATCCAATTGTTCCTGGCAGGTACTTATTTTGTTTTAAAACTTGCAAACAAGTGTTTGCACATCTTATCATTGAGAGGAGAAGCAAAATAGTTAGACTAGTTGGGCAACAAACGCCAAGTCATAGACAGACAACACACATAACATAAACACCCTAGCTACTCATGGCAGTCATGCAGCCGGTAGTTTAAAAGCCTATCGCAATCACTCGGCCTTCTTGATTCCATTGGGCACTGTCAGGATGTCCTTGCTCACCCCTTGGAACACCCTGCTGTTCTGTTCACACCAGATGGACCAAACATTCAGGATGACCATGAAGTTGAAATCCTCTCTTCTAGCTTGGGGGTGCTTGTACATGGTCAACCACCGTGCAGGTGGGGTGGCAGAAGTGCGACCTGCCCAGCAGAGGATAAGGCCCCAAAGGTCTGTTGCCCACGAGCAGCTGATGGAGAGATGTTCCGCAGACTCTGATTCCTGTGAGCAGATACTTTTCTTGATGGTTTTTACTTGATTCAGTTATCATGTGGACTAACTCTTAGTTGGTTGATGAACTAAAGCACTGAACCACATTAATTCAGGAACTCCGTAAAATTTGGCCAGTGCAAAGCTGCTAATGATGACTGATCATCCTTGTAACTTTTTGGTTTGCAGCTTTTCATCATGTCTATAGCATCACAGTAATACTAGCCTACTAGGAGCTGCATTCTTGGATATCTTTAACAAAAGCGATAGTGTTACCATTTATCTTGGATGTCTAATTACGTGCTAGACAACCCAGAAATATCCTGGCAGCTTGCAAATTTTAAACAGTAACTGGTAATTATTTTACCATGTGGCTCAAGCCTTTCTTAAGAATCTCCCTACCTCCCTCCGATCTTTGTATTTTTAGCACCTTTTGCTTACAGAGCATTTTCTTTGTTCAGGTCAAGGCGAAACTGGAAGCCGAACGTTCAGGAGAAACGTCTTTTCAGTTATATTCATGACCGACACATTAGAGTCAAAGTAACCACTCATGCACTCCGGTGCATTGACAAAGCTGGCGGGATCGATGAATACCTCCTGAAGACACCTTACAACAAAATGGATACTGAGATGGGAATAGCCTGGAAGGCAAAGATTGAGAAGATGTATTCAGAGCTAGCTGGGATGGAAGTTGGCTTCTTCCCTCCCGAGGAAGAGGCTAAGATAAAGCAGGGTTTCGAGGAGGTTCGATCGGCCAAGAGAGAGTTCCGCAGCGGATCAAGAAGGGCTTTGGGTGTGGCAAACCAGAGTCAGCTAGAAGCAACTAAAGCTGATGATGACGAAACGACTGAAGTCGTGGATACAAATGAAGAGGTGTCTGATGTCGCAGAGAAGTCTTAGCTTGGACCTGCGTGCCATTATTAATGGTAAATGTGGTTCTGTAGCTTTTGTTTCAGGAATAATCATCATCCCTTTGTTGAACTTTACTTTATCCGCCAAATATGCTAACTGTTAGATATTGAAGACTTTGTTGGCATATCGGTGATAAATGACTTGCACAGTTCCACTCTGTTATCTCTGAAAGTTTCAAATATGTTACTAGAAAAGGGACACACAGTTGTTTTTATTTTATTTATTTATATTTGACTCATTATTGGTCCATTTGAACCCTCTCCACGGCATGGCAGACTGAAGTACTTTTAGGATATGCATTGTCTTGATGTCATCTTTACTTGTGATATCAAGTCACATAAGGGCAAAAAAATTTGTCTGCATAGGTGTTACAATGAATGTAAAATGTCATCTCCTTCATGCATTTTTTGTATTGGGTACCTGGGTCTAATTATCTGATTCTCCATAAGGCCATCATAAGAAATACTA
Source organism: Triticum dicoccoides (assembly GCF_002162155.2). Classification (NCBI taxonomy): domain Eukaryota; kingdom Viridiplantae; phylum Streptophyta; class Magnoliopsida; order Poales; family Poaceae; genus Triticum; species Triticum dicoccoides. The sequence continues at coordinate 260,235,442 of NC_041383.1, forward strand.
CATGTTACACTTATTCACATACGACTACAACTTAAAGAATCAATTTTAGATAGGCCATTTTCTAGCAAAGTTATGTTAGAACTGAGATACTCCTTTTCTTGCAGATAAAAAAAGGAAGAGAAACATTGATGTCCTTGACAAAACAATGGAAGGTTTTCATTTCATATAAACAGGGGAGAATATCTTGCAAGTCAGTGACCCCTTTTTCTCAGAACAGCAGTGTATCTTAGGCCTAACTGTCAAGGCTACCATCTACCCGGAGCACATCTCTGTGTTGCAATGACTTGTTAATTTCGTGGAAGTTTTGTACAAGCACTGAATTTGTAAGTGTCAGGATTGAGGTGTTCTCTTCCCAAGTTTTTCTAGCCCATTCAACTGAAATGTCGAAATAATCTATGCCTGACAGGATAAACGCTTATCAGCTGGAGTTGTAGCATCTGCTAGCTGATTTCTGTTACATCTCAAATACTTGGCACGTCATTGCTGTCATTGGTTTGGAACTTGTAGCCCTCTTTTGGAGATGTTGGTAGCTGTGGTTTTAGATGTACGCCTGGTGGTATGTTTAGCTGGTCTTTGCTGTTCCCGTTGATCTAGCAGTTTGGGGTATGTCCCAGATGACTAGGCTGATGCTTGTATGAACTTCTATATGGCTTCTTAATGAAAATCGTGGGGAAACCCCTCTCAAAAAAAAAAAAAAACTTGGCACGGTGTTTACTTAGCACTGACTGGGAACTAATACTAATAACTAAAAAAGCGAAAGAAGATTTGGATGAATAATTGGGTTGGAGTAAACTGTACTTCTGGCTGTTGGGCTCTTAACTAAGTTACTCCCTCCTTTCCAAATTACTCGTCGTGGTTTTAGTTCAAAAAGTTCAAATTTGAACTAAAACCACGACGAGTAATTTGGAACGGAGGGAGTATTTATTATTACATCGGATTTGTGCGCAGTTTGTCTTAATGTTTACTCTTCATATGACTGAATCTGCTTGTGATTTCATCTGTGAAAGACTCAAGATAGAATCATACTTAAGTGCTTGTTGACATATTATCAACAGGGAAGTTACATTGCCGGCTTCCAAATATGAACAAACATAAAAGGCCTGAAAGCAGCACGGCCATTATGTGGATCCATCTAGCCTAGCTTGGCGAGGACATCGCCGAGAACAGTCTTGGTCTCGCCGTAGTACTTCTCGGCCTCGGTGGGGCTCTTGATCTTGGCTGCATGGTCAAGCTGCAAACAAAACGGAGAAGCTCACACCTGTTAGTCCTGCAATTCTTCTTGAGAAAATGCTCAGGTTTGATGCAGTAAGAATTAAGATGGCCATGTTTCTGAAGAGACATAAGGTAGCTGAAATTGCGAGATGGTAGGTTTCTTACCCCGTCGAGGGTGGCGAAGAGCTTGCCGGTGAGGTCCTTGAGGTCCTTCTTCTCCTCCTTGGTGGTCTTGGAGGAGATGACGGTCTTGAGGTCATAGCGTAGGTAGGAGGCCCTGAGGCGGAGGTCGTTCATGACGTACGGCCATTGCTTCTTGTCGATGAGCGGCTTGAGGTTGAGGATGTCCTGGGCCGACTCCTTGGCCCGGACCGCCGCCTCCGCCGGTGGCAGCGGCTGCAGGTAGAACCGGTTCTTCAGGGGCAGGTCGAAGTCCCTTGCCTCGTCGGAGTTGTCCGTGCCGGCTGAACACACACCCAAATCATCCATCAGATCAGGCGTAAAATCATTATATATATATAGTCTACTAAAGCGAGCATAGTATGGTAGATGATGTACGAGCAGCTGGAGGCACTCACGGAGTCCACCGGAGAGCGGCGGCGGTGGGCCAACCTTGATGGCCGCGACGGTGCCGGCGTGCACCACCTGAGCGAACGCGCTGCCGACGACTCCGCTGGCCATGAGACCAAGGACCGCGCGGCGGCCGGCGGCCTCCGCCTCCGCCGACGACGCCCTCACGGTGAACCTGCTGGCGCGCCTGCCGGTCGGGCCTGGGAGACGCACGCCCTGCGACAGGCCGGTCATGGACGCCATGGTTTGCGCCATCTCAAGCTTTGCTTCTCTCTTCTCTTCTTGCCCTGTGTTTCTCTCTTATCCCTCTTGAGAAGCTAGCGATCTCTCGATCGAATGGCAAAAATATATGAGGAGGACGTGTAACGTGTTGCTGTCCTTTGCGGCGGGAAACCTTATCTGACTGGATAAGTTCGCGGCCAATGCGCGCGCGCCGTGTGGCGCGGCGCCTGACCTCCATTTGGATTGCGCCCTGGCCAATGAGTGCCAGACATGTGTCGACGGTGCTTGGGCTTCAGTTGGCCAGTAAGATTTCCTTGTTTTGTCACTTTGTTATATCTGGATAATTTCTTTTCCCAGCAAACACCATGGCCGATTTCTTTACCAGCATAGCATTTGAAATTTCACTTCACATCACTGCATTAATCATTGCGATGGATTATAGTAACTCATTAGTCCAACCAAGTTTTATTGAGTTATAAGTTGTTTTAACAGATTTTCCCTATATTCAATTGTTGTTTTCTCATGAAAAGACTATAAAAAGTAAGTTTACCACAACACAACTCAAGAGTCGCAGTCTATTTTTCAGATTCGCGTCGACCTAATCTATGTTTCTCGCCCTATTTCACCGGCGATGTGGCGGACTTGCATCGATAGATCACAATGTGAGCTAGAGAGACCATTCCTCACCCGACTTCCTAAGATTGGCGCCAACACCTCCGCCAATGTCATTGGTTTTCTTTTTCGTCGCCGACATCCTATGAGGAAGCTTAGGGTCTTAGGGTTTGCAATGGATTCAACCCTGACCTCAATTGTCCAGGTGGTCGTGAAGTTGTGGCCTAGTAGGGCGCGGTGACAGTGGCGGATCCAGGATTTGAAGTTACCAAGGGCGAACTTTTAAAGAAAAAAAATCTAAGCCACAATATAATCAAGAAAAATAGTTGGCCAAGAGTATGCATGCAGGAAAGACTATCAACACAATAAATTTATCTAAGTAATTTTATTCTCAAGAAGTAGGCAAAAAATTGTAACACAAAAAAAAATCACATAAAGGCTAACTTGGACTTCCGCTGGTTAAATCTTCCATGCGTTACCCCAAATATTTATTCTTCTAGTCCATTAGGTACCTGAAACATGTAAAAACAATCAGATTAATCTAAATCACAGCATAGTATGCCATTTGTTTAAACAAAAGATAAGACAACTGTTTACCATTAAGTTGTAGTTATACGTGGAGGATTTGGAAGATGGCCTCTACGATCCCTTAGGCCATGAAAATGTTCGATAATCTTCTTGTCTTCAATGCCAGCAAATATATCTCGCTCAACATAGCAAACCATCATATCATTCAACCATTCATCACCTATCTTGTTTCTCAAATATGTTTTTATTATATTCATGGATGAGAAAGCCCTTTCAACTGATGCAGTCGCAACCGGCAATATCAATGTGAGTTTGATGAGTCGGTAAACCAATGGGAAACGCAAATACTCCCTAGTTTGAACTAACTTGACAGAGAGACTTGATAGACTATCACAACCACAAAAAACATGTGATCTTTTCATCACATCAATGTATATGTCAAGCTGACCACTCAAAATTGCCGTTCTTCTGGATCAAAGTCTGCTGAGTAAATGCTTGCAAGCTCAGTTATCTTGTCATGGTCAAAGCTACTGAATGAGTCTCTAGGATCTAGACATGAAATGCAAATCAATAATCTGGTTGTTGTTTCACTAAATCGATTGTTCACCTCGGCTATGTTTTCTATCAATCACCTCATTGAATATTTCTACCTTGTAGTGATGGAAGCAAGTAACTGACTTACGTGAACTCCTTGGATAACCCCTTGCTGAAATATTATCATTCATATTTGGCACCGGTATATCTCTCTGAACACAAAATGCAGTTACAGCCTCCAAAAGTGGCTCCCACCCTTCATCCCTCAGATGCCGCAATAACCTTTTCACAGAGAGAATCATGTTCATTGCACTGACTATGTTTTGGTCCTTTTGTTGCAATGCTTGTGACAAATCATTAGTCAGACCAAGCACTTTAATCATCAAGTGCAATATGATACGAATTCAAAGACTTCCATTTGTTTCATCAAACTTGAAGCTTTGCCTTTGTTGTCGTCATTTTCTCCATCTAAACAAATAGCATGTAGCACTTGGATCACCGAGTCCCACATTTGATAGATACGAACTAGAGTTCTCTGGTGTGATCCCCAACGTGTATCACCAGGTCGTGCTATTATTGTCTCTTGATGTTTGCCCCTTCCTTTCATAATCTCCCCATCTCCAATTGGAGTACAATCTTGTCATGATGTTTTTGTAGCAGCGCATCTTTTCTTCTACAAGATGCACTTACCGTGGTCACAAGGATATTTGTATAGCCAAAGAAATCACTAACAGCAAGAACTCCTTTCACAACAGCCACAACCACTAGTTGAAGTTGATGGGCAAAACAATGTACATAAAATGCATGAGGATTATCATTTAGCACAAGTTTCTTTAAGCCATTAATTTGCCCACGCATATTTGAGGCTCCATCATATCCTTGCCCTCTCAGCCTAGACATTCTCAAATTATGGGTGGCAAACACTTTATCCAAAGATCATTTGAGAGAAGCAGATGTGGTGTCAACAACATGCTCAACACAAAGCAGCATTTCTAAAGTCTCCCCTTGCTTATTCAAGAACCTCAAAATCACAATCATTTGCTCCTTGATTGACGCATCATGGGATTCATCAACAAGAAGTGAGAATTGACCATCCCCAAGCTCATTCATCATGACTTCAATAGTTTTTTCTGCACAAGCTTGCACCAATTGCTTCTGAATTTCATGAGAAGTCATCTGGTGATTTCCAGGAGCATTATCAAAGAGAACATCAGCTGCATCCTTACATCTTTGAGCATACCACTCTAACATCTCAAGGAAATTACCCTTATTTCTCGAATTCTTAGACTTGACGTGACCATGAAAAGCAAGACCTTGCCTAAGCAGAAACCTTACAACACCAACAACAACCAACAATCGGTTCTGGTATTCAATATGTGCCTTCTCAGTTTGAGTAGTCATTGCATATGTCACACTTTGTTTCTGTTTTTTAAAATCTTCATAATGCCTTCTTGAACTGTTGTGAGCACTATTTGTTGAACCTACATGGAGCCTGAAGTTTTCAATTGCTTTCTTCCAGTTCGTATACCCAGTCTTGGTGAAGACTTCAGCCCCAAACTTTGAACTGATTGTTGGTTTCTTGAAAAGAAAACAGTGAAAACAGTAAGCAGCTTTTTTGGCTACACTATACTCTAGCCAATCAAACTCCTTGTACCATATTTCTCTAAATACCCTGCCATCTTCATTGCGTTCAAAAATCATGATCTTTAGGCTGACATGCACCTTTCGAGATATACGCCCTTCTCACTACATCTCTGATTTCTGGGGTAGCATACTCTTCAATTTGTTTCCGAAGGCCAGGATCAGGTTCAATGTCAGTTGTGTAAGGGCATATTTATCCCCAAGATGTTTTGGTGATTGATGACAATGCTTGTGCGGACTAATCGTGTGCGTTAAGTTCTTTCAGAGATTCATCCATTGGCACGAGACGATTACCTCCCCTCGGTGTTTTATTCAAGACGGTGTAGCTCCTTCGTTTCGTTGTTGGTGGACTAGTTTCGTAGGAGTCACCGTACTATCAAGAGGGGATCCGTTTTGGTAAGGCTAGGGTGGAATCAACACGTACACATCCATATCACACCCGACGCTTTCCTTCCGCTTCATTGGAGTTGCCTTTTCCCATGTGTTTGCCTTGTCTTGCCCCAGCGGTAGTACCGCGGTTCACAGCGGTAGTACCGCCGAAGCACTCAAGCGGTAGTACCGCTCCCCAAGCGGTAGTACCGCTCCCCAAGCGGTAGTACCGCTCTCCGAGCGGTAGTACCGCTTGTGGTCTTCGGTCGTAGTACCGCAGTTGTTCCGGGCTACTACCGCCTCGATTCGAGAACGATGTTTTTTGTGTCGGGTTTTATGGTACTAAGTGCGGTAGTAGTGGCGGTAGTACCGCTCCAAGCAGTAGTACCGCGCCTACTCCCACGGTAGTACCGCTCTGGGGCCAGGTCCCTAACCTCTTCATCAGCGCGGCAGTACCGCTGGGTGAGAGCGGTAGTACCGCCCTCAGCGGTAATACCGCCTTCAGCGGTAGTACCGCCCTGCCCAAGCGGTAGTACCGCTTTGTGCGTGGCTGTTCAGTGGGGCAACGGTTGGATTGGTTCCCCCACTATATAAAGGTGTCTTCTTCCCCAAAGTTGAGTTACCTCTTTCCCCCAAAGCTCCATTGTTGCTCCAAGCTCCATTTTCGCCCGATCTCTCCCCCTAGCCAATCAAACTTGTTGATTTGCTCGGGATTGGTTGAGAAGGCCCGGATCTACACTTCCACCAAGAGAAATTTGATTCCCCCCCACTTATCCCTAGCGGATCTTGTTACTCTTGGGTGTTGAGCATCCTAGACGGTTGAGGTCACCTCGAAGCCATATTCCATTGTGGTGAAGCTTCGTGGTGTTGTTGGGAGCCTCCAAGTGTTGTGGAGATAGCCCCAATCTTGTTTGTAAAGGTTTGGTCGCCGCCTTCAAGGGCACCAATAGTGGAATCACGGCATCTCGCATTGTGTGAGGGGGTGAGGAGATTACGGTGGCCCTAGTGGCTTCTTGGGGAGCATTGTGCCTCCACACCGCTCTAACGGAGACGTACTTCCCCTCAAAAGGAAGGAACTTCGGTAACACATCCTCGTCTCCACCGGCTCCACTCTTGGTTATCTCGTGCCTTTACTTTTGCAAGCTTACTTGTGTTGTATCTATTGCTTGCTTGTGTGCTAGTTGTATTTGCATCATATAGGTTGTCCACATAGTTGCACATCTAGACAACCTATTTCGTTGCAAGGTTTAAATTGTTAAAGAAAAGTCTAAAAATTGTTAGTTGCCTATTCACCCCCCCCCCTCTAGTCAACTATATCGATCCTTTCAATTGGTATCAGAGCCTTGTCTCTTTCTTAAGGACTTTGTCGTCCGAAGAGTATGGTTGACACCAACGACGGTGCGGAGGAGCACTCCTGTGTGAATCCTATCTCGTCTTCGGCCGAAGGGGGAACCTCGGTCTCACGTGAGGAATTCAATGTGGCTTTAGACAGATTGAAAACCTCCATGACGGCCGAGGTTAAAAGCATGTTTTCTGAATTCCTAGAAGGACTTAAACTATCCACCTCGCCAATGAAAGTGGGTGATCCCACTAACAAGGTGACGGATGCTACCTCCGACAAAGGGGAAGCTAATAGTGAAAAAGGTCCTTCTACTAGTGGTAGAAATGGCTCCGGCATCTTTGCCCATGTGGAACCTCCTACTTATGGTGGACCGATTCCTACTACTCATTTAAATCATGCCGGTCCTCCTCCTAAGATTGTGAAAAATGAGGATTTTGATGCTTGGGTTTATCGTTTCAAGCGTCATTTAAAGCATGTGAATACTAATCTTTGGAGAATTATAGAAGAAGGTTTCTATCCACATGACCCAAGCAACTTGACCCCTCGAGAAGCCGTGGATAATCAATTCAATGAAAGTGCTCTCTTCATCATCCAAGATGCAATCCTTCCCGAAGATCTCCCTCATCTTCATCCTCATGCCATGGCTAAAGACGCATGGAAATGTGTTGTGTCTCTCTATCGAGGAAGTGCTAGAATTCAACGCTCCAACTATGAAGTGGTGCAAGATGAAGCCAATGAGTTTGCAATGAAAGAAGATGAAGAACCTCGTGAGCTCTTTCAAAGAGTGACCAAACTCGCGGTCGCACTCCGAGATCATGGGAGCAAGGACACGGATGACAACTGGATCAAGCGCAAGTTCCTCAAGGCCATGATGCTCTACAACAAGGCCATGTACTCCGTCATTCGTCAAAGACCGGACTTCCACTCCATGACCTCAGGTGAAGTGTTGGATGAGTTCGTTGCAATGAGCATCTTGGACAAGACCGCCGACAATGTGGTGCTCCGTTCTCAAAGGGCAAAGAAGCCCAATCTTGCCTTGAAGGCCAAGGTTAGTGTGGAAGAAGAAGAAGAAGAGGAAGATGAGGAGAGCAACCCCGAAGACACGAAGTATGATTATCATGAGCACATGGCTCTTGCCTCAAGACAATTTTGGAGTAAGAAGAATACAAGACCCAACTTCAACAAGAACAACTCAAGTGGCCTCAAGGGCAAGCAACGAGTTAGAACTTGTTTCAACTGCGGCCATGTGAGCCATTTCGTTGCGGATTGTCCTTACGAGAAGTGGGAAGACAATGGTGGCAAGTTCATCCGAAAAGACAAAGCCAAGTCCTTCCCCAACAAGAACAACTTCACCAAGAAGACTCCTACTCGCGGGTTGGTGGTTCAAGAAGAATACCGTGAGGATGACGGATGATGAAGATAGTGAAACAATGGCCATGGCATCCGTTGCCATTGTCACAACTCCCCGGGTGTCTCTTTTCGTTTCACCCAACGAGAACATCACCGCCAAGTGCCTCATGGCTAAGGCCACCAACAAGGTAGCCCCCAACATCAAAACCATCATTATTCCTAATCCTCCTTCAACGGATGACTTTGGTAATGGTAAGGGGCCTAATGAGGAGGTAAATGAATTTGAGTCCTTCATGAGTAAGCTCAAGGGCAAATCCAAGAAGCACTTCATTGCTCTCTTGGAACAACTTGGTGAAGCCAATGACATGATAGAGGCTCACGAAGAAACCATCTCTAAGATGGAAGGTCATAGTCGTGACTATGCCGATGAGATATGGGATCTATCTAATGCTCTTGAGGAAGAGCGTGGGCATCGTTTGGCTCTTGAGGAGTCACACAACGATGACCATGCCAAATGAAAGAAAGATCTTGATCGTGATCTTGTTGTGTATCGTGTCCTAACTTCCGAGAAGGCTAAACTTGGGGTTGATCATGCTAGACTCAAGGAGGAGTTTGATGTACTTGACAAGGCTCATAAGGTCTTGAAAGGTGCTCATGCAAACCTCAAGGAGTCTCATGCTCAACTCCAAGTTAAGCTAACCAAGGAAAATGCCACATTTCCTCACATGGTCTTAATTGATAATGCAAATGCTACTAACCCATGTTGTGAGCATGTGCATCTTGTGGAGGAGATTGCCAAGTTGAAGGAACAACTCGAGAAAGGTCTTGTGTCATGCATACAAGGCGAGAAGAACCTAAATGACCTTTTGAGCAATCAAAAGGAAGTTGTAGGCAAGGAGGGAGTTGGGTTCTCACCCAAGTCCAAGAACAAGAAGAAGAACAAGGAGAAGAATAGCAAGATCAATCGTCCTCCCCCGCTCAAGCAAACCTTTGTGAAGGAGGGAGAGGGTGCTCCTAAGGAGAAGAAGAACAATGCGAAGAGTGGTGATGCCAAAGAGCGCAAAGTCATCTCTCCCAACAAAGCCGGCGACTTTAACCCCTCTTATGTGTTGTGCCGTGCTAGTGATGGGCATGTTTATGCTAAATTTGTTGGTTCTTCTTATGAGTACATTGAATGGTCTATTTGGGTTCCTAAGACCCTTGTTACTAACATCAAAGGACCCATTACTCAATGGGTACCTAAAACCAAGCATTGATCTCTTGTAGGTGTTTGCTTCCGGTGGGGGATCATGGTTGCTCGATAGTGGAGCAACAAATCATATGACCGGGAGCAAGGACTTGGTGGTGGACGTGCACAAGATCCCATCTATGCCCACCAATGTCGAATGGGGTGATGCCTCTCATTCTAAGGTATTGGGTCTTGGCAAGGTTGTCATTTCTCATGATCTAACGATCGAGAAAGTCATGCTTGTTGAGTCCCTTGCGTTCAATTTACTTTCCGTTCGTCAACTCGCACTCATGGGCTTTGCCACCTTCTTTGATATTGATACCGTGGCCCTCTTGTGGAGCAAGACTCTTAAAGTAGCCTTTGTTGGGCATGTCGAGAACGGTCTTTATGTGATTAACTTTTCGGAGCAACCCACTAAGACCGCGACATGCCTAATGGCTAAAGTTGATGTGGGATGGCTTTGGCATCGCTATTTAGCCCACGTCAATATGAGATCTTTGCAAAGTCTTCTCAAGGGGGACCATGTCCGTGGACTAACGAATGTTAGTTTTGCTAAAGATCGTGCTTGCGGTGCTTGTATCGAAGGAAAGCTTCATGAGATGGCTCACCCTCCCACGACTATCATCTACTCGAAGAGACCCTTGGAGCTCCTGCACATGGACCTTTTTGGGCCTCCATCCTTTGATAGTATTGGGGGTAGAAAGTATTGCTTGGTGATTGTGGATGATTATTCAAGATACACTTGGGTATACTTCTTCAAGAGGAAGAGTGAGACTCAACAAACCGTCATCGACTTTGCAAATGAAGCTCACCGTCAACATAATGCAAAGATCTTGACAATAAGAAGTGACAACGGCACCGAGTTCAAGAACTACACCTTGCATGCGTTTCTTAGTGATGAGGGGATCAAGCATCAATATTCAGCACCATATACCCCTCAACAAAATGGTGTTGCAGAGAGGAAGAACCGGACGTTGATGGATGCGGCAAGGACCATGATGGCGGAGTTCAAATCTCCATACAACTTTTGGGCCGAAGCCATCAACACTGCATGTCATGCATCCAATCGGCTCTACCTCCACAAAGGCTTGAACATGACTCCTTATGAGATACTCACCGGGAACAAGCCCAATCTCAAGTACTTCCGGGTGTTCGGGTGTAAGTGTTTCATTCTTAAGAAAGGTGTTCGTTTGTCTAAATTTGAGGCTAGAGCTTATGAGGGCATATTTGTTGGTTATGCTACAAACTCTCATGCTTACCGTGTTCTCAACAAGTCCAACGAACTCATTGAGGAGACGTGTAACATGGAGTTTGACGAAAATAACGGCTCCCAAGTGGAGCAAAGTGGTACTTGTGATGTAGGTGATGAAATTCCTCCCCAAGCCATAAGAAGAATGGGTATTGGTAATATTCTACCCATTGAGGAACCCCTTGTGGCCGAAGGAGAAGGACAATGCTCCACTTCAGTGGAGCCATCACCTACTCAAGACCCACACGCTTCCGAAGAACAAAGTGTAGGCCCTCAACCTCGGGAGCAAGACCAAGGGTAAGATCAATCTCAAGATGGTGGTGAACCTCCAAATGATGCCCAAGGTCAAGTTCTCCCCCTCGAGCAAGTTCAAGATCATGAGCAAGCTCAAGATCAAGAACAAGCTCATGACGACGCTCAAGATGATCAAGTGAACCCTCCTCCTTCGACATCCGAGGAGGAATTAGAGCGTCGTGCCGCGAAGATTGCTTCCAAACTCACCACCAAAGGTCATCTCATGGAGAATGTGGTTGGAAGCCTAAGAAAGGGGGTAAGCACTCGTAGACAATTAGCAAACTATTGTGAACATCACGCGTTTGTCTCTTGTGTTGAACCCCATAAGGTCTATGAGGCGCTCGAAGACTCGGATTGGCTCAATGCCATGCATGAAGAACTCAACAACTTCGAGTACAACAAGGTGTGGAGGTTGGTGCCAAGGCATTCCGGGAACCATAACATCATTGGAACCAAGTGGATCTTCAAGAACAAGCAAGATGCTCATGGGAACATCATTCGCAACAAGGCAAGATTGGTAGCACAAGGCTACTCCCAAGTCGAGGGTATCGACTACGGTGAAACCTTTGCTCCTGTTGCTCGCCTTGAATCCATTCGTTTGTTGATTGCTTATACTTCCCATCACAACTTTAAGTTGCAACAAATGGATGTGAAAAGTGCTTTTCTGAATGGTCCTATTAATGAGTTGGTCTATGTCAAGCAACCCCCCGGGTTCGAGGATCCCTACTTTCCGGATCATGTGTATCAACTCGATAAGGCACTCTATGGCCTTAAACTAGCCCCACGTGCGTGGTATGACCACCTTACCGAGTTGTTACAAGATCGTGGATTTGAAGTGGGGCTAATCGATCCCACTCTTTTTACTAAGAAGGTCAAAGGGGAGTTGTTTGTATGCCAACTATATGTTGATGACATTATCTTTGGTTCCCCTAACAAAGCTTTCAATGAGGAATTTGCCGCTCTCATGACCTCCAAGTTCAAGATGTCTTTGATGGGAGAGTTGAAGTTCTTCCTTGGTTTTGACATCAAACAAAGAAGAGAAGGAACCTTCATCAACCAAGCCAAATACACTCAAGACATGCTAAAAAGATTCAAGCTAAGTGATGTCAAGCCGGCTACTACTCCAATGCCCACCAAGTGCCAACTTGACATTGATCCCAATGGCAAAGCGATGGATAAAAAGGTATATCGCTCCATGATTGGCTCCTTGCTTTACCTTTGTGCATCTAGACCGGATATCATGTTGAGTGTGGGGATATGTGCACGGTTTCAAGCCGCACCGAAGGAAAGTCACTATGTGGCGGTCAAGCGAATCTTTCGATATTTGGCTCATACCCCAAACTTTGGCTTATGGTACCCAAGAGGGGCAAACTTCAAGCTTGAAGGATTTACAGATTCCAATTGGGCGGGAGACAAAGTGGATAGGAAGTCCACTTCCGGAGGGTGCAAGTTTCTTGGGTGCTCTTTGGTGAGTTGGTCTTCCAAAAAGCAAAGTTGTGTGTCTCTCTCGTCCACCGAAGCGGAATATGTGGCGGCCGGTAGTTGTTGTGCACAATTTTTATGGATGAGGCAAACTTTAAAGGAATACGGTGTCATTTGTGACAAAGTGCCTCTTTGGTGTGACAACCAAAGTGCCATCAAGATTTCTCTCAACCCGGTGCAACACTTCAAGACGAAGCATATTGAGATTCGGTATCATTTCATCCGGGATCACATTAGGCGAGGGGAGATCGAGCTCAAGTATGTCAACACTCATGATAACCTTGCAGATATTTTCATGAAGCCCTTGGATGAAGCAAGATTTCGCGAGTTAAGGCATGAGCTAAATATCATTGATTCGAGCAATGTGACTTGAACCCTTGCACACCCCACCTCACTCAACTTGGTGTCTAGCTTAGATGTAGGCATGTATATAGGGGGAGTGTTGTTCTCTCAATGAACTCTCCCTCCCCCCATTATGCATAAAACGATCAACTCTTTCACATTAGCCATTTTTTGATGGTACGTGTGCTTCAAAGACGAGTTTTGGTCATGGGCCCAAGGATAATTCTTCGCGGTGCCATACCAATTGACTCAAACATAGGTGGCTCCGGTCACCGCCCTCTCTTGAGAGAGGCCAGAGCTCGCTCTGTTTCGTGTGGTTGTTTTTTTAGAGTGGGTTCTGGGCCGTTGTTAGTGTGTGTGTTGCCTTGTTGGTCTTCTCTTTCCCTTAGCCTTGCTTTCTCATCTCTTTGGTGCTTTAGCCGCTAGTCTAGAAGCTTTTTTTGGTTGCTGAGCGGTACTACCGCTGGTGGCGAGCGGTACTACTGCTCCAAGCGGTACTACCGCTCTCCAGCGCGGTACTACCGCTGTGAGGCGCGGGCAGGGGGAGTTTCTTCTCCCCCATACCCATTCGCACACCCCCTTGCTCTGTTCCCCTCTCTTCAGCAACCGGCACCGCGGGAGGGCTCCGGCGGATCTCCCTCTCCGGGGCGTTCCTCTCCATTTCCTTCGGTGGAGTCGATCCCCACCTTGTCCTCTTGCCATGGATGCCGGTATTGTCCCCGTTCCCTTTTTCTTCGTGTCTAGATTTCCAATCTAGCATCTTAGGGGCAATAGCAGTTGCATCTCTAGATTTTTGGCCAGATCTAGTCTTGAGTAGGATGGAGAATGCTTCTAGACAGTTTGGATTGGTGTTTAGTTGGAGCATTTTTGAATTTGGTAGGACGGTAGTGCCGGATCTGACCACGGCAGTGGGAAACTGTTGCTTCCCCGTCTCGAGTGGTACTACCGCTCTCTCCAGAGCGGTTCTACCGCTTGGAGCGGTACTACCGCTCTCTCCAGAGCGGTACTACCGCTTTGAGCGGTTCTACCGCTCACGGGTCACGGTACTACCGCCCTCTACCAGTTTCCACCATGCTCTTACCTCTCAGTGATCTCTTTGCACGTGTTCTGTGGCTTATGCTCGTTCTTTCTGGTTGTTTGCGTGTTCTTGTGTGTGGTTCCAGGTGATGAGGTTCCTGAGCATCAGGCTCGTCGTGTTAACCCCGGTCGTGCCACGTCCAAGCGCTACCGCACCACTGGGTCTGCCGGAGGTTCTTCAAGTGCTCCACCTCCACCTCAACTCCAGAAGAAGCCTGGTGTCAAGCCGAAGCCAGGCAAAACTGTGCCAGAAATGCCGCCCAAGGAGTTCTGGGCAAGGCGTCGCCGCAACCCGTATGATGCAGACCAAGATCCCACTTTGGTCAACCGTCCGTTCTGGAATAGGTTCCAGTTTGCCATCTTCTTTGATGTTCTCAAAGCCAAGAAGAACCTCTATGTCAACATGCACTCCATCGGCACCAACCATATGGAGAAGGATCCTGAATACTTTGGTGAAGCTCTTCAGATGTGCACTCAACTGAACATTCTTGGGATCATGCAATTCAATAAAGATTATGATGCTGATATTGTGGCCCAATTCTATGCCACGGTTCATCTCGGGACTGATGAGGACAGGACACTGACTTGGATGACAAATGGCAAGTTGCTTTCAGTCAAGTGGAAAGCTTTCATAGAGTTGATTGGGGTGCAAGATCTAGGTCTTGAGTCTCCTGTCGGTTTTCATCCACACCGCCGCACCAACGCCACTCACAAGCAAGCTCTATGGCCCTTCTGCACTTTGAGGATCAACCCTGAGACGAAGAAGGAAACTTATGAGCTGCCTGCTGTTGGGGAACGTAGTAATTTAAAAAATTTCCTACGCACACGCAAGATCATGGTGATGGCATAGCAACGAGAGGGGAGAGTGTTGTCCACGTACCCTCGTAGACCGTAAACGGAAGCGTTAGCACAACGTGGTTGATGTAGTCGTACGTCTTCACGATCCGACCGATCCAAGCACCGAACGTACGGCACCTCCGAGTTCAGCACACATTCAGCTCGATGACAATCCCCGGGCTCCGGTCCAGCAAAGCTTCGGGGATGAGTTCCGTCAGCACGACGGCGTGGTGACGATGATGATGTTCTACCGGCGCAGGGCTTCGCCTAAACTCCGCGACGATATGACCGAGGTGGAATATGGTGGAGGGGGGCACCGCACATGGCTAAGGAACGATCCATAGATCAACTTGTGTGTCATGGGGTGCCCCCCTGCCCCCGTATATAAAGGAGCAATGGGGGAGGAGGCCGGCCCTAGGAGGGGGCGCGCCAAGTGTGGAGTCCTACTAGGACTCCCTAGTCCTAGTAGGATTCCACCTCCCTTGTTGGAGTAGGAGAAGGGGAAAGAGGGGGATAGGAAGAAGGAAAGGGGGGCTGCGCCCCTTGTCCAATTCGGACCAGAGGGGGGGCGCAGGCCTCCTTCCTTTTGGCCTCTCTCCTCTATTCCCGTATGGCCCAATAAGACCCATATACTCCCCGGCGAATTCCCGTAACTCTCCGGTACTCCGAAAAATACCCGAATCACTTGGAACCTTTCCGAACTCCGAATATAGTCGTCCAATATATCGATCTTTAGGTCTCGACCATTTCGAGACTCCTCGCCATGTCCCCGATCTCATCCGAGACTCCGAACTCCTTCGGTACATCATCAAAACTCATAAACTCATAATATAACTGTCATCGAAACCTTAAGCGTGCGGACCCTACGGGTTCGAGAACTATGTAGACATGACCTAGAACTATTCTTGGTCAATAAAAAATAGCGGAACCTGGATGCCCATATTGGCTCCTACATATTCTACGAAGATCTTTATCGGTCAAACCGCATAACAACATACTTTGTTCCCTTTGTCACCGGTATGTTACTTGCCCGAGATTCGATCGTCGGTATCTAATACCTAGTTCAATCTCGTTACCGGCAGGTCTTTTTACTCGTTTACGTAATGCATCATTCCATAACTAACTCATTAGCTACATTGCTTGCAAGGCTTATAGTGATGTGCATTACCGAGAGGGCCCAGAGATACCTCTCCGACAATCGGAGTGACAAAACCTAATCTCGAAATACGCCAACCCAACATGTACCTTTGGAGACACCTGTAGTACTCTTTTATAATCACCCAGTTACGTTGTGATGTTTGATAGCACCCGAAGTGTTCCTCCGGTAAATGGGAGTTGCATAATTTCATAGTTACAAGAACATGTATAAGTCATGAAGAAAGCAATAGCAATATACTAAACGATCAAGTGCTAGGCTAACAGAATGGGTCATGTCAATCACATCATTCTCCTAATGATGTGATCCCATTAATCAAATGACAACTCTTTTGTCCATGGTTAGGAAACATAACCATCTTTGATAAACGGGCTAGTCAAGTAGAGGCATACTAGTGACACTATGTTTGTCTATGTATTCACACATGTATTATGTTTCCGGTTAATACAATTCTAGCATGAATAATAAACATTTATCATGATATAAGGAAATAAATAATAACTTTATTATTTCCTCTAGGGCATATTTCCTTCAGTCTCCCACTTGCACTAGAGTCAATAATCTAGTTCACATCATCATGTGATTCAACACCAATATTCACATCTGTATGTGATTAACACCCAAATTTCACATTGTCATGTGACCAACACCCAAAGGGTTTACTAGAGTCAATAATCTAGTTCACATCGCTATGTGATTAATACCCAAAGAGTACTAAGGTATGATCATGTTTTGCTCGTGAGAGAAGTTTAGTCAACGGGTCTGTCACATTCAGAGCCGTATGTATTTTGCAAATATTCTATGTCTTCAATGCTCTGCACGGTGCTACTCTAGATAATTGCTCCCACTTTCAATATGTACCTAGATTGAGATTTAGAGTCATCTGGATTGGTGTAAAAGCTTGCACCGATGTAACTCTTTATGACGGGCTCTTTTATCACCTCCATAATCGAGAAATATTTCCTTAGTCCTCACTAAGGATATTCTTGACCAATGTCCAGTGATCTACTCCTAGATTACTATTGTACTCCCTTGCCAAATTCAGAGCAAGGTATACAATAGGTCTGGTACATAGCATAGCATACTTTATAGAACCTATGACTAAGGCATAGGGAATGACTTTCATTCTCTTTTCTAATTTCTGTTGTGGTCGGGATTTGAGTCTTACTCAATTTCACACCTTTGCAACACAGGCAAGAACTCTTTCTTTGACTGTTCCATTTTGAACTATTTCAAAATCTTGACAATGTATGTACTTATTGAAAAACTTATCAAGCGTCTTGATCTATCTCAATAGATCTTGATGCTCAATATGTAAGTAGCTTTACTGAGGTCTTTCTTTTAAAAAACTCCTTTCAAACACTCCTTTATGCTTTGCAGAATAATTCTACATTATTTCCGATCAAACAATATGTTATTCACATATACTTATCAGAAATGTTGTAGTGCTCCCACTCACTTTCTTGTAAATATAGGTCTTTCCAAAAGTCTGTATAAAACCATATGCTTTGATCAACTCATCAAAGCGTATATTCCAACTCCGAGATGCTTGCACCAGTCCATTGATGGATCGTTGGAGCTTGCACATTTTGTTAGTACCTTTAGGATTAACAAAACCTTCTGGTTGCATCATATACAACTCTTCTTTAATAAATCCATTAAAGAATGTAGTTTTGACATCCATTTGCCAGATTTCATAGCATGTGGCAATTGCTAACATGATTCGGACAGACTTAAGCATCGCTACAGTTGAGAAAATCTCATTGTAGTCAACACCTTGAACTTGTTGAAAACCTTTCGCAACAAGTCGAGCTTAGTAGATAGTAACACTACTATCAGTGTCCGTATTCCTCTTGAAGATCCATTTATTTAACATGGCTTGCTGATCATCGAGCAAATCAATCAAAGTCCATACTTTGTTCTCATACATGGATCATATCTCAGATTTTATGGCCTCAAGCCATTTCGTGGAATCTGGGCTCATCATCGCTTCCTCATAGTTCGTAGGTTCATCATGGTCTAGTAACATGACTTCCAGAATAGGATTACTGTACCACTCTGGTGCGGATCTTACTCTGGTAGACCTACGAGGTTCGGTAATAACTTGATCTGAAACTTCATGATCATCATCATTACCTTCCTCACTAATTGGTGTAGGAATCATAGGAACTGATTTCCAATAAGGGAGCAGGTACAATTACCTCATCAAGTTCTACTTTCCTCCCACTCACTTCTTTCGAGAGAAACTTCTATCTCTAGAAAGGATCCATCTTAGCAACTAATAACTTGCCTTCGGATCTGTGATAGAAGGTGTACCCAACAGTTCCTTTTGGGTATTCTATGAAGACACACTTCTCCGATTTGGGTTCGAGTTTATCATGTTGAAAACCTTTTTCATATAAGCATCGCAACTCCAAACTTTAAGAAACGACAACTTTGGTTTCTTGTCAAACCACAGTTCATAAGGCGTCGTCTCAACGGATTTTGATGGTGCCCTATTTAACGTGAATGCGGCCGTCTCTAAAGCATAACCCCAAAACGATAGTGGTAAATCAGTAAGTGACATCATAGATCGCACCATATCTAGTAAAGTACGATTACGACGTTCGGACACACCATTTCGTTGTGGTGTTCCGGGTGGCGTAAGTTGCGAAACTATTCCACATTGTTTTTAATTGAAAACCAAACTCGTAACTCAAATATTTGTCTCCGCGATCAGATCGCAGAAACTTTATTTTCTTGTTACGATGATTTTTCCACTTCACTCTGAAATTCTTTGAACCTTTCAATTATTCCAGACTTATGTTTCATCAAGTAGATATACCCATATCTGCTTAAATCATTTTGTGAAGGTCAGAAAATAATGATACTTGCCACGAGCATCAACACTCATTGGATCGCATACATCGGTATGTATTATTTCCAATAAGTCAGTAGCTTGTTCCATTGTTCCGGAGAACGGAGTTTTAGTCATCTTGCCCAAAAGGCACAGTTCGCAAGTACCAAGTGATTCATAATCAAGTGATTCCAAAAGCCCATCAGTATGGAGTTTCTTCATGCGCTTTACACCGATATGACCTAAACGGCAGTGCCACAAATAAGTTGCACTATCATTATTAACTTTGCATCTTTTGGCATCAATATTATGAATATGTGTATCACTACGATCGAGATCCAACAAACTATTTTCATTGGGTGTATAACCATCGAAGGTCTTATTCACATAAACAGAATAACAATTATTCTTTAACTTTAAATTAATAACCGTATTGCAATAAACATGATCAAATCATATTCATGCTCAACGCAAACGCCAAATAACATTTATTTAGGTTTAACATTAATCCCGAAAGTATAGGGAGTGTGCGATGATGATCATATCTTGAAACTACTTCCAACACTCATCGTCACTTCCCTTTTAACTAGTCTCTGTTTATTCTGTAACTCCTGTTTCGAGTTACTAATCTTAGCAACCGAACAAGTATCAAATACTCAGGGGCTACTATAAACACTAGTGAGGTACACATCAATAACCTGTATATCAAATATACCCTTGTTCACTTTGCCATCCTTCTTATCCACCAAATATTCAGGGTATTTCCGTTTCCAGTGACCATTTCCTTTGCAGTGTAAGCACTCAGTTTCAGGCTTTGGTTCAGCTTTGGGCTTCTTCGTGTGAGTGACAACTTGCTTGTCATTCTATTTGAAGTTCCCATTCTTTCCCTTTGCCCTTTTTCTTGAAACTAGTGATCTTGTCAACCATCAACACTTGATGCTCTTTCTTGATTTCTACCTTCGTCGATTTTAACATCACGAAGAGCTCGGGAATCGTTTTCGTCAACCCTTGCATACTATAGTTCATCTCGAAGTTCTAGTAACTTAGTGATGGTGACTAGAGAATTCTATCAATCACTATCTTATCTGGAAGATTAACTCCCACTTGATTCAAGCGATTGAAGTACCCAGACAATCTGAGCACATGCTCACTAGTTGAGCGATTCTCCTCCATCTTTTAGCTATAGAACTTGTTAGAGACTTCATATCTCTCAACTCGAATATTTGCTTGAAATATTAACTTCAATTCCTGGAACATCTCATATGGTCCATGACGTTCAAAACATCTTTGAAGTCCCGATTCTAAGCCGTTAAGCATAGTGCACTAAACTATCAAGTAGTCATCGTATTGAGCTAGCCAAACGTTCATAACGTCTGCATCTGCTCCTGCAATAGGTCTGTCACCTAGCGGTGCATTAAGGACATAATTCTTCTGTGCAGCAATGAGGATAAACCTCAGATCACGGATCCAATCCGCATCATTGCTACTAACATCTTTCAACACAATTTTCTCTAGGAACATATCAAAATAAACATATGAAAGCAAAAACGCAAGCTATTGATCTACAACATAATTTGCAAAATACTACCAGGACTAAGTTCATGATAAATTTAAGTTCAATTAATCATATTACTTGAGAACTCCCACTTAGACAGACATCTCTCTAGTCATCTAAGTGATCACGTGATCCAAATCAACTAAACCATGTCCGATCATCACGTGAGATGGAGTAGTTTCAATGGTGAACATCATTATGATGATCATATCTACTATATGACTCACGCTCGACCTTTCGGTCTCCGTGTTCCGAGGCCATATCTGTATATGCTAGGCTCGTCAAGTTTAACCCGAGTATTCCGCGTGTGCAACTGTTTTGCACCCGTTGTATTTGAACGTAGAGCCTATCACACCCGATCATCATGTGGTGTCTCAGCACGAAGAACTTTCGCAACGGTGCATACTCAGGGAGAACACTTCTTGATAATTAGTGAGAGATCATATTAAAATGCTACCGTCAATCAAAGCAAGATAAGATGCATAAAGGATAAACATCGCATGCAATCAATATAAGTGATATGGTATGGCCATCATCATCTTGTGCTTGTGATCTCCATCTTCGAAGCACCGTCGTGATCACCATCATCACCGGCGCGACACCTTGATCTCAATCATAACATCATTGTCGTTACGCCATCTATTGCTTCTACGACTATCGCTACCGCTTAGTGATAAAGTAAAGCAATTACAGGGCGTTTGCATTTCATACAATAAAGCGACAACCATATGGCTCCTGCCAGTTGCCGATAACTTCGGTTACAAAACATGATCATCTCATACAACAACTTATATCTCATCACGTCTTGACCATATCACATCACAACATGCCCTGCAAAAACAAGTTAGACGTCCTCTACTTTGTTGTTGCAAATTTTACGTGGCTGCTACGGGCTTAGCAAGAACCGTTCTTACCTACGCATCAAAACCACAACGATAGTTCGTCAAGTTAGTGCTGTTTTAACCTTCGCAAGGACCAGGCGTAGCCACACTCGATTCAGCTAAAGTGAGAGAGACAGACACCCGCCAGCCACCTTTAAGCACAAGTGCTCGTAACGGTGAAACTAGTCTCGTGTAAGCGTACGCGTAATGTCGGTCCGGGCCGCTTCATCTCACAATACCGCCGAATCAAAGTATGACATGCTGGTAAGCAGTATGACTTGTATCGCCCACAACTCACGTGTGTTCTACTCGTGCATATAACATCAACGCATAAAACCTAGGCTCGGATGCCACTGTTGGGAACGTAGTAATTTAAAAAATTTCCTACGCACACGCAAGATCATGGTGATGGCATAGCAACGAGAGGGGAGAGTGTTGTCCACGTACCCTCGTAGACCATAAATGGAAGCGTTAGCACAACGTGATTGATGTAGTCGTACGTCTTCACGATCCGACCGATCCAAGCATCGAACGTACGGCACCTCCGAGTTCAGCACACGTTCAGCTCGATGACGATCCCCGGGCTCCGATCCAGCAAAGCTTCGGGGATGAGTTCCGTCAGCACGACGGCTGGTGACGATGATGATGTTCTACCAGCGCAGGGCTTCGCCTAAACTCCGCGACGATATGACCGAGGTGGAATATGGTGGAGGGGGGCACCGCACACGGCTAAGGAACGATCCGTAGATCAACTTGTGTGTCATGGGGTGTCCCCCTGCCCCCGTATATAAAGGAGCAAGGGGGGAGGAGGCCGGCCCTAGGAGGGGGCGCGCCAAGTGTGGAGTCCTACTAGGACTCCCTAGTCCTAGTAGGATTCCACCTCCCTTGTTGGAGTAGGAGAAGGGGAAAGAGGGGGATAGGAAGAAGGAAAGGGGGGCTGCGCCCCTTGTCCAATTCGGACCAGAGGGGGGGCGCAGGCCTCCTTCCTTTTGGCCTCTCTCCTCTATTCCCGTATGGCCCAATAAGGCCCATATACTCCCCGGCGAATTCCCGTAACTCTCCGGTACTCCGAAAAATATCCGAATCACTCAGAACCTTTCCGAACTCCGAATATAGTCGTCCAATATATCGATCTTTACGTCTCGACCATTTCGAGACTCCTCGTCATGTCCCCGATCTCATCCGGGACTTCGAACTCCTTCGGTACATCAAAACTCATAAACTCATAATATAACTGTCATCGAAATCTTAAGCGTGCGGACCCTACGGGTTCGAGAACTATGTAAGACATGACCTAGAACTATTCTTGGTCAATAACCAATAGCGGAACCTGGGTGGCCATATTGGCTCCTACATATTCTATGAAGATCTTTATCGGTCAAACCGCATAACAACATACTTTGTTCCCTTTGTCATCGGTATGTTACTTGCCCGAGATTCGATCGTCGGTATCTAATACCTAGTTCAATCTCGTTACCGGCAAGTCTTTTTACTCGTTTACGTAATGCATCATTCCGTAACTAACTCATTAGCTACATTGCTTGCAAGGCTTATAGTGATGTGCATTACCGAGAGGGCCCAGAGATACCTCTCCGACAATCGGAGTGACAAAACCTAATCTCGAAATACTCCAACCCAATATGTACCTTTGGAGACACCTGTAGTACTCCTTTATAATCACCCAGTTACGTTGTGATGTTTGGTAGCACCCAAAGTGTTCCTCCAGTAAACGGGAGTTGCATAATCTCATAGTTACAGGAACATGTATAAGTCATGAAGAAAGCAATAGCAATATACTAAACGATCAAGTGCTAGGCTAACGGAATGGGTCATGTCAATCACATCATTCTCCTAATGATGTGATCCCATTAATCAAATGACAACTCTTTTGTCCATGGTTAGGAAACATAACCATCTTTGATAAACGAGCTAGTCAAGTAGAGGCATACTAGTGACACTATGTTTGTCTATGTATTCACACATGTATTATGTTTCCGGTTAATACAATTCTAGTATGAATAATAAACATTTATCATGATATAAGGAAATAAATAATAACTTTATTATTGCCTCTAGGGCATATTTCCTTCACCTGCCTATCTGGATATTCTTCACCGTATCTTCAGAGAGACTCTTTTCCCTCGTATCGGGAATCTGGATATGGTTCACTCCTATCTCGTGGACATGCTTCTCTTTTGTCAGCATCAGAAGGGACAGAACACCGGAGAGTCCCTGGATATCTCTCATGTGATATGTTCTGAGCTGTTATCTGCTATCTCCGAGCGCAAGTGCCCGATTTATGGTCCGTTCATCATGCTGCTTATTGAGAAGGCCTGGGATCGTGTCTATCCCCAGGTGTTGCTGGAGACTGGAGAGTTGGTCTCTCACGACATCAAGCGTCTGAGGAAGAAGGATAACTGGGGCACTTAGGCCCCTAAGACTGGAGTTCCTTCATCTGCTACTGCCATGGAGACCGAGGAGGAGACTGGGGCTGAGGCTGAGGATGATGATGATGACTACGTGCCTTCTAAGGCAGAGCCCTCTTGGGCAAAGAAGCTCAAGCTCAAGATGAAGAAGCTGTTCTGCATGGAGTCTCACGGTCAGTACATGACTCATGTGGCTGAGAAGAAGGCCCGAGGTCGCCACAAGGAGCTCATGCGTCAGTTGGGTGCTACAGTTATCAGTGGATCTGAGGACCAGCTTACTGAGGATGAGGAGTGGATTCAGCAGCACTGCCCGTGGACCGATTCTGATGCCGAGCACTTCCCGACTGACGATGGTGGCGCAGATGATCCCGCTGAGCTCTGATTTGTGTGTCCCTCGTCTGCTATCACCTGGAGCCGTAGCAACACTCCCTCTCCTTTTTGGTGTCTCGATGCCGAAGGGGGAGAGAGTTTAGGGATTTGTGCCTTGTGTCTTCCGTCTTCTGTGTTTGTGTTTTCCTCGCTTTTTTGCTTTGTTTGGTTTGTGTCAATGAGACCTAAGTTCCAGTCATATGGTGTGAGACATATGCTACCTTATCTTTCCAGTATCCTTATCTATGTCTCTATCTAGTTTATGAGTTGCATGCTTTTCTTGTTAAATTATCTATGCTACTCTCATATACCCTGCTAAGGTGGTTGGTCTCTAGAATGTAGGGGGAGCGTTGATCCTAGTATGTGTGCGGTGTAGTCCAAAGCACTTATCTAGATAGCACACATCTAGGGGGAGCTCATCTACATTTTAGGACGGAGGGGCTTTTGCGCTTGTCTTATATATATCTCATGATGTGCAAATCCCGTATTATCATCAATCCACCAAAAAGGGGGAGATTGTAAGGGCATATTTATCCCCAAGATGTTTTGGTGATTGATGACAATGCTTGTGCGGACTAATCGTGTGCGTTAAGTTCTTTCAGAGATTCATCCATTGGCACGAGACGATTACCTCCCCTTGGTGTTTTATTCAAGACGGTGTAGCTCCTTCGTTTCATTATTGGTGGACTAGTTTCGTAGGAGTCACCGTACTATCAAGAGGGGATCCGTTTTGGTAAGGCTAGGGTGGAATCAACACGTACACATCCATATCACACCCGATGCTTTCCTTCCGCTTCATTGGAGCTGCCTTTTCCCATGTGTTTGCCTTGTCTTGCCCCAGCGGTAGTACCGCGGTTCACAGCGGTAGTACTGCCGAAGCACTCAAGCGGTAGTACCGCTCCCCAAGCGGTAGTACCGCTCTCCGAGCGGTAGTACCGCTTGTGGTCTTCGGCCGTAGTACCACAGTTGTTCCGGGCTACTATCGCCTCGATTCGAGAATGATGTTTTACGTGTCGGGTTTTACGGTACTAAGTGCGGTAGTAGTGGCGGTAGTACCGCTCCAAGCGGTAGTACCGCGCCTACTCCCACGGTAGTACCGCTCTGGGGCCAGGTCCCTGACCTCTTCGTCAGCGCGGCAGTACCGCTGGGTGAGAGCGGTAGTACCGCCCTCAGCGGTAGTACCGCCCTGCCCAAGCGGTAGTACCGCTCTGTGCGTGGCTGTTCAGTGGGGCAACAGTTGGATTGGTTCCCCCACTATATAAAGGTGTCTTCTTCCCCAAAGTTGAGTTACCTCTTTCCCCCAAAGCTCCATTGTTGCTCCAAGCTCCATTTTTTCCGGATCTCTCTCCCTAGCCAATCAAACTTGTTGATTTGCTCGGGATTGGTTGAGAAGGCCCGGATCTACACTTCCACCAAGAGAAATTTGATTCCCCCCACTTATCCCTAGCGGATCTTGTTACTCTTGGGTGTTGAGCACCCTAGACGGTTGAGGTCACCTCGAAGCCATATTCCATTGTGGTGAAGCTTCGTGGTGTTATTGGGAGCCTCCAAGTGTTGTGGAGATAGCCCCAATCTTGTTTGTAAAGGTTCGGTCGCCGCCTTCAAGGGCACCAATAGTGGAATCACGGCATCTCGCATTGTGTGTGGGCGTGAGGAGATTACGGTGGCCCTAGTGGCTTCTTGGGGAGCATTGTGCCTCCACACCGCTCTAACGGAGACGTACTTCCCCTCAAAAGGAAGGAACTTCGGTAACACATCCTCGTCTCCACCGGCTCCACTCTTGGTTATCTCGTGCCTTTACTTTTGCAAGCTTACTTGTGTTGTATCTACTGCTTGATTGTGTGCTAGTTGTATTTGCATCATATAGGTTGTCCACATAGTTGCACATCTAGACAACCTATTTCGTTGCAAGGTTTAAATTGTTAAAGAAAAGTCTAAAAATTGTTAGTTGCCTATTCACCCCCCATCTAGTCAACCATATCGATCCTTTCAAGTTGGATTAAATATTTGAGGAATATCATCTTGCAAATTATTTGTATCAGTCTCTTGGCTTAATACTTCAGGAACACTAGCTTCTGAAATGGTTACATTTACTTCAGATTCACAAACTTGGGGTCCAGACTGATATAACCTTGAAAAAATATTCTATCTGCTTCATCTTCTTAGGTCTCTGTAACATCACATTTTTAGTTAAGTTTCAATATTCAACTTCCAAGAATTAGGCCAACATGACAACAAATTAAACATTATAGAATAGAAGAGAAGACTAGGAGAGCGCAAAATAACCTGGTCGTTGTTGCCTCTGTTGGCTGCTCGCTTGTTGTTTTGAACAGGGACAGTGGCGGCGGCGACGACTCCGCTTCCCATGTGGACGGCATCCAGAACAGGCCGACTCACTTCTCCTTCTCCATCTAGCACCATCGGCTGGACAGATCTCGGCAGCGCCGGCGACTGCAAGACGGCACTGGAGGCGGCGCCGCGTCTTCAGGGCGTGATCGCTAGGCGTGAGTTTAGGACGACCAGTTCCACGATCGATAATTAGAAAAGGACTTGTGAATGTGAAAATCGGGCTGCGTACTAATGGGCTCATCTAATTTTTATTGGGCTTACTTGATTGGCCCATCTATAGATTAATAGATCTCCTAGTGAGCAGTTATCTTTGGCATCTGGCGAATCGTTTTCCTCTTCCCTCGCCATGCTCGACCAGACCTGAGACCTTCTAGCGAAACTGCTCGCCTCCCATGGTGGCTGCCTGAAAGAACATGCGGTGCCCCCATGTTTGGTTTTGGTAATTGATGATGATCTCTATGGACTAATGGTTGTCTTGAGTTATATTTGAAGGATTTGTCCATAGGCTTTTCTTGAAGTCCATGTGTTGGTTTCAAGGAGTTTATGAGTCGACCAAGGTGCTATTAAGGAATTATCCAAAGATTGGTCATGTGAGTGTTGACCTTATTGCAAGCATGTCTTGAAGAAGAAGATTGTGTGATCATTCATGTTTACCTTCAAGACATCATCCAAATGAAGAAAGTTGGAAAGATTCAAGGTTGATCAAGACTAAGTCAAGAGTGAATCAAGTTGATCAACTCACAAAGCGTAGAAGATGTACCGAGAGGGATCAAGTGATCCCATGGTATGGTAAGCATTGTCCATGGCACTTTGTGTACTAACCCATGGTCTATGTGAGAGTTCTATGTGGGGTTAGGTACGTGTCCATGGGCTTGCGTCAAGAGGCAGATATCATACAACCCATGGAAAGGATGACATCAAGTGGTGATCGTCATCAAGATTGCCGTGTGCAAGTTCAAGTGGAGCATCACGAAGAGATCAAGTGCTTGAATCTTGCCATCCATTGTGGTGTCAATGGACTTGTGAAGATGTGCCTAAGAGTGGCTCACCCATAGTGGACTATGGGGGAGCAATCATCTAGTCTTCATCAAGCCAACGCAATCAAGAAAGGTGGTCCAACTTTAGGGAGTCAAGATCGTCTTCATCTAACTCAAGTGGACCATGTGCAAGGCAAAGGTTTGCCCTTGATAGGTTTTCTATTTTACCGGTTTCGTGGTGGTAGTTGGGAGACCGAGTTATAGGATCGTTTGCCGTACTATCAAGGGGGGCTCTCAAGTTGGTAGCTTGATCGTATTGTTAGTAGAGAGCTCAAACCATTGCATCCTTGCATCATGTTCTTGGTTCTTGTTGGGTTATCTTTTTGAGTCTTAGAGCTTATGGTCATCTTGATGAAAAACTTGAGTTCATCGAAAACGGAGTTCGCATGCGTCTTCTATGATGTTTTCGGTGTTGGAGGTTTTACCGGTCTTATCCGATGAAGGGTTCTCACCATTTTCTTATGGGACTTTTCTCATTTGCTTATTCTTGACATTTCTATCAAGATTGTGTTAGCCCATGCCGTTAGCTTTCCAACAAACTTGGTTTCGTTGAATTCGGAGTCCGTTTGCAAAAGTTGTGGCTGCTTTGGTAAAGGCTGCAGCGATACTACCGCGACTAGAGCGGATGTAATTTTTTACTACCGCTCTAGAGCGGTACTACTGCGGCTCCTGAGCGGTAGTACCGCTCCAGAGCAGTACTACCGCGGCTAAGCGGTAGTACCACTCCGGACCAAAATCTCGTGCTTTGCTCAGCGGAAGTAGGCACAGAAGTATTTTTTTAGTACCGCTCGCAATCAGTAGTACTGCTACCCTTAGCAGTAGTACCGCTACCCCTAGCGGTAGTACCGTGAGGTCAAGCGGTACTACCGCTCCGACGGTTCTTCTGGCCTTTTTGCCTCCTCGCTGTTGTGTTTCGAAGGGGTACTACCGCTACTACCGCCCTAGCGGTAGTACCGCTCCTTGGAGCGGTAGTACCGCTCTGTGCGGGCTGTGAGCATAACGGTTGGATTCGGGAGCTCCTATAAAAGGGGGTCTTCTTCCCCATTCAACCTTATCCTTTGAGCTCGTGTTCTTCCCCCATTGTTGACCTTCTTCGAGCTTGCTAACTCTCAATCCCTCCAATGATTCTTGCTAGTTCTTGAGGGAAAAGAGAGAGGAGATCTAGATCCACGTTTCCACCAATCACTTTCTCCTCTAAGTGAGGGGAACCCCTTAGATCTAGATCTTGGAGTTCTTCGTGTTCTTCTTTCGTTCTTCCTCTCATTTTCCTCTCTAGCATTAGTTGCTTTGGTGGGATTTGGGAGAGAAGGACTTGGGCACTCCGTGTGCCCTTGCCATTGCATTTGGTGCATTGGTTTGAGTTCTCCACGTGATACGTGGAAGTTACAAGTTGAGAAGCTTATTACTCTTGGGTGCTTGGTGGCCTTGAGCTTGTTCCTCTTGGGTGCTTGGGCGCCCTAGACGGTTGGTGGTGTTCGGAGCTCAATCATTGTGGTGTAAAGCTCCGGGCAAGCGTCGGGGTCTCCAATTAGGTTGTGGAGATCGCCCCGAGCAATTTGACGGGTACCGGTGACCGCCCCCAAGGGTTGCCAAAGTGTACGGGTTCGGTGACCGCTCCCAAGGGTCGCCATTTGTACGGGTTCGGTGACCGCCCTCAAGGGTCCCTTAGTGGAATCACGACATTTTGCATTGTGCGAGGGCGTGAGGAGATTACGGTGGCCCTAGTGGCTTCTTGGGGAGCATTGTGCCTCCACACCGCTCTAAACGGAGATTAGCATCCGCAAGGGTGTGAACTTCGGGATACATCGTCGTCTCCGCGTGCCTCGGTTATCTCTTACCCAAGCTCTTTACTTATGCACTTTATTTTGTGATAGCCATATTGTTTCTTGTCATATATCTTGCTTTCACCTACTAACTTATCTTGCTTAGCATAAGTTGTTGGTGCACATAGGTGAGCCTAGTTGTTGTAGGTTTTGTGCGCCCCTACATGACCCCACGCTGGAGCCGCCCCTGTGCGGTGAGGTAGGAGATTTGTCAACCTGATCAACGTTGGCAGGAAGGAGTGAATGAATATGCAATTTGTGATAAAAAAAACTATTGCAAAATGTTCGATACATTGTTAGTCATAAAATTGGAGGCAGAGCGGACTAGTGGTGGCTATCAAGAGCATGTTTTTTTGGAATGTTGGTCTAGGTGCACCCTTGTGAACAATAAAATTGAAAAACTGCATTTTGTAAATAATTCTAAATTTTGTTTGTAACATACATGGTCGAGTGATCTACTCACGTGTGAAGTTTCGCGAAGAAATGATAGTTGTGGTATTTTGGGAAAAATACCAAAATGAAGCTATAAAAAAAATCCATGTTTGAACCAATTTGGATGGCCGATATTCTTTGTCAAGAATATGACGATTGTCATTTGTTCATGAAACTTTATATATAAGTAGCATGGATTATGTATGTTAACCAACAAATTTGAATTGTTTATCTTTTGGTATTTTTAGATTTTACTATTCAGTTCATCGTATGGTGCCAACCTCGGGTCGAAAGAGCACTGGGATCTACACATTTTTTTAGTAATTGTATAAAAAGGATCAATTTTGACATTCCTTTAGAATAAATATGATTAAGTATTGTACCCTATAAAATATTTGGTCAAGGAATGGTTCCGGTTGACTTGAGAGCAAAAAACAAATTTATGACAACAAAGAAGCGTAAACAGTATTGTATATAGCATTTTTTTAATATAATA